>NC_083427.1:12914220-13282292 GCF_020745735.1 Hemiscyllium ocellatum
GATGCAATTTGTTCGTGCAGGCTTGATTGAACAAATGGCCGCTTTCCACATTACAGTCATAGACTCATTTAACCCATTTCTGTCTCCACAGATGTCCACAAAATCAAAGAATCATACGATTCCTAAAATAGGGATCCAAACTAGTACGGAGGCAAGTTGAAGGCTAGAAGGACATCTCGTAATCAGAAAGGCAGCAGTGTTAACCACTGAGCCACCGTGCTGCCATCCTCTGGTACCGATATTCATGCTCGATCTTCTTCTCACGGTAAACTGCCAATATTCTGCCTGATGCCTTTATCCAAAAAATGTCTGATCTACTAAGTTCATCTCAGCTATGCAATTGCTTCTGGACTATCTTCCAGATCAGACTTCGAGGGATTTCGATTCCAGAACATTATTATTGCACTCAATATTTTCCATTTCCCTTCATGGCCAGTTTTCCGTTTAGTTTTCTTATACCTTGACAAAATCCAGTCAGAACTGTTTGCACATTGACAAGGAACATTGCTATCACTTCACTGGTTGCTTGACACATTTTCATTTCAGAGCCAAAATATCATGTTTTTAGATTAGATTACTTACAGTGTGGAAACAGGCCCTTCAGCCCAACAAGTCCACACCGACCCGCCGAAGTGCAACCCATCCATACCCCTACATTTACCCCTTACCTAACACTACGGGCAATTTTTTTTAAGCATGGCCAATTCACCTGACCCGCACATCTTTGGGTTGTGGGAGGAATCCGGAGCACCCAGAGGAAACCCACGCAGACACAGGGAGAATGTGCAAACTCCACACAGACAGTCGCCTGAGGCGGGAATTGAACCCAGGTCTCTGGTGCTGTGAAGCAGCAGTGCTAACCACTGTGCCACCGTGCCGTGCCGTGTGTTCTGTATATTTCTCTACAGTGACATCAGTTAATGTTGAGAATGGCTACATACAGATCATTATTTTAAAAACAGCCATTCAAATCTCAGTCAAGCCAGGGAGGCTGCAATGCATTACTCAATAAATGTTGGTGACATATCAAGCCAATGAGCTCTGACAGGTATTTGACGCATACTTTTCTCAAGTAGACATTGTGGCAGAATTTAGAATACGGAATCATCATGATGAAGTTGATAGCTTTAACCAACACCAGGCAGAAAGTACGATCATGGAAGGACAGTACCTGTAAGCACAGATCTATCTGATTGACAGAAACAGACACAAAACATGGAACAGCATGGACTCAAAATGGGAGCTTTATAGAAAATAAGGATTTGTAAGGCAATATACACCAACGTCAACAACAAGAAGAAACGACAGGAGATAAACAGCAATCGAAAATGAAGAAAAACACTTTACAAATGTTTGCTACAGAAAGTGAACTACGTTTAAGAGAGTTAAAATGTGTGCAGAATTTTCCATCCTCAATGATCAAGCAATCAGGCAAGAAATATATTAAAATATCCACTTCACAAGTGAGCAACGTTATTCCAACATTTATTGATAAAAGTTTCACCTTCCCACTTCTGCTCGGATTATAGTTGTGGTTCTGCTCGCCGAGCTGTAAGTTTTTGCTGCAAACGTTTCGTTCCCTGGCGAGGGAACATCATCAGTGCGGTGGGAGCCTCGTGTGAAGCGCTGCTTTGATGTTTCTTCCGGTATTTATATTGGTTTGTTCTTGCCGCTTCCGGGTGTCAGTTTCAGCTGCAGTGATTTGTATCTGGGGTCCAGGTCGATGTGTCTGTTGATGGATGTTCTTGCCGTTTCCGGGTGTCAGTTTCAGCTGTAGTGGTTTGTATATGGTATCCAGGTCAATGTGTCTATTGATGGAGTTTGGGGATGAATGCCATGCTTCTAGGAATTCTCTGGCTGTTCTCTGTCTGGCTTGTCCTATGATAGTGGTGTTTTCCCAGTCAAATTCATGTTGCTGGTTGTTTTGCATAATTTGGCTTGTTTTGCATTGTATGAACTCTGAGATTCATGTCATTGGAGTAGAACACGGGCATCAAAAATAGGAATGATCCCACAGGTGAACACTGTCTGTATTTTTCATCAATATCAGAAAATTCTGGCAAAGCACAGCAGATCTGAAAACAGCTGTGGACAGAGAGACGGGGTTAACGTTTTGATTGCAATCTGAGTATTTCTCTAAACAGGAATCATACGTTGTATTTTGTTTTTTTACAACACACTTTCAACTTTTGTATGTCCCACCACTCCGAATATGTCCACCCACACCCCCCAACCCAACTTATTTCTCGGTTATGAGGAGAGTGAGATTTTTCTGTCAATGGCATTCTCTATTGGGATTGTACGCTCACCTACAATTTATTCTCCTGTCATTCTTTCCAATTGCCATTTTGAGGTCCGCGTCATATCTGCCGTCATATCGTTAATCATTTGTTGCTGAAATATCAACATCTCACTCTATTAATTAAGAAATCCTCAATTGGAACTTAGTTGTTTTTTTCAATCATGAAAGATCTGTACCACCAGCACTTTGTTCCAGTTCCCAGTGGCAAACACTTGTAATTTTCAAATCTCTCTACTCTCTATGGAACCGCTGATAATTTTGCACATTTGTATAAAATGTCAAATGACACTCTCTTTTCCAAAGGGATGCACTGATGACAATAGGTACTTTAACTTTATGCGAATTATCGTGGTTTTATGCTAGCTTTGCTTTTGCCAGATACAGAAAACTCGCGTCCGAATTACACTATGGGAAAAAGGGTGGAATTTAAATCCATAAGTATCAAGGTTTAAGAATCTAATGACGACTATGAATCAGTTTCCCAATTGTTGGAAAACCCATCTTTTCACGAACATCCACCAAGGAACTGAAGAGGCCATCCTTACCTGGTCTAACCGATATGGGTGGACTTTCAACTGCTTTCTTGGGCAATTAGGGATTGGCAAAAAATGCTACCTAACCAGAAATGCTCCAATCCTGTTCAAGAACAAAGGAATTCCTGCATTGTATAAATCTTAGTTTGTTTGTATAACCAGCGAGCGGAGAACTGTATCAAAAAGCTTGCATACCTTTCGACTGATTAAGATAAAAGTTCCAGAATTTGCGCAAATTTTACCCCAAGATAATGTTTGGTGGCATGGTGGTTCTGAGGTGAGCACTGCTACCTTACAATGCCAGGGTCCTGGATTCGATTCCAGTCTCTGGCTACTGGCTGAGTGGAAATCCCACGTTCTCCCTGTCTCTGTGTATGTTTCCTCTCCAAATCCAAAGAGGCCTAGATCCGGTGGATTGGTCATGCTAAATTGCCCATAGTGTTGGTGTAAACATAGGGGAATGTGTCTCGAAGGGTTACTCTTCAGGGGGTCGGGTGTCGACTGGTTGGGCCAAATGGCCTGCTTCCACGCTGTACGGAATCTAACTAATAGTTGTGCTTGAAAGGCAAATGTTATAATACAGAAGTTCATTTGAATAGCTTAAAGTGATACACTTCCACTACAGTAATCAATATGTACAATCGAGCACACATGCGTGGATTTTATTCGGTTTACAATTCTTTACGGAATGAGTTAAAATTCCCATCAATCTATTACGTGATATAGCCAGGTTATGAAAAGTAGGATGAAGGGATTCTTCTGCATTTTATATTTCCGTCTTTCCATGACTGAAGAAACATGATGCATAAACGCAGTATCTACAGTTCCTCATTAATCATGAGAAGTAATGACAAAGTTGAACATAAATTATGGAAAGATCTCTTGCTAAGAAGTCACCAGGTTGCCAATCGCCAGGAGAAGCTGCAGGATCTTTAGCTAGTAAGAATGTTAACGTATCCATCCACTTATATTTAAACCATCACAGTCACACGTTACTCTCCTTAAGTAGTCATAGCTGCTCAACGAAGAACAGGAAATAATTTCATTATCCAGAACGACGGATCAGTCAAATGGACAGAAAAGGGCACATTCCTGATACTGCAGTTAAACTTGCCGAAGTGCATAAAGTAGCAAGTGTCAGTAGATCCAAAACGTTAATTCTGAATTATCTTCACAGATGCAGCCAGACCGACTGACCTGTTCAGCAACTGCTGTTTATAAGTAAGGGTTTGTTAAACAGAAAAACACCCGTCCAAAATCGGCAAGAGAAGACGGTGAATAAATTCAATCTGGAAGCAAGGCACTCTGTGCACTGATGATAAGGATTGATTTTCCACCATGAACATGGTTGTTGATCATGACTTTTTGCAAAGTAGCGCACGTTCAGTTTACTGTGTAAAAAAAAGCTTTGTGAAACCTCTAAAACGATCCCAGTGACGTATGAAGTAAATTAGTCGCATTTCAAACGTTCTATTGTATCTGTCCTCCATTTGTTGACATTAAACAAATTAAGCAATCGTTTTACTCTTAAATTGTAACTTTTAAGGAGGCAAGTGCGGGGTTGGAAAGAGATATAGTAGGCAGGAATAAAAAATTGAAGAGTTGGGTAAGGCTGGAACATGACAGGGAGCCTGGATGGCCCGTTGGATTGAATTGTATTTACTTTAACCTAAGAGGGCTGACAGGTAAGACTCATGAAATCAGGGCATGACAGCCATTACAGATAGATGGTGAAGGGAGGAAAAAGAATGACAGCTTCATGTGCCAGAACTCAGATGCTTTAGTTGGGACAGAGGCGGTTGAACGTGGGAGGGGGAGCTGCATTTTAATCAAGGCGATTGTCGCAGCAGAAATCAGAGATGAAATAACTAAAGAATTATCGGGCAAGGCTTTGTGGGTGGAGATTAGCAATATGACGGGGATGGTGACGTGATTTGGTGTTGTACTGTGAGCATCTCAATCATCAACGAGATTTAGACAGACAAATCAGCAGTGAGATTGGGAAGGCTTGCAGGAGCAATTTATCATAATAAGGGATTGCGATTGTTCTAGAAGAGACTAGAACTAGCAGATCTTGAAGGGTTTAAATGGGTTAGAATTTCTTAAAGGCGTTTAAGAAAGTTTCGACAAGGAGTATATAGACAGTCCTACTCGGGAAGGGGCAAAACTCGATCTACTCTTGCGAAATAGGGCAGAACACGTGACGGAGTTCACAGTGAGTGTGCACTGTGGGAGCAATGAACTTAGTTATATCATCAAAATAGCAATGTAGAGCAACATAACTGATCCACAGGTTCAAGTTCTAAACTGGAGCAAGACATATTTAAGTGGATTTAGACAGGAACATGCAGTGGTTGATGCTAGTAGTCTGTTTGCAAGCAAAGGAACCTCAGGCAGGTGAGAGGTCTTTAAAAATGTGATAGCTAACATTCAAAGTCAATACCTTTGTGTGAGAGTGCAAAGCAAGTTGAAAAGGAACAGGGAATCCTAGATGACAGGGCATATTGAGGATTTGACCAGGAAAGAAAGGACGCATGCCTCATTTACATGCAGTTGAGGTCAAGAAAATCCCTGGAGTTATATAGGGGATACAGCAGCTTATTGAATAAGGAAATCAGGAGGGTGAAAAGTAGACACTAGATGTCCTTGGTTGAGAAAATTAGGGCGAATCCAACCAGGCTATCTAGAATAAAGAATAACTAGAAACAGAGCATGATCATTCAAGTAGCAGAATGAATATGTATATGTGGAAACGCGGGCGCTGCGTGAGGTTCTCAATAAATACTTTTCCCCTGTGGTTACCATAAAGAAAGCCATGAAGCATTGGCTGTTGGGAAGTTAGTGTTGCCAATTGAGGACAGTCCATATCACAGTAGAAAAAGTGTTAGATGTATTAGAATTCGTGAAGATGAATAAAATACAAGAGTCTAGAGAATAAATTGCGGAGTGCCTGGCTGATACTTTTGCATTACCATTAGCCATGGGTGAGGTTGCAGAAGACCGAAGAATAGCGAATGTTGTACGCTTTTCAAAGAATACCCACAAAGAACAACCTAGGAATGGAAACCTACCACATCTGCAGTAGGTCAGTAACTTCAGAAGATTCTGAGAGGTACGATATACATGAATTCGGAAAGCCAGGGTTTGCTTAGAAAGTGTGATATTGTGCGTCAGAGATCATGCATCAACATGGATTTCAGTAACGTGTTTGATACGTTTCCACGTGGTAGGCTGCTGTGGAAATTTAGATCGAAATAAAATCGATGCTGGATTCCAAGGTAAATAAGCAGGAGGCTGGAAGAGCACAGAAAGCCAGGCAGCATCATATGGTGTAGAAGTGACCTATTTTTCAGACCTTCTTCAGACTGGTGGTGGGTTTTAGGGGAACCGCAAAGAATGGGGGTGGGGTGGGGCAGGATTTTGTATCGGGAAAGGGTCGGAGGTGTGAGGTAGGGACAGATGAACACAGGTAGAAGGTATGATCATTTTGATTGACGGGAGGAGTGAATCTGATATGCAATTGGAAGGAAGGTTCGATCCGAAGAATGTCTGGGAGAAGGAGGGATTGGAAATGGAGTAGAGGGATAGTAACCGACGATTCTGGAAATTCGAAATCCCTCAAATATTCCCAACCTCTCTGAAGGCCACTTCTCCCACCTCCAACCTTCCTCCTTCATTTGGTCTCTCTCCGTTGGATTTGTACCCGCCCTAGGCCTCTTCATTGCCGACTGCTGACGAGTCATCGACTGCCTCAGTTTCACTACTGTCTTTATACACTCATTACACATGTCCAGCGAGCGTGCAGCGCTCCACTCGCCAAAACGAAAACCCATTTCACCATTAAGCTCGCTGAGAAAGGCGGGGCAGTCGCCTGGATGACTGATGCCAGCTCTCTGATGCCAGGCCCGACTGCCACCAACAAGATCCTACAGTAACCCATCACGGCAAAATCAATTGCATTGTCTGTGACCTCATTTCCTCAGGTGAGCCACCTTTTACCATCTCCAACGCTACAGGCCCCATCCCGTAACTGCTCGGCTGTCCCTGCTCACCAAAATTTATTAGCTGACCCATCATTTCCATATGTTCCTGCCCCACTGAGCTCAGCTCTTTCTATCTGGACTCCAACCTCTCTCCGTTGGCTCAGTTACTTCCCACCTATATGCACGGCACTAACCACATCCTCCATCTTTTCAGCAACTTCCAGTTCCCTGGTCGCCAGTGCTTTTATATCACTATGGACATGCAGTCCTTATATACGTCAATATTCCACAAGGAAGGCCTTCAGGCCCTGAGATTCTTCCTCTCCAAAGGACACATTCAGTTTCGCTGCACCGATTTTCTGTTCCATCCCAAAGAACGTATCTACATACGTAATACCTTGTCTGTTAACTACACCACCCCCCCGCCCCCCCGCCACTTTTCAACCAAATTCAGGGGGAGTCCAATTCACTCGAATGGTCCCTCATTACACCTGCTTCTTTTGTGGTTAAGTCGAACGGTGCCTCGGTCGAACAGTCCCGCTTCAGTGTCTACACAGGCACTGTGCTCCAGCTGTTCTGCCATTTATCAATGACCATATGGGTGCAGCATTCTGCACCCAGACTGAATTACAGCAGTTCATACACTTTGCCCACAACTTCCTGCCCTTAAATTCACTTGATCAATCTCGGGAAAATTCCTCCGTTTCTTGATCTCTCCATTTCCATCTCAGGTGACATTCGGCAGATGGACGTTCGTGATAAATGTACAAACTCCCATAACTAACCGGACGAAACTTCCTTCTATCGCGTATCTTGCAAGAGCTGAATCTGAGATTCCCAAATTTTTAGCCAACGCTGCATCTGTTTCGATGAAGAGGAATTCCACTCCCAAGTATCACAGATATCCACCTATTTCGAAGCCGTGCTTCATATAGACTGCCCTGCGCTGCACCTCCTCCTCGACTTGCTCCAATGCTCCAATCAGCCAGCTCAGGATGAAATAAAGATGGTGTCCCCTTGTCTTCACCTATGACCCCACCAGTCTTTTCAACCAACGTGCCGTCCTTAACCACTTCTGACAGCTTCAAGTCGTAGTCACCACCAAGAAAGTCTCCCACCCACAATCCCTCTCTGCCTTCTGCTGGGACCTTTCCTATCGTTATTCCTTGGTTCGCACCACTCTCTCCAACAAATCCCCCGAAACCATCGTAACCATAAATGATGCCAACCTGCTGGCACACCAACTCGCTCACCTCCATCCAGAGGCCCCAAATAGTTATTCCAGGTGTGACAGAGTTTCATCGGCTTCTCCTCCAAATTAGTTTATTCTATCTTGTGCACTCAACACTTCCTTCTCTACATCCAGGATACCAAATATAACTTCAGGGCAGGTTTTGCCAAGCCTCTTAGCAGGGCCCACGGGAGCCGAATTGACTTTCCAGTTACCGCCCATTTTAGTTCCCCTTCCAACTCCAATTCTGACACAATGATCCTTGGAATATCCATCCATTGCCATGGTGAATCAGACCACAAACTGCAGCAACAAAACTTCATCTTCCCATTGGGCAGTCTTCAGCCGGGAGGACTAAATATTCAGTTCTCCACTTCCAGGAAACTCCCTTCCCATCCCCGACTACCTTTCCTGCTCCTCCCTTGTCTTTTCGTCCATTTTAACATCCTTGCATTCCCACTACCAACTGACTTAATTGCTCCTTTCGACAAAACAAGTCATACACTCGACCTCTATTCCCCTAGCCCTGTCTCACCTGTATGTTTCTCTCCCCTCCTAAAACTCTTTTATACCGTTACTCTTGATGTACAGCTCCCCTTACACGATGCCCAGTTCTGAAGAAGGGTTCAACCCAAAAGGTGCGCTTCTCCACGTCATGATGCTGTCTGGTTTGTTGTGTTCTTTCAGACTCCTGCTTCTCTAACCTGGAAGGTGAGATGGCATGGAATGTATGAGGAGCTAGCAAATTAGATGCTTGATGGTAGGGATGGTAAGAGTAGAAATGTGTTTGTCAGGCTGAAGGCCTGTGACTAGAGAGTTTCTCAGTGGTCGGTTCTGTGGCCATTACTTTTGTTTAACCACATCAATGACTGTGATGAGAATTTACAAGGCATGATTATTAAGTTTGCTGCTGACACGAGAGTAGGAGTTACTGTGTACAGTGAGAAAGGTTATCATAAATTGCGGCCGGACCTTGATTGTTTGGGGAAGGAGACCAAGAAGCAAGAAATTGATTTTGATACAGGTAAGTGTGAGGTATTGCATTTACGAAAATCAAACCAAAGCAGGATTTTCATCTTGAGTGGTAGGGCCTGATGGAAAGTCATGGAACAGAGAAACCTTGGAGTTAAGGAACTCAGTACTTCGAAAGTGGACTCACAGGTAGACAGGGCAGTGAAGAAGGCGTTTGACACAATGACCATCATCAGTCACGGCATTGAGTAAAGAAATTGGAAAGTTATGTCGTATGCGTGCAAGAAGTTGTTGAGGCTGCACTTGTGGTATTGTGTTCAGTTTCGGTCAACTTGCCAGAGAAAGAATGTTATTAAAGTGGAAAGACTGCAAAGTGAATGTGACAATGTTGCTGCCATGAATCAGGGGTCTGGTGCATATGGAGAGTTGGGAAAAAACACGATTTCTTTCTTCAGAGCAGAGGAGACAGAGGGGGAATCTCAGAGAAGTTTATATGATCATGAGAGTCATAAATAGATTGAATACAGTGTTTTTCCCGTTGTTGGGGATTAGAAAGCTAGTGGGCATCAGCTTAAGGTCAGAGGGGAAAGAACAAAAGGGGCTTATTTTTTTACACAAAGTGTGTAACACACTTGGATTTAGCATCGTGCAATAATTCTGCTCCATACTCAATCCATGTGTGTTGCACACTTCATGTATTAAAAAGTCCCTTTTAATAGATATTTGGACAAATACATGAATAGGAAAGCTTTAGAAGGATTTGGCCCAAATTATTTACATTTTAAGTAAATATATTTAATGACCAGTACGATGGCTCAGTGATTGTTGCTGCTGCCTCACAGCTTGAGGGAGCTGAATTCGATATCAACCTCAGGTGACTATGTTTTGGGTGTTTCAACTGTCGCCCTGCCCCTGCGTCGGTTTCTTCTGGGTGCTCTGGTTTCCTGCCATCATCCAAAGATGTGGAGAGTCGGGTGAATTGGTCATGCTAAATATTACATCGTGGTCAGGGATTTGGAGGTTAATTACGTTTGTCAGTGGTGCATGTAGATTAATGCGGTAGAGGAATGGCTCTCTTTGAGTTACTCGCCGGACGGTCAGTGTGGAATTGTTGGGCCATTTTGCCTTTTCCACCCAGTAGGGAATCTATATATTAAGTGAAAAGAAATGGATTTAACCTTGAGGAAATTATTTGTCGGCATGTACAACTTTGAGCCAAAGGACTTGTCTCTGTGCTGTAGGACACGCAATGAAAAGAAATAGTCGTAAGGGAGTTTGACACCTTCAATCCCTGATAACGGCATTTCTGTCGATATTGATAAACGTCCGAAAATTTCGTGTAACTATATTTTTTCCACCAAAGAGTTATCATTATGAAAAGTTCAAACTGAAAGTGCAAATGGGTGCGATTTTATATATAGTATCCAGGGAGAAAAAGATGGAACCAAACATTCTCAAACAGTCAGAGGAAGTAAGAAGAAAGAATGTGTGCATAATTCTCTGATAAATATGAGACAATCAGGTAAGGCAATAGCAAGGTATTCGAATATAAAGTGGGTACGTTTTGTACGACAGACATATAATAAGCGCAAAGCTTCACGTTCATAACACGGAATTCTTCAGTCAAATGTAATTCCACCCAAACGTTGCAGCAAAGCATATTGCCGGAAAATTCTGGGGCCACAACACTTCAAATCTTCGTCTTGCTTGAAATTGTCTTATTAGAACAATAGCTTAGACTGCTCAGCCACAATATCAACGTCGGAAGCCATTACCTTGACATGAATTCAATTTTAAAAATAGTCTGGAGACCTTAAGGTGACCTCCTTAATTCTCTTGGAGGTAAAGACCACTCCAGCAGTTACTGATGCGAAGATAACTAAGGGTGGTGAGATGAAACTGGATAACATGCTGGATATAACCTGTTTGTACTCGCAAGGAGCAGCCAGCAGAGTAGAGGGATTTCAAAAACAAGAGGTAAAGACGACTTACGTTAAGAAAGCACAATTCTCCACACACTGTGTTTCTATGTACATTGCAGCCAATAGCGTTTTTTTTTCTGACGTGTGCACATTCTTGTAAAGTAGGAAATACAACAGCCAACATGAGCTCAACAAAAGCAATGGCAGGATAATATGTTTTTTTTTCCCGAATGTTTGTAGGATAAACGTTGACCTCACACAACATTTCATCAGATCTTTAACACTCGAACACCTCAATCCCGTTATTGGCTATTTCCCAGTTTGGTAAGACAGCAAAAGCTTTAACAGGTCTGCAGTCATTTCTAATTCTTCCACTTCCTAAATTAAAGGGATAAATGTGAGTTGATATTGCAGCATTTTCTCTCATTTCCTCAGTTTCAATTGTGAAATCATTAATTCCCAACCTGTGTTTCGCGCAGTTACTGTTTGAGATGTGCACCAACCACTGCCATCAAGATTTTAATGTTGCCAGCGCATGATTTAAATAAGGAGTGATAAGATGCAATGGGCAGGCGTCTAACCTTGGCTTTAAAAGAC
Organism: Hemiscyllium ocellatum; assembly: GCF_020745735.1. Classification (NCBI taxonomy): domain Eukaryota; kingdom Metazoa; phylum Chordata; class Chondrichthyes; order Orectolobiformes; family Hemiscylliidae; genus Hemiscyllium; species Hemiscyllium ocellatum. Next base: position 12,925,761 of record NC_083427.1, read on the forward strand.
CACACTGCGTTTCAAAATGTTCAAAGACCACACTACATCTCAATCCATAATGTCACCGCTGACTCTCAGAAAGGACAATATAACTGGGAGCAGTATATTACAATTTTCCCTCATCTACTGTGAATATCATCACATTCAGTTCGTTTGCAATGTATTCCTTACTAAGCACACTGATTTCTGCTCCTAACTGAATGAACTACTACTGTGTGTGCAGCAACGGCGGAAATATTAAACGTTTTTCATGTCTTGTGTTGTCAGCAAATTTCAACCGTTTATATTTTGTGGATTTTGTTTTTAATCAAAAGGAAACAGCACATCATTTTTGAGTGTACTGACATAAACAACAATTTCTTTCCAACAGAGAACACCAAATTTCAGTCATTTCCGTTTTTAAGCAGGCGAAATGATAGGAACCCCGAAACCACAGAAACTGAATTGAATTAACATTGGGCTGAAATCAGGGAGGAAATGGAATACAGTCAGCAGAGATTAAATCCACACTGGGAGCATCCATTAGATTTCCACATCATTCATCTTCACAACTCGGCCGCTACGAAAGGACATTCTGGAATAGTGGTGCTGGAAGAGCACAGCAGTTCAAGCAGCATCCGAGGGGCAGTAAAATCGACGTTTCGGGCAAAAGCCCTTCATCAGGAATAAAGGCAGAGAGCCTGAAGCGTGGAGAGATAAGCTTGAGGAGTGTGGAGGTAGGGTGAAAGTAGCATCAGGGCAGAGGAAATTACCTTGGAATTGCAGTGGGAGAGGGACTCCCAGAGATTCTTGTAGAGAGAGGAGGAAAACTTCTTCAAGGCAGGCATCCTAGCAAGAGGATTCACAGTGGGGTTAAAATCAACGAGCTAAAAACAATGACTGCAGATGCTGGAAACCAGATTCTGGATTAGTGATGCTGGAAGAGCACAGCAGTTCAGGCAGCATTCGAGGAGCAGTAAAATCGAATTTGCGGGCAAAAGCCTTTCATCAGGAATAAAGGCAGAGAGCTGTCCTACTAAAGGACATTTGGACCCAGATTCTTTTTATATATTTCTTTATCATAAGGGCTGTCAGGCAAGGTGGCAGGGAATCTTTAGTTATAGAAAACAAGTGAATGTTTCTGAGGATCTCCCCAATCAACTCACGGAAAGTGACGTCATGAAAACTGTTCCGACTCGACGTTTTGAAATATTGACTGTGTTCTTTTTTATTTTCGTAGATACGGGTAGACCTGCTGGGTTTGCCCAACATGATTTTGCTTTCGATTCAGCCTGTTCTGTCTGCATTGGCTCGCGATAGCAACAATTCAATCAGTCTGGTTGACCTGGCTTTTCCCACTCCTCCGGGATTGCGTATGAGTTGTCTTCCCTTGTTCTTCCTCTCACAATCAACAAGATATATCCACTAAATATATCTACACAGACACATGAATGGACAGTGAGCAAAGGGATGCAGACACCCAGAAAATTGATAACAGGTTTCGATAGAAGATCTGGTTCAATGCACGTTTACAAGCCCTTAGGGCCTGTTCCTGTGCTGTACTTTTCTTTGTTCTTTGCTCTCCAGCAGAAACTTCATTGGATTCAATTCCAGCATTTTTGATAACTTTTAATCATCTTCCCAAATCAGCAGCATTTCGGCATAAAGTATACATTTGAGTGTAACTTTCTGAAACATTAGAGCTGGAAATAGATGTCAGTCGAACAGATTCATTCGGGTTTTTTTAATTGTGGGCAGAATTGTTGAGCAGAAATCAAAGTGCCACGAAACCGTCAGATGTTTTATTCAATTAATGTTTAATAGAAGTCAGTGATTGAAAACATGTTCACTTTAAATTCACTTCAATATGTATCTGCACACTGTTATAGCGATTAAAACATGGTTGGAACTCTCACGTGATTACAACTAATACATTGAAAGAGGCCACATCGAAATATCTCATTATTGTATACATCGCACTTCACTGGTGTATTGAGGAACCTCAACTATAAATTAGTCAAAAAATGCAATCACAAAATGCTTCCTCAAATTAAGAACTCTCTCCTCCCGTCAGTGCCATCTGGCTTGTTCCAAAACCTGCCGATTCGTCTAAATTCAGTTCTCTCTTTAACACTGACAATAGACCAAGGGCAGGGAATGTACTTGAAAATAAAGATGACAACTTTTAATTAAGACTTATCTTGACTAAAGACAGTTTGTTTATTGACCACGAGGTGAGAGTGAATCTGGACTTGTGAATGAAGATATGGGCAACAGATTTTGGATAACGTCACATTTATAGGTATGATCAGCACTACCCTGTTTCTGAGATCAGCTTTAATGCCGTATCTGGTTTCCTTTCATTGAACTTGCTCTCGGTTTGATCGAAGCCGCCATTGTAAAACTAGAGCACCCACTGCTGTGATCACTTTGGCTTGGTGTTTAAATCACCAGCCCTCTCAAGAGGCTGATCTCCAAGCTGGAGCCTTTCCTGCCCGCCATTCCTGCCACGCTGAATTCTTTTTATTTCGGTGACAATGAAAAAAAACATTGTTGATGCTGGAAATCTGAAAGAAAGATAGAATTTGCTGGAGAAACATGACGGATATAGCATCATCTGTGAAGCTAAGAAAGAGTTAACGTTTCGAGTCCAGTGTCCTTTCTTCAGTAATGTGATGCTTTTGTTTTCGTTGCACCATCCTCCGCTGTTTTCCACGAGCTTTGTCCTTCCTGGTATCGCAAGCTTTACAAAGTGGCCCAAAAATGTATTCCTCCTTTCCTTTGTCTGCCCAAGAAAATTAAACTCCACCGACAACAAAGTGTTCAAACAGTAAAACCTCATGCAGCACACTGTCTTTAGTTTTGGTAACTGGAATTTGCACCCGCTCAACAAACAACAATGTCAGAGACAGTAAAGAATCTGTTTTGTGATATCGGAAACAGAAACAAAATGACTGGAGGAACTCATCAGCTCTGGCAGTATCGATGAAGACAAAAAGTCATAACATTTTAGATCGCTACTTCAGAACTGTTTTCTGAAGGAAAATGTTTCACACCTGCTGAAAATCGAGTGCTAGGAGGAAGGGAATAAATAATACGTGGAGATGGAGCTCAGAGAGACAGAACTGCCCTTCAGCAGACAAAGGAATGGGTCATGGTCACAACGGAAGTGTCTTGGAAAATGTTTGCTCAGTCTGTGTTTCATCTTTAAACTAGAAAGGAGTGGACTTTTCAGATGGGCAGAGCAGTAGCAAATGGGAATGATCCGTGACAAGTGTGAGTTGATGCATTTTGGATGAAGAAACAAGATGATGGAGTATTTTTCAATGGCGGGATGCTGGGTAGCTGACAGCAACAGATGTATCTTGAGGTAATTATTCACAGATCCATGACGTCAGCAAAGCAGGCGAATAGGACAGTTAAGATGGCATATGGGGAACTTGGTTTCACCAGTCGTGACATAGAATATAAAAGCAAGGAGGTAATGTTGGACAAACTTGGCTTTCATCAGGCGACAACGGAAGTACTGTGTGCAGTTCTGGTCACCTCACTACAGGAAGGATGCGGTAATACTGAAGGGGGCAGAGATGAGGTCCACTGCGATGTTGCCCTGTGTTGAGAAATTGAGTTCTAACGCATGACTAAATGGGCTTACATTGTTTTGTTTAGAGCAGAGAAGACTGCAGGGAGACATGATTGAGAGTTATAAGATTATTAAAGGAATGTACAAAATCATCTTTGTTGAAAGATCAATCACGAGACGGCATGGCTTGAAGGTATGAGGCAGACGTTTCAGAGGAGATTTGGGAAATAAGTCTTTATTAAGACAGCTGGTGCTGGGAATTTGGAATGGTCTGCCTGGGAAGGTAGTGGAGGCTTGAAACCTTATAATCTTTAAAAAAAAAAGCGCTTCAAATCTCATAACATTGAAGGATATGGGACTGGTGCAGGAAATCGGCATGAACTCACTTTTATTGGTATTTATGTCAATACAGATTCAATATGCATCTCCAAATTTATGAAGACATGTTTTAAGTGATGGATGCAATGGAATCGGTTGAGAGAAGTGCAGCTAAATCAAGTATTCACTTGGAGCGTTCTTCTGGGCGTTGGTGGAAATCATTATGCAGGTATTACTGTGTCTGAGATTGCATGGGAAGGTATCACGGAAGTATGAGGGAGCTTTGGGAGTGGATGAGGACACAGCGAAGCTGTCCTGGAGGAAACAGTACCTGTAGGAAGCTCACAAGTGAGGTGAGGGGAGGATTGGGTGCGTGGAAGAGCACAAATGGTGACAAATGATCCTTTGGGCGTGTGTGATGCTGGGTCAGCCTGTTGGGACAATGGAGGCAATATTAGTATTGACAGAGAGAAGAGCAGGTGTGAGGGAAGAATTGCTGGATGTGGAGTGAACATGGCTGGCTCTGTCCACCAATTGGTGGCAAATACGTGCTTGGGGAAATGATGAGACTATACATTTCAGTGGTATGGTTGGTCCTGTGTCTCTCGCAGAAATGTGTTGTCACCCTATGGAGAGGTGTCTGTTCCAGGACAGCAGAATAATTTGCGCCAGTGTTTTTTCTTAATGAGGATAAAGAAGCATGGTGGAGTCAGGCTCGGAGAGAACTGAGGGACGTTAGGTTTTGCTTTCAGTTCGATTTTTGAGTAAGCTAACTCCTGGAGTAAATAGGCAGAACTCTCTCTTTCTGCTGCTAGCGAAAACTTAGAACTTTTTCCTCTCAGAAATAAATGTGGTGTACTTTCTTTTCCCAGTAGATTTTTTTTCAGTTGCTTTGGAGAAAGTCAGTAGCTGGGAATAAAAAAATGTTTAGCTAAGTTGCCTTGTCAAGTGTGCCTTTGGAGGACGGTGCTTATTTTACAAAACCTGTTGATTAGTGGTTAAATCATATTATCTTGTTATCTATTTTAATATTGCTAAAGTTATGGCCATTCTGCTTTCCAGTTGTATTTTAACTGTGATGTTGAAATAAAGTGTGTTTTGCTTCAAGCATGCTGGATTTTTTCAATCCGTTTACATTTCGAAAATGTTGCCTTAACCACTACCCTTTAAATAAATAAAGACGTTTGGGTCTAGGCTACCTTCTTAATGTATTTTGTTCACTTTGGCGGATGCAGCGTGTCTGGTCTGATTCATAACAAGGAAGAAGTTTTCAAGATTGAAGGCCTCCTTGTAGAAGATAGCATCGTTTACTTGGTGAAACGGTGGACAGAGAAACAGGAAGAATGGAATGGGAGCAGGGTGTAAGATGTACACTTAAGGTGACTGTGGGATCAGTAGTATAAACGTGTATATTAGTGACCAGCCTATACCCAGTATTGAAAATGGTGATGTTGAGGATGCGGTGGGAGACATCAGAGATAAACGAGGTGGAAGTGGGAGCAGATGAAAACTGCAAACAAAATTCATAATTATTTTTGCAGTAGATAGAAGTAGCATCAATTATGTCATTGGGGTACTTGTGAAAGACTTGTGGGAGGAACCTGAATAGGAATGGAACAGTGTGTGTTCCCAACAAACAGACAGTCATAATTTGGGGCCATGCGGGTTCCCATGGTCATACCTTTGATCTGAAAAATGTAAGAGCAGTTATTGGCAAATGTGTTCAAAGTGTAGTGGAGTTTGGCCAGTGGAATTTAGTAATGGATGGGGATGGTTCAGGATCAATCTCAACCTGTCTTCTTTCGCATCCTGTCATTGGATCTTTGTAGATCTGTCACCTCAATCCTGCTCATTTTCGTTTCTTTTCCATTTGGTGAAGAAAGAAGGAGATTCACCAGACCTGTACGAGGCCTTGATTTCCTCATCTCATTGATAGTTGTTACTCTTTTGCGAATAACAATGGACTTCTTTGAAGTGAAACTGCAGCTTAACTGCCAATCTCGACTTCGAACTGACAAGGCCTGATTTGAATATATCCAGGCCATATCCAAAATATGTATATGGATTATAAAATTAAACAGATAACTTGGATTTTTCACTATCACTGACATGTTTATTCCTTAGTATTTACAGAATATATCCGAGGTAACTTTGCCACACGGCTCACTTTCATCAATAAACTCCGCATTTCTTACTTAATGTTCACTCGGCTCTGTTTTAGTGAATGTACATGATATTATCCAACACACTGTATCAATGTAAATGATGTTCTTCATGCACCTCGTACTTAATCTAGTAAAAATAATCTCACCTCTTGTTCACGGAATAGTGTAAAATTGACCTTCCGTTATAAAGGTCGCTAGGATTTAATATTTTACCACGATGTAGATAATAATTGCCAGTTTTCCATCTTTAACACTCTTAGGGGGGGTGTTTAAACTAATTTGGCAGAGGGATGGGATCCGGGCTTGTAGTCCAGCAAGTAAGCCAGCTGTGTTTCAGGATGTCCAAGAATGTCGGGAGGCTGTGGTGAAGGTAGCACTGACAGGGAATACTTGCAGACACAGAGATGGGCTCAAGTGCGTATTTTTCAATGCAAGAAGTATCAGAAATAAGGTGGGTGAACTTAAGGCATGGATCAGTACCTGGGACTATGATGTTGTGGCCATCACGGAAACGTGGATAGATGAGGGACCGGAATTGTTGTTGGAGGTTCCTAGTTACAGATGTTTCAGTAATATCAGGGAGGGTGGTAAAAAAGGAGGTGGGGTGGCATTGTTAATTAGAAACGGTATAACGGCTGCAGAAAGGAAGTTTGAGGGGGATCTGCCTTTGGAGGTAGTATGGGCTGAAGTCAGAAATAGGAAAGGTGCAGTCACCTTGTTGGGTGTTTACTATAGGCCCCCCAATAGCAGCAGAGATGTGGAGGAACAGATTGGGAAACAGATTTTGGAAAGGTGCAGAAGCCACAGGGTCATAGTCATGGGCGACTTCAACTTCCCAAATATTGATTGGAAGCTCTTTAGATCAAGTAGATTGGATAGGGCGGTGTTTGTGCAGTGTGTCCAAGAAGCTTTTCTAACTCAGTATGTAGATTGTCCAACCAGAGGGGAGGCCATATTGGATTTGGTACTCGGTAATGAGCTGGGACAAGTGATGGGCTTGTTAGTGGGTGAACATTTTGGTGATGGTGACCACAATTCTGTGACGTTCACCTTGGTTATGGAGAGAGATAGGTGCGCACAACAGGGTAGATTTTACAATTGGGGGAAGGGAAATTACGATGCTGTAAGACAGGATTTGAGGAGCATAAGTTGGAAGCATAGGTTGGCAGGGAAGGATGTGGTGGAAATGTGGAACTTTTTGAAGGAGCAGATACGACACGTGTGTACCTATCAGGCAGGAAAGAAATGGTCGTGTGAGGGAGCCTTGGTTGACGAGGGAGGTTGAATGTCTAGTAAAGAGGAAGAAGGAGGCTTACATACGTTTGAGGAAACAGGGTTCAGACAGAGCAGTGGAGCACAGGATAGCCAGAAGGGACCTGAAGAAAGGGATTAGGAGAGCTAAGAGAGGGCATGAAAAATCCTTGGCGGATAGGATCAAGGATAACCCCAAGGCATTTTATGCGTATGTGAGAAACATAAGAATGACGAGAACGAGGATAGGTCCGATCAAGGACAGTAGTAGGAGATTGTGTATTGAGTCGGAAGAAATAGGAGAGGTCTTGAACAAGTACTTTTCTTCAGTATTTACGAACGAGAGGGACTGTATTGTTGAAGAGGAGAGTATGAAACGGACTGGTAAGCTAGAAGAGATACTTGTTAGGAAGGAAGATGTGTTGGACATTTTGAACAACTTGTGGACAGACAAGTCCCCCGGGCCTGACGGGATATATCCTAGGATTATGTGGGAAGCAAGAGAGGAAATTGCAGTACCGTTGGCAATGATCTTTTCGTCTTCACTGTAAACGGGGTGATACCAGGGGACTGGAGAGTAGCGAATGTTGTGCTCCTGTTCAAAAAAGGGAATAGGGATAACCCCGGGAATTACAGGCCTGTTAGTCTTACTTCTGTGGTATGCAAAGTAATGGAAAGGGTACTGAGGGATAGGATTTATGAGTATCTGGAAAGATACTGCTTGATTAGGGACAGCCAGCACGGATTTGTGAAGGGTAGGTCTTACCTTACAAGTCTTATTGAATTCTTTGAGGAGGTGACCAAGCATGTGGATGAGGGTAGAGCAGTGGATGTAGTGTATGTGGTTTTAGTAAGGCATTTAATAAGATTCCCCACGGTAGGCTTATGCGGAAAGACAGGAGGCATGGGATAGAGGGAAACTTGGCCAATTGGATTGAAAACTGGCTAACCGGTCGAAGTCAGAGAGTGGTGGTAGATGGTAAATATTCAGCCTGGAGCCCAGTTACAAGTGGAGTTCCGCAGGGATCAGTTCTGAGTCCTCTGTTGTTTGTAATTTTTATTAATGACTTGGATGAGGGAGTCGAAGGGTGGGTCAGTAAATTTGCAGATGATGCAAAGATTGTTGGAGTTGTGGACAGTGAGGAGGGCTGTTGTCGGCTGCAAAGGGACTTAGATATGATGCAGAGCTGGGCTGAGGAGTGGCAGATGGAGTTCAACCCTGCCAAGTGTGAGGTTGTCTATTTTGGAAGAACAAATAAGAATGCGGAATACAGGGTTAACGGTAGAGTACTTAGTCAGGTGGAGGCACAGATGGATCTTGGGGTCTATGTACATAGATCTTTGAAAGTTGCCACTCAGGTGGATAGAGCTTGTAAGAAGGCCTATGGTGCATTAGCGTTCATTAGCAGAGGGATTGAATTCAAGAGTCGTGAAGTGATGTTGCAGCTGTACAGGACTTTGGTTAGGCCACATTTGGAGTACTGTGTGCAGTTCTGGTCGCCTCACTTTAGGAAAGATGTGGAAGCTTTGGAGAGGGTGCAGAGAAGATTTACCAGGATGTTTTCTGGAATGGAGAATAGGTCGTACGAGGATAGGTTGAGAGTTCTCGGCCTTTTCACGTTGGAACGGCGAAGGATGAGGGGTGCCTTGATAGAGGATTATAAGATGATCAGAGGAATAGATAGAGTAGACAGTCAGAAACTTTTCCCCCGGGTACAATAGAGTATTACAAGGGGACATAAATTTAAGGTGAAGGGTGGAAGGTATAGGGGAGATGTCAGGGGTGTGTTCTTTACCCAGAGAGTGGTGGAGGCATGGAATGCGCTGCCCGTGGGAGTGGTAGAGTCAGAATCATTGACGAACTTTAAGCGGCAATTGGATATGTACATGGATGGGTACTTAATCTAGGATAGATGTTCGGCACAACATCGTGGGCCGAAGGGCCTGTTCTGTGCTGCATTGTTCTATGTTCTAACATATGAAATGCAAATTTTCCACTTTCTGCAGAAAACACTAAATCATAACCTAATGGTTAAGGCTTCTATTAACTCAGAATGTGTGGAATCTGATCACTCATTTGTTTTTGAATTCCTGGGTGATAATTGTACCTCAAAAGTTTCAAGTTATTATCCACTGTTTTCCTGTCTGAGAGGTCATTGAGAAATTGTCAACTGCGTCAATTATTAATAATAGTACACAGAAATGTCAAAGCTTTTCAATCACGATTATGAAAATGTTCTTATACATCAGAAAAGACATCAGTTAGTGATTTGATCATGCATTATTCTCAGTGTGACTAGCAGGACAAAACACGATGGTTAGCCATATGGGCTCACAGCATCAGGGACTCAGTTTTAATTCCATCCTCGGGCGACTACCTGTATGGAGTTTGCACACGCTACCTGGGTTTCCTTCACGTTTCTGCACCCAGTCGACAATGTGCATATTCGGTGAATTGGTAATGTTAATTTGCTCATATTGTCCATGAATATTGCAGGGTAGATGAATTTTCCATGGGAGATGCAAGGCGACAGAAAGAGTGTCGGGGTAGAGGGGTGAATGGGAAGCTTTTCTGAAGACTGTGGACCGAATGGCGTGTTTCAACTCTGTATGGATTTTATATTCTCTGTCCCTGGAGTACTTTCATGCTAGGCATGTTCACGTCTCTGTAAAATAGGAAACCCTTTGAATTTAAGACTGCCATTTATATGAAAAAGTGAAACGTAACCACAAACCATGATGAACTGCATGTAGAATAGTGTAGGTTAGATGGGCTTCTGATTTGTTTCGTAGACCGGCGCTACATTGAGGGCTGAAGGACTTGGACTGCACTGTAATGGTCTACTTTCTACGTTCATTGGTTTGAGGCATAGTTTAAGTTTCATCCATTCTGAATGGTGCAAATGTTTATTCCTCCAGCAACACACATTACACAGCGTCTCGTTAAGACTGACTTTTTTAATCTTTATTTCAGATTGCGTAAATAAAAGTTGTTGTTGCATACACAAATGTAGAATAGAGACAGATCTTCGATTGTCACGGGACAAAACATCTTGATGGTCTTTGGAGTAATGATCTTCGAAGCATTCTAGTCTGTACTAGAGACAATCACCCAAACGTTTGCAAAGCTCAGAGTAATATGCTAACATTCGGATGCTTAATTGTTACCAAATCTCAAGCTATTGATTTTGGGATTGTAATTCGTTAGGAAATGTAACTGCCACGTCATTTCCACGGAACATCTCCTGCCAGGGCGTTGCAACGTTTCTTTCTGTGGTGCAGTCACAGCAAATGACATAAAACATTCTTTTTGTTTTGTTTTGTTTATTTCACAAAATGTGTTGCACGATCGCAGACACTATTTGCATAGTCAATCAATGCATAAATATCAATTGAACACAAACTAGCGAGAAAAAACAAATCTTTGTTTTCAATATGTAAAGTCAACTAGGGATACTCAATGAAATATTGGTGAATGTGTTTTCATTCTTTATTTGAGCAAGTTACCCATTTGAGTCAGTGGACTTCGGAACATGGTAATTAATTGATCTCTGAATTTACTCTGAGTCACGGCATAAATAAAAGTGTTCGTACAACAGCTCAAAAGCTGAAGCATATTTGCACATTCACGAAAAATGAATTTGCGGTTGGTGAAGCCATTGACTTTTTTGTCAGTTATAAATTGTTGATACATAAAGTAGACAATGTATGTCAGCCACAACAGGATGAAACTGCCAGAGATCGCAAAAAGTAAAATGATGGACTTTCTCCTGCTCTCCATCTCGGGATCACTTTTGTTGCATTCATTTTTGAGGATCCTGAGTCTTTTTCGGGCTCTACTGGCAGCAAGAATATGGCTGACAGTGAAAGCATTGAATAGAAGAACCAGAAGAAATGGGAGACATGGAGTTAAAATACGGTCAGTCCAAACAAATACTCTCCATCCAACTGAAGTATCGCGCACACCTTTTAATCGACAATACCATGGGGTGCTACCAATTGTGGAGATAGGTTCATGAAGAAAATACCAGGGGATATTTTTTAAACAACTCAGAACACAGACCATTACTATCACCAAAGTTGCTGTTTTTTCAGTGAAATATTTTGTTATTACCTTATGATAACATATGGCTACAAATCGGTCAAAGCTGAAAGTGACTGTGAGCCACACAGAACTGTCTCTGGAGACATAAATCAATGTGGCGCTCACACTACACACGGGAGTAATGGACAGAAAACTCCCTGGAAAATAAATACCAAGAATGCGGTTTAATATCACAGCAGTGATAATGACCAGAAGATCTGTAATTGCCATAGATACCAGATACCGCGTAATACGTTTCGAGAGACCGCACATTCCTCTGCAGAGGATCACAACTGCTACAACATTAACTGTGAAAATAAAGAGACAAACAGTTGAGAATAGATTTCGAGATGAAGAATTATATGCGATCTGTATTAACTATAGTTTCTACAAATCATACAGAGATTCGTTCACTGGGCTAAAAAGAGACAAATTCTTACACTGCTGTATCATAGCTTTCAGTTGCAGCATTAGGAAATATAGAAATGAAGAAGGTGAAACGTAACGGACTGAATATAACAGAGAAATGAAAATCATATGTAAACTCATGTAGACAAGAAAATGCATGATAGTACGAAAACGTCAAATGATTTGGAAAACATTAATCAATTCATCATGATTTGAAGAAATCACTGATTATTCCCCACACAATGTAAGAAATGTCCCAAAACATGAATTTCAATATATCAGAAGAAAAAGCACAGTCAGATGTAGGCACAAATCTAAATGATGCAGTTTCTAAAGACTTTTGTCAGCCAATGAACTTCGAATCTTCATAATAAACAGATTGATTAGCATACAAACTGACACATTCTCTATCCAGCATTAATATAATGTATGCACAATATTTGAAGTAGCTACCCTCTGCAAGCTCGATTTGAATTCATCACTAAGTGGCTTTAGTATGTTCTACACCTTCAAACAACGTCAACAAGAAGAGGAAACGCAGTAGTTGAATGCGGAATATTAACTGCAAAGCCCTTCTCTAACCATAGAGGATCCTAGCTTGAAACTATGTCGGTGTGTGGTTATGGTTCGAGAAGGCTATCCTGAACATCACTTTCAATGTAATTAAACGGAATGGAGTCCAGTGCTTCAAGGTAGCCGCTCACTAAGGTTTCCTCCAAAGCAATTAAGAAAGAGTAGTAGATGGTACTCTAGCCAACAACGAAGAACAAAGAATATCTGCAGACCAGGAACAGGCCTTCTGGCCCTCCAAGCCTGAGGCGATCCGAATGTACTGTCTAAACCTGTCAGTCAATTCCTAAGCATTTGTATCCTTCTGCTCCTCACGACTCATGCATCTGTCCAGACGCATCTTAAATGAACCTACCGTGCCTGCCTCTTATCACCTCTGCTGGCAACGCGTTCCAAACGTCCACCAACCTCTGTGTGAAGTACATGCCATGTGGATTACCCTTAAACATTCCACCTCTCACCTTGAAAGCATGACCCCTCGTTATTGAATCCTTCACCCTGGGAAAAAGCTTGTTCCTATTCACCCTGACTATACCCTTCATGATTTTGTAAACCTCATTCAGCTACCCCCCGACCCCCCACCATCAATCTTCTTTTTTCTAGTGAAAATTAACATAATCTACTCAATCTCTCTTCATAGCTAGCACCTTCCATACCTGGTAACCTTCTCGTAAACACTTTCGTTCATGATTTATTTTCAATATACAACTTCAAAATAACGCAGGATGACATCCCAAAGTTAATAGAAATCAATATGTCATGATACCGACTTCTGTCAACTATTTTAATCATCTTGATTATTTATCTTTTCAAACTATGGTGTTCAGAACCTGCAGCAATCTCACAGATGGGGGCAAACCAACAAATTATGCAAGCCTCACATTACATCAAAATTTCTGTTGTATAAGCGATGTTACTTTACCTGGGATCGCAACAGCTGCAAGTGCTGTGTAAAAAATAGCATATGAGAGACCTCTTGGCTGAGCATGTATTGTTGTGTCAGAGATGGTGATGTCTCTGAGTGATTCTGCACGCAATCTGTTTCATTTGATTCAAAAATCCGTAACTGTTTTTGATGTTAACCCCCTAGGGTCACAATTAGATGGCTTCACAATTAGTTACAGACATTGAAGAATTCGATTCAATTATGTCATCATTACTGTTCAGTGAAGTTACTGGACAAACAACTTAACAGTCTCTTTTCACATGAAGTTGCTATTGATCAAAATTATTTTCTAAGTTGCCCATTGATTTGGCCATTCAAACCTTCACCAAGTCTGATGCACTCTCTTGTTAGAGCTGTAAGGAGGTTCTGCACAGTGGAAGTTTTTCGCCTAATTTTCTTTAATGCTAATTGCAATCCGAAAATCGATTCTGCATATAACATAATGGGTGATGAATTTCATCTTAAATGTTCAGTCAACTTCGTTCTTTTCCCACCAAAAATGTTTCTGAAAATAAAATATCGCAACGACTTCTCCATATTGAACATTAGGAATTCTGCCTATTGAATTTCTTATTCAATGAATCGCCTGAAGATGGTGCAGGTGCATTGAACACAACAACGTCCAATTGACTGTGCACAACTAAAAACCAATATCCTAAACTTTATTGATAAACTTTGCTAAAAAGAAATGTTGTTTATGTCAATAAAGGAAAAGGAAACTCATCTTGGGTAGGTCAGCTTGCTGAACACCTAATTGCTGAACATCACCCCAACAGCATAGGTTCAATTATTGCACCAGCTGTGGTTACAAGTGACATTCCATCTTTGCTCTCACTTAGCTTGAACTGTAGGGACTTTCAGCTTCAGCCACTATTTGTAGATTCCTGTAAATAAGAAAGCAGCCCTACCTTTTGCGAGGGCAAAAGTGAATTTAGCGTTTTTAATCTTTTTGCTTGATTCACTGGCACTATCACTTAGACTGTATGTCAGCCATGAGCATGCCTGACGCTGTGGTAGAAATGTGCATGCTGGAAACATTCAACAGGTCCAGTAACAACCACGAAAGAAATGAAAATGCCCCTTCAAGTCGAAAGTCTTTTAAGAGCAGAGGACATTCAATACTCTGTATTTCTTATTTGAGCAGATATGTTGCCCAGATAGATGGAGAGATCAGTACATAGACATTTAAATGAACATATGCATAGCTGGATAGATGTATGAATGGATGGATTTGAAACAGAGGTCTGTGTTCACGTTCATGCTCTGCAACACGCTTATCACAATTGTGAGGACACTTTTGAACAGCCATCAACTATTGTCTTAATTAGACATCAAAATCGACATCCAGGACTGAATAATCAACATATAACAACAGCTCCTCGCTTCCCTTATGAAACTGGTAGTAAAAATTTAAGAACCACTGACATCAACACAGAGAAGAGCTGCATCTTCTAAAGACACTGCAACAAAAATAGATTTGATTGTTTTCCTATGAATAAAGTATGCTGATGTCTGTGAATTTGCCTTGCAGAATGTCCTTCAGATTGCCCCATAACTAACACGCACAAACACTCTGACCAGATGGCAACCCGTATTAAACATGAGCAAAATGTGACAACGACTTTTGTCTCTGGAACATTCAATTTTGAGAAAAAATGTATGAAGATTATATTTAAGGTGATACAAGTGGCCGAAAAAGTCACATATTAAATATCTCATGGTGGCCACAACGAACCCTGGGCGATATACTACTAAAAATCAGGAACAATCACACATAGCCAGGACTAGCCTATTTTGCATAAATGCTAACATAAAAATAGCGCTAATTATTCGTGTCCGTATTCAATTGGTAGCATTATAAAAACTGCATCAGCTGCAGATGGTAAGGAAATAGAAGACGTGCTCTTCAGTAATTATTGATCTAGAATAACGTGAGGGTATCTCCTGTTTCTGAGAGTAATTTCAATTTATGTCTTTAATTCAGTCAACGGTCTAAAACTGTATGTAATTCCCTCTCTGTGGCCTACTGAATATTTCCAGAATTCCTACACTGTTTTGTTTCAGATTTCCATAATTCAAAGAAGCTTTCACGTTTTCCATTGTTGACTCATCTTCGACAAAATCAGCTTTTTTTTTGTTGCATACCCCAATAATGCTGTGATCAACTACTATCCTTGCCCGGCAAAACCGTGCTTGAAGAAATCTGAAAGCAACTGGTTGATTCGGTGGCCATTCTTCATGAGAGTGTAGAGGTTACCATCATTCTGGATATAGGTAGGCGAGACTAGGGAGCAATTGCAAACGATCTGATTTAGAGGAAAATACTGAACTCAAGAGATGCTTCTGTTTTCATTCCGGCCAATGATTGTTATTCCTTATGCTAACTTTATGTTTAAACTTTAGATCCTTCACTTATTTGGTGTGTTTTTCTGCAGCTGCCCTCGTAGAATTTGACCTCTTGTCTCTCGAACATTACTACAGACGTTTGGATTGCTCCTGGTATAATCATTACATTGTGAGATAGAACATCAACATAGAACATTACAGTGAAGTACAGGCCTTTTGTCCCTCGACGTTGGCCTGAACCTGTGGAGCCATTCTGTAGACTATCTATCCGACACTATTTCATTTTCATCCATATGTTTATTCAATAGCCTGTTAAATACATTTAAAATTGGCAAGTCTACTACTGTTGCAGGCAGTCCATTCCACGCCCATATTACACACTGAGTAATGAAACGACCACTGCTATCTGTTCTACATCCGTCACCCTACCATTTAAAGCTGTGTCCCCTCATTCCCGTCATCATCATCTGAATAAAAAAGTTTTCATTGCCCACCCGATCTAACCTTCTGATCATTTTATATATCTCAATTAAGTCACCTCTCAGCCTTTTCCTGTCTGATGAAAACAGCCTCAACCCTCAGCCTTTTGTGACCACAGCAGAGTTTTGTACAGATGCAGTATGACCTCTTTGATATCTGTTTGTATCCTCTTTGGCCCAATGTGAGGTCCCAGAGGACTGGAGAATTGGCATTGCAGTCCCATTGTTTCAGAAGATTAGCTGGGTTAAACCAGAATATTACAGAACAATGAACCTCACATCCGTGGTAGGGAATTTACTGGAAAAGATTATCAGGGAAGCGACCCATACACATTTAGAAGCATATTGACTAATGAGCAACAGATAACATGGTTTTATGAGGAGAATGTGTGGCCTCACTAACTTGATCAATTTATTTGAGAAATCTACAAAGATTGTGGTTGAGGGAAAATTTGTTGATGTTGTCTATAGGGACGCCAGTAAAACACTTGATAAAAGCAAATTACTTCGGATGCTGGAATCTGAAACCAAAAGAGAAAATGCTGGAAAATCTTAGCAGGTTTGGCAGCATCTGGAAGGAGAGAAAAGAGCTGACGTTTCGAGTCTAACTGACCCGTTCTTTTCTCTCCTCACGGATCCTGCCAGACATGCTGAGATTTTCCAGCATTTTCTCTTTTGACATCAGTAAAACATTTGAAAAGATCACTTATCTCACGACAGACTGGTGCAAATGTGGAAGTCGTATCCCGATGCACTGGTTTAGTCATATGAGTTAGAGTAGCGGTGGAAGGATGGCTTATGGAATGTAGTGCTGTGATTAGTGGCGTTCCACATGGATCAATGGTGCGACATCTGCTGTTCGTGGTCGATATAAGAGATTTGGAAAAAACCTTTTATGGTATAATTAGGAATTTTGCGGATGATAAAACGAGTGTTAGACTTATGGATAGTGTGGAGGATTTTGAGAGGATACAACAGGATATAGGTCAGTTGGAGGCATGGTCAGAAAAATGGATTGTCCAGTTTAATCCGGACAAATGTGAGCTAATGAAGCGGTCAATGGTAGGTTGAAAATATACAGCGAATACAAGAAACAGGAACCTAAACGTTTTATGTAACAAGAAAGGTTGCCCTTGTTCAGATCAGTAATATCGTTCAAACAAGCACAACGTTCCTAACCACTTTTCTGTCATTATGCATTGACACTTGTTTTGGTTATCGAATTTCCATATGATCGCACTTTGGACGCTTGCAACTTAAAAGAGATGATAGACTGAGGTATCAGTGAGCTAAGGCATAATATTTCTTTTACCTCTGCCATGCTTCTATCACATGGTGTCTGGTGAGAAAATTGTTTTTCATTGTAATCAAACCATAAAGTATAGGAGCAGCATTAGGATCGTCATTTCATCGAGTCGACTTCGCCATTAGATCATTGTTGATAAGTTTGTCAGTGTATTCTTCAGCCTTTTTCGTGTAAACTTTGACTCTCATGCTAATAACCAACCAATCCATGTCATAAATACACGAAATGCCCACGTTGTAAAACCCCCAATGTCCTTTCCTTTCATTGGTCCATATTGTGAACACAATAAAATCAAACTCATTTTTTTTTTATATTATTATCTTTGGCATAATATTAAATAATTGGTTAAATTTGAATTGTTGTTGAAACAGCAAACAAAATTCAGATATCCATTTCGCAGCGAATCATTACGTCTATCTAATTTGGAGTAATCTCTTCGCTGTTTTGACAGTTGTGGCTGGACTAACTTTATGTTAAAATTCAGAAAACAGTTTCTATCTTCATGTGAGTATACACTCTTTCGACTTCGTAGCCCATGACTTCCAGAGTCTTACGAGGCAGTGAGTTCTGCAAAATCACTCTGGTTTAGCTGAGAAAATCCCTCCTCATCTCACTTCTAAACGGTTGTCCCTTCATTCCGAATCTGGAGACTCGTATTAGTTTTGCCTAATATGGTCACTCTATCCAGGCCTCTCAGTATTCTGAGAGTTCCTCATAAGACTGTCCTCATCTTTCTAAATGCTGTCGAATGCAGAGAACTATATGACTACAAATATGCTGCAGTACAGAAGGGGACATTATGATCAAAAGACCATAATATGTAGGAGCAGAAATTAATGCCTTCAACCCATCTCATCTGCTCTGCCATTCAATCATGGCTGATAATTTTCTCAAACACATTTTCTCGCTTTCTCCCAGTAATCCTTGATTACCCTGATATTCGAGAACCTTTCTCTCTGAGTCTTAAATATGGTCGATGACCTGGTCTCCACAGACTTTTGTGGCACTGAATTCTTCAGATTCGCCACTCTCTGTCTGAAGAAGATTCTCCTTATCTCCTTTCTAAAAATGTTCCCTTTACTCAGAGACTGTACATTTGTGTCCCAGTCTCTCAAACCAATCAACATTTTCCCAATATCTATTTTCAGAATTATGAATTTTCTCCACTTTAAGAAAGTGGCCCTTGCCTCTATTCTTCATAGCAAAGTGCATGGCCTTGCACTTGACCACATTGTACTCCATCTGCCACGTCTTTGCCCAATCGCATAATCCGAATAAATCCTTTTGCAGCCGTCCCGGTTCGTCAATGTTACCTATCCCTGTACTTATCTTTGTATAGTCTGAAAGCCTAGCTAGAATACCATCAGTTCCTTCATCTAGATCGTTAAGACATAAAGTGAAAACTTGTTCTCCCAACACTGAGACTCGCAGAATACCACTTGCCACCAGATGCCATGCTGTGAATGACCCTTTTATTTCCACTCTCTGCTTTCAGGCACACAGCTCAGCTTCGATCCATATGAGCACCTTGTTTCTAACACCAGCAGCCTCTTTTATGGGACATTGTCAAAGGCCTTATTCAAGTCCAATTCGATAACATTCATTGGTTCTCTTTGGTCTAACATACTCATTACTTTCTGAAAAAAATTCTAGCGATTTGTCAGGCATGAACAAATCGTGTTTACTTTGCTCTGACTTATGATATGCTTTCAAGTAATCAGAAATCCCATCGTTCAAAATTGATTTTAGGGTATTAACCACGACTAAGGTTAAGCTAATCGATCTGTCATTTTCTGTCTTTTATTTTAAGTGGGAGTGTCACGTTAGCTATTTTCCAATCCACTGGGACCCTCATTGATTCTTGTGATTCCTGAACAATCACCACCAAAGCCTCTACCATCTTTTCAGCTATCTTCCTTAGAACTCTGAAGTTAAATCCAACTGGTTCATCTGATACAACCACCTTCAGGCCATTAAGTATTTCTCGCACCTTCTCCTGGGAAATGGACATCACACTCTGTTCGCCCCACACTAAGTCATTTTAATTTTTGAAATGTTACTCATGTTTTCCACCATCAAGCCTGATGTGAAGTAATTACACGATTCATCAGCCATTCCCATGTTTCCAACTAATATCACGCTAGTGTCATTTTCCCAGAGCCCAGTTTCCACTTTTACCTTGTTTTTGCCCTTTATATGTCTAAAGAAACTCTTACAGCCTTCCTTCATATTACTGGCTAGTTTACCCTCTTAGTTGAGGTAAAAAAAAGACTGCAGATGCTGTAAACCAGATTCTGGATGAGTGGTGCTGGAAGAGCACAGCAGTTCATGCAGCAAACGAGGAGCAGTAAAATCGACGTTTCGAGCAAAAGTCCTTCTTAGTTTGATCCTGACCTTTCTTGTGCCCCTACTCCTGACGCTGTTTGGATGCCTGTATATAACTCCCACAACGATTTTTTTAAACCTTTGCGCTGATTCTACACCATCTGTACCCAAGTCGTTTCTTACTATTAATGTAATTTCTTTTCGATCAGCGCCACAAGTTCATTTCTCTTATTCATTAAATTGCATGCATTCAGATATGACATCTTCAGACCTATCTTTTAAGCTTTCCTTTACGTTTACTCTTCTCTTGTATTTTTCTCGTTCACCATGGATGTCTGGAATTTGCAGTTACATTCTTGTTTTTGTGTGGACATGTCTGCTTTGAGCCCGAAGGATTTCGTTTCCTTGTGCCTTCCTGTGGTTCACCATTGATTTGTCCTTTTGCAGTCCTGCCCTTTGGAAATCAGCTAAACTACTTGTTAGTTTTGTAAAGTGTGCCTTCCCCCCGTTATAACGAATTTTGGATTCCTAATTTACCTCTGTCCTTTTCCATAATATTAAACAAAACTGTTCGGCAGTTACTATGCCCGGCACGATTATCGACTAGTTGGAAATGGGTACTGAAGGTGCCGGAGATTAGAGTCAAGATTAGAGTGATGCTAGAAAAGCACAGAAGGTAAAGCAACATCAGGGGAGCAGAAAATTCGAGCATCCGAGGAGCAGGAGCCCTTCATCATGGTGAACGACTTGAGCCTCTTGGCCATCTTCATTTCCCAAAACTTAGTACAGAATTGTGGCTCTTCTTTTGGGCTCTTCACATATTGTTATAAAACTCCCGGACACAGTACATGAAATTTTCACTCTCAATTTCCCTGATATGGTTTGAAACATAGCTAAAATTTGGGCACTTAACGTTTCTAATATTATTGCCGTCTTGTTTTTATTGGCAGAAGTCTTTCTACATGTAAGTTCTTCTATCTCTCTCACACACACGCACACTATTTAGAGGTCTGCATAATATTGCTAGCCTTGACTGTGTCGTTGCTTTCCTAAGTTCAACGCATAAAGTCATATTTTGTTTAATTTAGTATATTATCCGCATTCACAACTATAATTGACACATTAACCAACACTGCAACGCCCTCACTTTTTGTCACACACCCTATCCTGTCTGAAAACCCCTTCACCAGTAATATTGAGCTGCTAAATTTGCCTCTGATTTAGTCAGGTTTCCGTTGTAGCAACAATATCATGCTGCCAAGTGAACGCCTGTTCTTAGGTCATGTGCCTTGTTTGTAATACTCATTGTATTGACGTATAAACAGCTCAATTTCTGTCAATTTCTGTCAGCCTCAGAAGCGCCTGTCCGTCGCCTATAAACAAAGCATTCCCGATAAATGTAGCCCTGCCCCTCACTTTTCTCCACTTCTATGCAACAGGGCCTCCCGTGCTGTCATGACATTCTCTGATATTGTTAACTTTTTCACAAATAATTCCGGGACTGTGTCCACAGTGGTATTCTTGCTTGTGAGGAGTTGACCATCGGGTACTCCTACTGTTGTTCCCACAGAATTTTACTTTTTCTGATGGCCAACCTTTCTCTTTCTGCCTCTGTATTACTTGCCTGTGGTGCGAACACCTTGCTACATGTGCCAACACTACATTCTCCACAATGCAGACGCTCCAAGACGCGGGACTACGCACAGTCCCACCACCAAACCGTAAATAGCCTGTAGCTGCAGGTGGACACATTTCTTGTTGTCTCCAGAGGTCAGTCGGAACACGAGAAGATTCCATTAATTCCCATGTTGTTCAAGAGGACGGCACTAAGGTTCTGAGGTCTCCTGGCATGAGTTCTGCTTCGATTAAACTAATCTCCTCATTTTAGGGTATTTCATTGAGTTAGTGATCATGATTCATTTAAAATAAAACTATTATAATTGAAGTCCCAACGTTAACTTAGAATGTTTTATCTGTAAGACAATTCTCTGAGAGTATCACGAAACACTTACATGTTTCCTTTTGGACCGTATCAGTTTCTGAAATTCCCAGACTGAGACGGAGCGCCACATACAGTTTTACAGGTTCACCTATTCACTGTCTAACCTGGTTTCACCGACATACAATGCACTTCTCTGTAGCTAATCTCCACCGAGGTTGCCTCCTTTTAGAGGTCCACAAGCAATGCTTCTGAATAAACCAAACCAGTTTTTCAGTGAACAGGCTTCACTTAAGAATATCTCAGTTAAATCCTGATTCACAAATGCAACTAAAACTGCATATAAACAGAGCAACTTGCAGTTAATAGATTAAAACCATAATGTAGCTTCAAACTTCTCCTCGAAATTAAGTTAAATTACGACTTAGCACTTCAAATTTTCCCTTGAAACTCGCTGTTTGTAACAAATTCCAAGGGACTCTCGTTCGCCCAAGCAGGCTACATAGTGTAGTCAGTGAATGCTGAACTGCTACTGAAAAAATCATCTCGTGATCTCAAGAATCATTCCAACAAATCGTCTCTTTACATCTTCAAACGTCAACATGTGTTCCGTCGACCAAATGCCGAAAACTGTCCATAATATTCCAAATATGGTCTGAACAGAGCTGTACATAACCTTTGCAGTAAGAACCTTGTTCTCGCATTCTACTTGTATGCATTTGCCTTCCTGACTGCCAACTGAACTTGCATGCTAACATGAAGGTAGTCCTGAACTCGAATTCCTGAGTCCGTTTCTTCTTCAGGTTTCTGAAGCCTTTCTCTATTTAGAAAAAAGTCCGTTCTTCCAACTAAAGAGCATGAACTCACAGTTTCCCCCATTGCATTTCAACTTCAATTTCTTTTCTGTTAAAGTTTTTCTGCAGTTTCCTTTCTCTTTGTCAATGTCTGTCCCTCCATCTGTCTATCTGTCAACTTCAAATATATAAACAATGCCCTGACTTCCTTCATGCATATTGTTAACATGTAACAAAAAAGGTTTGGTCACAGCACTGACATCTAAGGATTTCCACTTGACACCAGCTTTCATCCTGAGCATAGTTCCCTTTATACCCAACATCAGTCTTCTGCCAGTCAGTCTATTCTCTATCCATGTCACGCATTGCCCACCCATGAAGAAAATTGTGACTGCGATGACAGTCGACATGTCTCATCCGGTGCATCCCACTGCTCAATTCCAAAATTCTGCAGCCATTCTATTGCTACTCCCATCTGTGCAAACGTATGCATCTGCTTATACTTCTCAGGCCTGAAACTAATCAGATTCACTGCATCATATTCCTAAATACGTCTGTGGCCACGCCAGATACCTAAAGTCCTGACTGTGCTATTGTTAATACTTCATCTAATGTCACCAATTGCTCGTCCTTTTGCCAATAAGAGATTAGATTTGTTTCATTTGGATGTATTTTTAGAATGCTGTTCAACTAACTCGTAGGAAACCAGTGTATCATGGACTACTTGGATCGAAGGGCCTGTTTCCTTGCTGTATGAGACTGTTTGCAAATATTCAACCAGCGTTCAAAATTGCTACAACATGATAGTGTGTACGTGCCCATGAAAACGGTTTACAGCATTGAAGTTACCATATTTAGAGTCGTGTGTCGTTCAATAATTTTGCATCTCGAATTGATCACACACCCAAAAAGATGTGGGACTAGATTGGGTTGGGATAACTGGTCGGCACAGACAGGTTGGACTGAAGAAAGTGTTTCCATTTAGTTCATCACTATGACTCTATGACTCTATTTGTTCTATGTTGTCTTGCATATGCTGAACCACTGCCAAAGCCATAAGCAACAATCTGGCAAAGTTGTGTCTGCTACTTTATCCATGTCAGGCATTTCACAGTCATGCATATATGTCATCTGACCATCATGATTTATGCTGCTGGGGTTTCAAGTTTCCGTGCAAAACTTGGAAAGTTACTTTCATACTTTTTTTTAGTAAATGCATTACGTTATAATTTCGCTTGTTGAGAGAATAATACATCCCCAGGAGTGTGAGTCTATTCATTTGATCCGTGTGCAGAAAATGCTCCAACAGCTTGGAATTTCCAAACAGATATCAAAGCTTTAATCTTTAAGAGAGCATGCGAAGGGAAGAGGGAGCTTTCATAACACACAACAAATATTTCTGATGACATAATTATATTTTTGCGTGCAATTTGACAGACCTAGCTTGCAACATTTCGAATATTGTTAAACAGTTGAAGCTTTATTTCTACACTGCAAATTCAAAATTCAGCTCAATAGTCTACTCAAATGTTTGTTAAATAAGTTTAATAATTAAATAATTTGATTATAATAAAATATCAAAATATTTCTGTAAAATACATCATGGACATTATGTTCATTGTTACAATCATACCAAATCCTGAGAGGAAATCCTCTTACTTGGCATTAACCTTACACCAAAACATTTTTAATCAACACTACTCATTAGGTGCTTTGTGAGTGATTCCAACAGGAAAGTGGTGCAAATATCCGTTAAGTGCCTGAAATTTACAACTTACAAGAATGCAAAGAAAAGAGATTAATTGGCATTTCTACTCGCTGTTTACAGTTGTATCTTCATGCATCTGCAACTTTAATTATGTTAGCATGAACACATATGTATATCACAACTCTAGTTAGCCAGCTAAATATAAAGCAATTCATAAGATAATTCAGAATGTTATTTGATATTTACGAACACAACAATTACTTGAACGAATTGAGCATCTGTTTTCTAAAATACTTAGCCATATGCCTGAGGAGTGAATGGGGAATGTATTGTCAACTGAATACGAATTTGAGCTTTTAAGGAAAAGTTCCAGAACAGTGACTGGCTATAATCGGTAGTGTGCACTTTGTGTGTTGTGAACTGCGACAAATTCCGTTCTTCCCAGATACAATTTGTATTGATAAGGCATATCTTTTCAATTTGCTATCTAACATTAAAGTAGTTTCAAGCAAATTAAGAATGAAAAACACTGACTGGAGAATAACACCTGTCTGTTTTCTTTTGAAAATAAACTAAATACTGATTTCCTTTGGACATGGATATCTGAATATTTGAAATAAACAAAAGCTGACTATGATTTCCTGACCAACACATAAACTTGGGTCAAAACACCGAATTCTCTAATACTTCAAACAACAAGGGAGGAAGCCTGACCTGTTGCAACTAGTTCTGATGTTGATAGAAACCCCAAACCTTGGGAAGAGAACTGTAAGTACCCGGGGGCGGGGTGGGGGGGGGGTTACGGGGTGGGGGCGGGGGCGTTGGGGGGAACGTGGATCTTACCTATTTTATCACTTCTCTTTCGGTTTTCTTTAAAAGCATTACTATAATTTGGCTGCTAACTAATACATTCCATCCATTGTTTTCGTCTTGAAAATTTACCTGTAACATAAGAACTTCTCAAACAAGTTTTGAAAATTCCCTTCATTGTCCACTCCCGTTTCTTCCTCAAAATACACAGTTAAATTTCCCAGTCACAATTTGCCCTGTAAAACCCCATTAGTGAACATTAAGTATAGAGCAACTTGCTTCATCATTTTGTGCTGCAAATCACGACAACACTTTTTTCTGTCCACCACTGTTTGGGAGAAAGTTTTGATTATTTTATTTTCCATATTTGAACACTATCTTGAGCTATCTATTTCTGCAAGGAGAAAGTGAGGTCTGCAGATGCTGGAGTATCAGAGCTGAAAATCTGTTGTTGGAAAAGTGCAGCAGGTCAGGCAGCATCCAAGGAACAGGAGATTCGACGTTTCGGGCATAAGCATGATGAAGGACTTATGCCCGAAACATCGAATCTCCTGTTCCTTGGATGCTGCCTGAGCTGCAGCGCTTTTCCAACAACACATTTACAGCTCTATCTAATTCTGCAACCAAATATCTGCATCATTGTATTCAGGGATCTTTCACAATATAGAACATAGAACATTACCCGACAAACGTGGAAAATCCATATTCCCATAATCCTATCTACAGAGTTGTCATTCAGGGCATATTACTTCCAACTTAGTTGTCTATATGCTAGTGACTTCACTGCGTCGGGTACGTTCATACCCATCCGAAATTAGCATGTAGAATGTAGTGGTTGTCCAATTTACTGAACTGCAACGTTGTCATGGCATAATTCCATCCACGGTACCATGAGAAAACGGAGTAGAATTTACCTCAGCCACTCCCGACTCCCTGGAATGTGGCAAGTGATCTGGATTCAAATTACGCAAGGAAACTAACAGAAAAATATTGCCACAGGACAAGTTGGTTAATGTCATTTTTATTGCACAAATCGCAAAGATGGAGTATATCAAAGTGAAACTACATCTGGGAGGAGACGTCATATGCGGCAATTTGTTGTTGCACAAGTCACTTTTCATTTTACTGTTGACATACTTTGAAACAACTTAATAACTTTAGTGAGGGGAAATTTCACTCCTTTCATTAATTCAGTTCTTAATTTGTTCTGAGTGCCAGCATAAATAAATGGATTGATGAAGGAACAGAAAAAACTGGAGGAAAAGTCCAGTTTCCTCCAGAATAAAACTCGATTCCCTGGAATTTGCATCTGAGAAATAACTAGCGCCAACAACTTGTATATAAAGGAAACTCACAATGTCTAACAAATACAACAAGAGGAAACTTCCCGAGATAGCAAACAATAAAACCATGGACTTTCTCCTCTTCTCCATCTCTGGATCACTCTGATTGACTCCATTGTTGTGTGCCCGAAGTCTCTTTCGGGCTCTACTGGTTACAACAATATTTCTGACAGTCAAGAAATTGAGCAGGAAAATCAATGCAATTGGCAGAAAAGGACTTAAGATGCGAAGAATCCAGTCATATACAATCTAGACAGGTGACGTGTAAAATATAGATTTAATGCTGCAGAACCAAGGTATATTGTTAGTTACATATGACGGCTCATAAATGAAAAACAAAAAACATGCTTTTATGCAGCTAATTGCACATATAGTACATGTAATACTAACTGAAGATTTTATAGTGCAATATTTTGCTTTGACTTTCTGACAACATATTGCTACAAAGCGATCGAAAGTGAATGAAACAGTCAGCCAGACTGAACTATCCATGCTTGCATAGATTAGGACAGAACGTAAACTGCATACTGGTGTGATGGAGAGGAAACTGACTGGAAAATATATCCCAGGAATCCGGTTTAATACCACAACAGTGATCATGACAAGGAAGTCTGTTGACGCCATTGACACCAGATCACTTGTGATGCATCTGGAAAGACCACATTGTCCTCTGGACAGAATTGCAATTACCACCTAAGTTAGATTTAAGAAAGGGAGAGGGAAACTGAGTGAAAGAAACGGAGCAGCATGTATGTGAGCAATATTAGCGATTACACTGCCTTTTTAATCATCAAAATTATAGAACTTTGACGAAGTTCACACCTTTGTCAAGTAATCCTGAGGTTGGGTTATATTGTTCCAGGAGAAAGAGAGGACTGCAAATGCTGGAGATCAGAGCTGATAAATGTGTTGCTGGAAAAGCGCAGCAGGTCAGGCAGCATCCAAGGACCAGGAGAATCTACGTTTCGGGTATGAAGAAGAGCTTCTGCTCCTTCGATGCTGCCTGACCTGCTGCACTTTTCCAGCAACACATTTTTCAGCTTATATTTTTCCACGCAAGTACATCTGTACTTGTAAGAGTTATGTACGTTAAAGAACAATGCAGAATATCTGAATAAAATGCAGAAAAATGCAAAAATGAATACAAAAAAATTTGCTTGTTTGTATAAAGACGTTTGCAAAACAAGTATATTGAAGAATCCTGATGGCAGTTTGTAAACGTCATGAAGTTAGTTAAAATGCAACAGATTACACATAACACACAAATTAATCATTGAGAAGGAAAACCGTCAAAGTAAATTGAATGATGTTATCCTAGATATCAAATGCATTCCTATATATTCAATCGCCAAAAAAAATTCTTTCATTGGATTCTTTCATATTTTGTCCCATCCAAAAGCAGACAAATAACTCTTTTTGAAGTAATATAATGGATGTTGGAAATAGATACACTTTTAAATAGCAATTGCAACTGGAGAAGATACGTTTGTTACCAAGAGCAGTTATATTATAGAATCATAACAACATGGAAACAGTCCTGTCAGCACAATAATTCTGTGCCAATCCTCCAATTAGCAACCCCTCCCCTTCAGTATGATTTCTCCCTGAGCAGTGGACCAAACCTCCATATTCCTGATCATTATGGCAATTCAACACAGCCAATTCACCTAACTTGGACATCTTAGGATTGTTGGAAGAAACCAGAGGGCCTCGACGAAACCCACACAGACGCGGGGAGAATATACACACACCACACAGATAATCGTCCGCATCTGTAATCGAACACAGGTTCCTGCTGCTGCGAGATAGCACTGCTAATCACTGAGCCATCGGGCCGCCCCAAATGATACACTCAGACCCACAAAAGTGTACTAAAAATTTGAAAGGAACTGATGTATTATCTTAAACATTGGAAGGAAAGGCACCTCAAATTTCCTGATCACAATTTGTGATGTGATTTCGGCATGACATAATAAATTAAAAACATGAAGCAACCACAATAACTGCAATTCGTGAATTAGTGATAGACTGGCTTCGACCAGAGACCACCAGCGTCAAGAATGTGGATAATTCATTAGATACTGTGATGTTTTATGCCATGAAGCCATTCCTGAAAAGACTGAAGATGTACTAAGCACAATGGAGACGATATGTGCTCAGAATCTGAACTGAACTATTAAAAGAAAATGTGTAAAACAGTAGACCGGACGATGGGAATTTTGCTGCAAATTGCTTAACCCTTTGCTCTTCAAACTCCTCATCAGTGTGAAGTACTATTCAAAACTTGCCTGAATGAATGTAGCTCCAAGAACACACAAGCAATTCCTTACAGTACTAGAGAAGGTTATTAAAAATAGACTGGATGCCTTACATTAACATTTCACCCCTCAAGTACAGATGTACAGAGAGCAGTGTGCACATATAATTACAACTACGACAATTTGCTTAAGCTTCTTTCTCAGCCCTTTCCAAACCCGTGACCTGAGCTTTCTTGAGCCAAATATACACTTGCAAACATACTGACTTGGAAACTTATCGATATTCCTTCACCGCGACGTCATTGAAACCCTGGAGACATTTTACTGAGGGATCGGGACGTGTTCAAAATATTTACGGGTTTCCAACGTTGAAATACCAGGACCTTCTCAAGGAAAATTATTGATGAGCATTGTGATGAAAAATAATGCTAAACTTACCAACATCACTGGAACACTATCAAAGGACTTTTAAAAGAAGTCATTTAATAGCACTAATTACCTGGAATGCCAATAGACGCAAGGACTGGATAGCCAATGGCAAACATCAGTTCTTTTCTTGATCCATGCACCTCTATAGAAAATCCTCACTTAGGTTTAGTTTGCATTTAAGGATTCTTGCACTTATACCTGATGTTAACCTTCAGGGAGAAAATTAGAGCGTTTTATCATTCAAAGTAATCATACCAATTGAAAAAAGAGACTACAAATCTGCTCGCGAATTTATGATAACACTTTAATGAACTAAAATATATTAAAGGAAAATCAAATGCTGTACAGAGAATATACATGAACGACGACAATGTTGTACATATGATTTTCATACTGATTAAAGATTAAAATGTATTCTTGTGCTTCAGACAATTGTGAGATTGTTTTTGGTCAACGCTATATAGGATAGCCTCTGGAATTTATTTCATGAACAACGATGTTATGATGTTCTGATGCAATGGGAAATGAGGTAAACCTCTGGTTCCATCTTATTTTCACCTCGTTGGCCAACACGAATTTGGATCGCATGATCCTGGCTTCTAAAACCTCCAGGAGAAAGTGAGGACTGCAGATGCTGGAGATCAGAAATGAAAATGTGTTGCTGGAGCCTCCACACTTGTTCACATTGTTTTAACAAGTCTTTCTACCTATCTATCTATCTGTCTGTCTGTCTATCTGTCTGTCTGTCTGTCTATCTATCTATCTATCTATCTATCTATCTATCTATCTATCTATCTATCTATCTATCTATCTATTGATTTTTTTTCTTAACGTGACCGAACACTATTCAGACCTATTTTACTCAATAAATTTAACGTAGTTAAATTCTATGTATCATGTTGCTGATTATTCATGTGGTATTTGGTATAATCTGAATGTCTGCAAACGTTACTTACATTATGTTATCCTTGCCGCTTGGCAGCATTAACGTCAGCAATGTTACAATCTTCGTAGGACAAGTGTCAATTATTGCAATGAAATTCATGTGGACAAGACATGTTTCCTCTAATTTCCAACCAGAACATGCTCGTAATATCTGAGTCAAAGTTAAAAGAAAAGGAATGCAATATAATACATAATGCTTCTTCACTGATGACTTACAGTGCCAGGGACCCGGATTCGATTCTTTCCTTGGGAGTCTGTCTCCACAAGCGTGTATGCGCTTCCCCCGCCACCATGCTTTTACAAAAAAAAAGAACAAATAAAATTTACAGCTCTGGAGCTTTTGGACCCACAAGCATGAGCCGATCGGATTCCACTGTCTAAACTTGTCACCCAATTCTTAAGCATCTGTATCCCTCTGCTCCCATACCTCTCTCTCCAGACACATCTTAAATGAATCTATTGTGCCTGGCTATACTACCTCTGCTGGCAACGAATCCCAGGCACCTAACACCCGCTCTGGGAATATTTACCGCGAGTATCCCCCTTTAACTTTTCACGTATCAACTTGGACGTGTGACCTCTCGTTATTGAATCCTTCAAACTGACAAAAAGCTTATCCCTATCGACCCTATCTATACCCTTCATGTTTTTGTAGACCTCAAACATGTGACTCTCAAGCTAATTTTTTTTCTAATGAAAACATTCCTAACCTACTCAAACTCTTTTCATCGCAAGCACCAGACAACATCCCCATAAACCTTCTCTGTACCCTCTCCAAAGCGTCCTCATCCGTTTGGTAATATGGCAACTAGAAGTTATACAGTATTCTAAATGCGGTCGAACCAATGTGTTGTACAATTTTAACATGATCTGCCTGTTCTTATACTCAATACCCCGTCCGATGAAGACAAGCATACCATTTGCCTTCTTGACCACTCTATCCACCTGTGCAACAACCTTCAGAACACAACGAACCTGAACTCCCAGATCTCCCTGCTGATCAACTTTTAACAAGGTTCTTCGGTTTACTGTGTAATTCACTCTAGAATTAGACTTCGAAAATGCATACCGTCACATTTGCCAGGACTGAAATCCATCTGCCACTTCTCCACTCAACTCTCCAGTCTATCTGTGTTTTCTTCTATTCTTTGACATTGTATTAATTATGATTAGTTGTCGAAAGTTTCCAGAGATGTGCAGGCTAAATGGAAAAAAAAACTCGGTCCTGGTAGGCTTAGACGGAGAGGATAAGGGACTTTGTTGGTGTGATGCAAATTGTTCGTGCAGGCTTGATGGACCAAATGGGCGCTTTCCAAATTACAGTCGTAGACTCATTTACCCCATTTCTGTCTCCACAGATGTCCACAAAATCAAAGAATCATACGATTCCTTAAATAGGGATCCTAATTGGTAGAGAGGCAAGTTTAAGGTTCGAAGGATATCTCGTAATCAGAAAGGCAGCAGTGTTAACCACTGAGCCACCGTGCTGCCATCCTCTGGTACCGATATTCATGCTCGATCTTCTTCTCACGGTAAACTGCCCATATTCTGCCTGCTACCTTTATCCAAAAAATGCCTGAACTACGAAGTTCATCTCAGCTTTGCAATTGCTTCTGGACTATCTTCCATATCAGATTTCGAGGAATTGTGATTCCAGACCATTATTATTGCACTCAATATTTCCCATTTCCCTTCATGGTTAGTTTTCTGTTTAGTTTTCTTATATCGTGACTAAGTCCAGTCAGGACCGTTTGCTCATTTACCAGGATCATTGGTAACACTTCACTGGTTGTTTGACACATTTTCATTTCATAGCCAAAATATCATGTGTTCAGTATATTTCTCTATAGTGACATCAGGTAATGTTGAGAATGGCTACGTACAGATCTTTTTTTTAAAAAAAATCATTCAAATCTCAGTCATGGCAGGGAGGCTGCAAAGCATTACTCAACAAAGGTTGTTGACATATCAAGCCAATGAGCTCTGACAGGTATTTGACGCATACTTTTCTCAAGTAGACATTGTGGCTGAATTTAGAACACGGAATCATCGTGATGAAGTTGATAGCTTTAACCAAGATCAGGCAGAAAGTACGATCATGGAAGGACAGTACCTGTATGCACAGATCTATCTGATTGACAGAAACAGACACTAAACATGGAACAGCATAGACTCAAAATGGGAGCTTTATATAAAATAAGGATTTGTAAGGCAACATACACCAACGTCAACAACAAGAAGAAACGACAGGAGATAAACAGCAATCGAAAATGAAGAAAACCACTTTACAAATGTTTGTTACAGAAAGTGTACTACGTTAAAGACAATTAAAATGTGTGCAGAATTTTCCATTCTCAATGTTCAGGCAATCAGGCAAGAAATATATTCAAATATCCACTTCTCAAGTGAGCAAAATTATTACTACATTTATTGATAAAAGTTTCCCCTGCCCACTTCTGTTCGGATTATAATTTGACTTCTGTTTGCATTGTATGAACTCCGAAATTCATGTCATTGAAGTAGAACACCGGCAACAAAAATAGGAATAATCCCACAGGTGAACACTTTCTATACTTTTCATTAATATCAGAAAAAGCTGGCATAGCACAGCAGGTCTGTCAACAGCTGTGGACAGAGAAACATGGTTAACGTTTTGATTGCAGTCTGAGTATTTGTCTAAACAGGAATCATATTTTGTATTTTTTTTACTCCAATCTTTCAACTTTTGTATCTCCCACCACCCCTAATATGTCCACCTCCACCCCCCAACCCAACTTATTTCTCAGTTATGAGGAGAGAGAGATTTTTTCTGTCAAAGGCATTCTCTGTTTAGATTGTACGCTCACCTACAATTTATTCTCCTGCCATTCGTTCCAATTGCCATTTTAAGGTCCGCGTCATATGTGGCGTCATATCTGATGTCATATCGTTAATCATTTCTTGCTAAAATCTCAACATCTCACTCTATGAAAGAAGAAATCCTCAATTGGAATTTAGTTTTTTTTTTGTCAATCAGGAAAGATCTGTACCACCAGCATTTTGTTCCAGTTCCCATTGGCAAACACTTGTAATTTTCAACCTCTCTACTCTCTATGGAACAGCTCATAATTTAGCACATTTGTACAAAATGTCAAATGACACTCTCTATACCAAAGGGATGCACTGATAACAATATGTACTTTAACTTTCTGCGACTTATTGTGGTTTTATGATAGCCTTGCTTTTGCCAGATATAGAAAACCCGCGTCCGAATGCCACTATGGGAAAAAGGGTGGAATTTAAGTCCATAAGTATCAAGGTTTAAGAATCTAATGACGACTATGAATCAGTTTTCCAATTGTTGGAAAACTCATCTTTTCACGAACATCCATTAAGGAACGGAAGAGGCCATCCTTACCTGGTCTAGCCGACATGGGTTGACTTTCAACTGCTTTCTGGGGCA
The DNA here is from genome assembly GCF_020745735.1 of Hemiscyllium ocellatum. NCBI lineage: Eukaryota > Metazoa > Chordata > Chondrichthyes > Orectolobiformes > Hemiscylliidae > Hemiscyllium > Hemiscyllium ocellatum. The sequence goes on from NC_083427.1 coordinate 12,959,180, forward strand.
TTTAGGGATTGGCAAAAAATGTGCCTAACCAGGAATGCTACAATCCCGTTCAAGATTTAAGGAATTCCTGCATTGTATAAATCTTAGTTTGTTTGAAGAAGCAGCATACGGAGAAATCTATTAAAAAGCTTGCGTACATTTCGACTGATTAAGATAAAAGTTCCAGAATCTGCTCAAATTTTGCCCCAAGATAATGTTTGGTGGCACGGTGATTCTGAGGTTAGTACTGCTACCTGACAATGCCAGGGTCCTGGATTCGATTCCAGTCTCTGGCTACTGGCTGTGTGGAATTCGCACGTCCTCCCTGTGTCTGTGTATGTTTCCTCTCCAAATGCAAAGTGGCCTAGATCCGGTGGATTGGTCATGATAAATTGTCCATACTGTTGGAGTAAACATAGGGGAATGTGTCTAGAAGGGTTACTCTTCATGGATCGGTGTCGACTGGTTGGGCCAAATGGCCTGTTTCCATGCTCTATGAAATCTAATTAATAGTTGTGCTTGAAATGCAAATATTGTAACACAGAAGTTCATTTGAATAGCTTAAAGTGATACACTTCCACTACAGTAAATAATATGCACAATCGAGCCCACGTGGGCGGATTGTATTCGGTTTTCATTTCCGTACTTTATGAGTTAAAATTCCCATTAATCTATTACATGATATAGCCAGGTTATGAAAAGTACGATGAAGGGATTCTCCTGCATTTTATCTTTCCGTCTTTCCATGACTGAAGAAACATGATGCATTATTGCAGTATCTACAGTTCCTCATGGATCATGCGCAGGCGAGAAGTGATGACAAAGTTGAACATGAATGAATGAAAGATCCCTTGATAAGAAGTCACCAGATTGCCAATCGCCAGGAGAAGCTACAGAATTTTTAGCTAGTAAGAATGTTAACGTATCCATCCAATTGTATTTAAACCGTGACAGTCACACGGTACTCTCCTTAATTAGTCGTAGCTGCTCAATGAAGAACAGGAAATCATTTCATTATCCATAACCACGGAGCAGTCAAATGGACACAAAAAGGCACATTCCTGATACTGCAGTTAAACTTGCCGAAGTGCATAAAGTTGGAAGGTCAGTAGATCCAAAATTTTAATTCTGAATTATCTTCACAGATGCAGCCAGACCGACTGACCTGTTCAGCAACTTTTGTTTATAAGTAAGGGTTTGTTAAACAAAAAAAAAACCCCGTCCAAAATCGGCAAGAAAAGACGGTAAATAAATTCAATCTGGAAGCAAGGCACTCTGTGCACTGATGTTAAGGATTGATTTTCCACCATGAACATTGTTGTTGATCATGACTTTTTGCAAAGTAGCGCATGTTCAGTTTACTGTCTAAAAAAATACCTTTGTGAAACCTCTAAAACGATCCCAGTGACGTATGAAGTAAATTAGTCGCATTTCAAATTTCCATTGCCTTCGTCCTCCATCTGTTGTCATTACACAAATTAAACAATCGTTTTATTCTTTAATTGAAACTTGCAAGGAAGCAAGTGCGAAATTGCAAAGAGATGCAGTATGCAGAAATTATAAATTGAAGAGTCGGGTAAGGCTGGAACATGACAGGGACCCTGGATGGCCTGTTGGATTGAATTTTATTTACTTTAAACTAAGGAGGCTGATAGGTAAGAATGATGAAATCAGGGCATGACAGCCATTACAGAAAGATGATGAAGGGAGGAACAAGAATGACAGCTTCATGTGCCAGAACACAGATGCTTTAGATGAGACAGAGGTGGTTGAACGTGGGAGGGAGAGTTGCATTTTCAATCAAGGTGAGTGTTACAGCAGAAATCAGAGATTAAATAACTAAAAAATTATCGGACAAGCTTTGTGGGAGGAGATTAGCCATATGAACGGGATGGTGACGTGATTGGGGTTGTACTATGGACATCTGAATCGTCAACGAGATTTAGACATGCAAAACAGCATGGAGATTGGGAAGGCTTGCAGGAACAAGTTATCATAATAAGGGATGTTGATTGTTCTAGAAGAGACTGGAACTACCAGATCTTTAAGTCTTTAGATGGGTTAGAATTTCTTTAAGACATTTCAGAAAGTTTCCTCAAGGATTATATAGACGGTCCTACTCGGGAAGGTGCAAAACTCGATCTACTCTTGCGAAATAGGGCAGAACACGTAACGGAGCTCACAGTGAGGGTGCAAAGTGGGAGCAATGAACTTAATTATATCAACAAAATAACAATGGAGAGGAGCAGAAATGATCCACAGGTTCAAGTTTTAAACTGGGACAAGACACATTTAAGTGGATCTAGACAGGAACTTGCATAGTTGCTTGGTGTAGTCTGTTTGCCAGCAAAGGAACCTCAGACAGGTAGGAGGAATTTAAAAATGTGATAGCTAACAATTAAAGTCTATATCTTTGTGTGAGAGTGCAAATCAAGTTTAAGAGGAACAGGGAGTCCTGGATGACAGGGGATATTGAGGCTTTGATGAGAAAAAAAACAGGACGCATGCAGTTGAGGTCAAGTAAATCCCTGGAGCTATATAGGGGTACTGCAGCTTATTGAATAAGGAAATCAGGAGGGTGAAAAGTAGACAATAGATGTCTTTGGGTGAGAAAATGAGGGCGAATCCATCCAGACTAACTAGAATACAGAATCACTAGAAACAGAGTATGATCATTCAAGGAGCAGAGTGAATATGCATATATGGAAACGGAGGAGCTAGGTGAGGTTCTCAATATATATTTCTCCTCTGTGCTTACAAAGGAGAAAGCCATGAAGCATTGGCTGTTGGGGCAGTTAGTGTTAATACTTGTGGACAGTCAATATCACAGTCAAGAAAGTGATAAATGTATTAGAATTCGTGAATATGAATAAAATACAAGAGTCTAGAGAATAAATTGCGGAGTGCCTGGCTGATACATTTGCATCACCATTAGCCATGGGTGAGGTTCCAGAAGACCGAAGAACAGCGAATGTTGTACATTTTCAAAGAATGCCCACGAAGAACAACCGAGGAAAGCAAACCTACCACATTTGCAGTAGGTCAGTAACTTCAGAAGATTCTGAGAGATACGATATACATGAATTCGGAAAGTCAGGGTTTGCTTAGAAAGTGTGACATTGTGCGTTAGAGACCATGCGTCAACATGGACGTCAGTAAAGTGTTTGATAAGTTTCCACGTGGTAGGCTGCCTTGGAAATTTATATAGAATAAAATCGATGCTGCAATCCAAGATAGATAAGCAGGAGACTGGAAGAGCACAGAAAGCCAGGCAGCATCAAGTGGTGGAGAAGTGACCTTTTTTTTCAGACCTTCTTCAGACTGGTGGTGAGTTTTAGGTGAGCTGCAGATAATGGGGGTGGGGTGGGGAAGGACTTTGTGTCGGGAAAGGGCGGAGGTGTTGGGTAGGGATAGATGAACACAGTTCGATGGTGTGATCATTTTGATTGTCGGGTGGATGAATCTGATTTGCAGTTGGATCCGAAGGGATTTGAAAGATCGATCCGAAGAATGTAAGGGAGAAGGAGGGGCTGGAAAGGGAGTAGAGGGATAGCAACCGACGTTGTTCAAAATTGAAAATCCCTCAAAAATTCCCAATCTCTCTGAGGACCCCCTTCTCCCACTTCCAACCTTCCTCCTTCATTTGGTCTCTCTCCGTTGGATCTGTACCCGCCCTAGGCCTCTTCATTGCCGACTGCTGAAGTGTCATCGACTGCCTCTGTTTCTCTACTGTCTTTACCCACTCGAACCTCATGCCCTGCGAGCGTGCAGCTCTCCACTCTCCAAAAAGAAACCCCCATTTCACCATTAAGATAGCTGAGAAAGACGGGGCAGTCGCCTGGAGGACTGATGCCAGCTCTCTGACACCAGGCCCGATATACAGCATAACGATCCTACAGTAACCCATCACGCCAAAACCAATTGCATTGTCTGTGACCTCATTTTCTCAGGTGAGCCACCCTTCACCATCTCCAACGCTACAGGCCCCAACCCGGAACTGCTCGGCTGTCCCTGCTCCCCAAGATTTATTAGCCGACCCTTCATTTTGACATGTTCCTGCCCCACTGAGCTCATCTTTTCCAATCTGGACTCCAACCTCTCTCCCTTGACTCAGTTACTTCCCACCTGTATGCAAGGCACTAACCACATCCTCCATCTTTTCAGCAACTTCCAGTTCCCCGCTCCCCAGTGCTTTTATCTAACTCTGGACATGCAATCCTTATAGAGGCCCATACTCTACAAGGATGGCCTTCAAGCACTGAGATTCTTCCCCTCCAGAGTACACATTCAGTTTCGCTGCACCAGTTTCCTGATCCAAATAACGGATCTACGTACTGAATAACTTTTCTGTTAACTTCCCCACCCCACTTTTTAACAAAATTCTGGGGGAGTCCAAAACACTCGAATGGTCCCTAATTACGCCTGCTTCTTTTGTGGTTAAGTCGAACAGGGCCTCGGTCGAACAGTCCCTCTTCAGTAACTACGCAGACGCTGTGCTGCAGCTATTTCACCATTTATCAATGACCGTATGGGTGCAGCATTCTGCACCCAGACTGAATTAGAGCAGTTCATACACTTTGCCCACAACTTCCTGCCGTTAAATTCACTTGATCAATCTCGGGAAAATTCCTCCGTTTCTTGATCTCTACATTTCCATCTCTGGTGACATTCGGCAGACGGACTTTAATGATAAGCCTACAAACTCCCATAACTAACCGGACGAAACTTCCTTCCATCTAGTATCTTGCAAGAACTGCTTTTTATTTTCCCAATTTTTCCGCCTCTGCTACATCTGTTTGGATGAAGAGGAATTCCATTCCCAATTATCACAGATATCCACCTATTTCGAAATCGTGCTTCATATAGACAGCCCTCTGCTGCACTTCCTCCTCTACTTGCTCCGCTGCTGTCATCAGCCAGATCATGATGAAATAAAGATAGGGTCCCCTTGTCCTCACCTATGACCCTACCAGTCTTTTCACCCAACGTGTCGTCCTGAACCACTTCTGACAGCTTCACTTCGCCCTCACCACCAAGAAAGTCTCCCACCCTCAATCTCTCTCGGCCTTCTGCTGTGACCTTTCCTCTCGTTAATACTTGGTTTGCACCACGCTGTCCAACAAATCCCCGAAACACTCGTAACCATAAAAGATGACAACCTGCTGGAACACCACTTCCTCAACTCCATCCAGAGGCACAAATTGTCATTACAGGTAAGACAGTGTTTCACCGGCTTCTCCTCCAAATTAGTTTATTCTATCCTGTGCACACAACGCTTTCTTCACTACATCCAGGATATCAAACATAAATTAAGGGCAGGTTTTGCCAAGCCTCTCAGCAGGGCCCACGGGAGACGAATTGACTTTCCAGTTACAGCCAACATTAACTCAACAAAAAACAATGTCAGGATAAAATGTTTTGTTTTCCTAATGTTTGTGTGATAAACGTTGACCACACAAATCATTTCATCAGATCTTTAACAGTCTCGCACCTCAATACCGTTATTGGTTATTTCCTAATTTGCTAAGACAGCAAAAGCTTCAACAAGTCTGCACGCACTTGTTTTCTTCCACTTCCTCCACGAAAGGGACGAATGTGAGTTTATATCACAGCATTATCTCTCATTTCCACAGTTTCAGTTGTGGAATCATTAATACCCTCCCTGTGTTTCGTGCACTTAGTGTTTGAGATGTGCACCAAACACTGCCATCAAGATTTTAATGTTGCCAGCACATGATTTAAATAAGTAGTGATAAGAGGCAATGGACAGGAGTCTAACCTTGGCGTTCAAAGACCACACTGCGTTTCAAAATTTTCAAAGACCGCACTGCATCTCAATCCATAATGCCACTGCACATTCCAATTTTCCCTCATCGACTGTAAATATCATCGCATTCAATTCGTTTGCAATGTATTCTTTACTAAGCACACTGATTTAAGCTTCTGACTGAATGAACTAATACTCTGTCTGCAGCAACTGTGAAAATGTTAAACGTTTTTTATGTCTTGTGTTGTCAGCAAATTTCAAACCTTAATATTCTGCGGATTTTGTTTCAAATCAAAAGGAAACAGCAGACCATTTTTGAGTGCACTGACATAAACAACAATTTGTTTCCAACAAAGAACAGTAAATGTCAGTCATTTCCATTTTTTAATCAGGTGAAATGATAGGAACCCCGACGCCACAGAAACTGAATTCAATTAACATTGTGCTGAAATCAGGGAGGAAATGGAATACAGTCAGTAGGGATTAAATTGGCACTGGTAGCATCCATTGGACTTCCACATCCTTCAACTTCAGAACTCTGCCGCTACTAAAGGACATTCTGGATTAGTGGTGCTGGAAGAGCACAGCAGTTCAGGAAGCATCCGAGTGGCTTTTACCACTCCTCCTGGTTTGGGTATGAGTTGTCTTCCCTTGTTCTTCCTCTCACAATCAACAAGATATATCCACTAAATATATCTACACAACCACATGAATGGACATTGAGCAAAGGGATACAGATACTCAGAAAATTGGTAACAGTTTTCGATATAAGATCTGGATCACTGCAAGTTTAGAGGACCAAAGATCCTGTTCCTGTGCTGTAATTTTCTTTGTTCTTTGTCCTCCAGCGGAAACTTCATTAGATTCAATTCCAGCATTTTTGATAACTTTTGATCATCTTCCCAAATCAGCAGCATTTCGGCATAAAGTATACGTTTGAGTGGAACTTTCTGAATCATCAGAGCTGGAAATAGATGCAAGTCGAACAGATTCATTCGGGTTTGATTGGGGGCCGAAATGTTGTGCAGAAATCAATGTGCCACGCAACCGTCAGATGTTTTATGCTGTAAATAGTTAATAGAAGTCAGTGATTGAATACATGGTCACTTTATATTCACTTCACTATGTAGCTGCACATTGTTGTAGCGATTAAAACATGGTTGGAACTCCAACGTGAGTACAACAAAACCATAGAAAGAAGCCACGTCGAAATATCTCATTATTTTATGCATCGCACTTCACTGGTGTATTGAGGAACCTCATCTATAAATTAATCAAGCAATGCAATCGCAAAATGCTTCATCAAATTAAGAACTCTTTTCTCCCGTCAGTGTCAGCTGGCTTGTTCCACAACCTGTCGATTCGTCTGATTTCAGTCCTCTCTTGAACACTGACAATAGGCCAAGGGCAGGGTGTGTGCTTGAAAATAAGGATGACAACTTTTAATTAAGACTTTCCTTGACTAAAGCCAGTTTGTTTAGTGACCACAGGGGTGACAGTGGATCTGGACTAGTGAGTGAAGATATGGGCAACAGATTTTGGATAACGTCAAATTGACAGGTATGATCAGAACTCCCCTGTTTCTGAGATCAGCTTTAATGCCTAATCTGGTTTCCTTTCATTGAACTTGCTCTCGGTTTGTTCAAAGCAGCTATTGTACAACTCGAGCACCCACTGCTGAGATCACGTAGGCTTGGTGGTGACATCACCAGCCATTTCGAGAGGCTGCTCTCCAGGCTGAAGCCTTTCCTGCCCGCCATTCCTGCCTCGCTGAATTCTTTTCATTTCGGTGAGATTGAAACAAAACAGTGTTGATGCTGTAAATCTGAAAGAAATATAGAATTTGCTGGAGAAACATGAAGGATGTAGTATCATCTGTGAAGCTAAGAAAGAGTTAATGTTTCGAGTCCAGTGTCCTTTCTTCAGAGTGTGATGCATTTGTTTTCGTTGCACCATCCTCCGCTGTTTTTCACGAGCTTTCTCCTTCATGCTATCGCAAGCTTTACAAAGTGGCCCTAAAATGTATTCCTCCTTTCCTTTGTCTGACCATGAAAATTAAACTCCACCAACAACAAAGTTTTCAAACAGTAAAACCTCATGAAGCACACTGTCTCTAGTTGTGGGATTTGCACCCGCTCAACAAACAACAATGTCAGAGATAGTAAAGAATCTGTTTTGTGATTTGGACTGGGGAAAATCATTGACAAGGACATCCGGGGAGACAGAAAATACTGATTAAGTGAAAAAAAAGTCTGCAGTTGCTGGATACCTGAAACAGAAAGAAAATGACTCGAGGAACTCATCAGCTCTGGCAGAATCGATGAAGAGAAGAAGTTCTAACACTTTAGAGCGCTTCTTCAGAATTGTTTTCTGAAGGAAAATGTTTCACATCTGCTGAAAATCGAGTACTAGGAGGAAGGGAATAAATAATACGTGGAGATGGAGCCCAGAGAGACATAACTGCCCTTCAGCAGACAAAGGAATGGGTCATGGTCACAACGTAAGTGCCTTGGAATATGTTTGCTCAGTCTGTGTTTCATCTGTAAAATACAACTGAGTGGATTTTTCAGATGGGCAGAGCAGAAGCAGATGGCAATGAGCCCTGACAAGTGTGAGTTGATGCATTTTGGATGAAGAAACAAGATGATGGAGTATTTGTCAATGGCGGGATGCTTGGTAGCTTACAGGAACTGATGTACCTTGAGGTAAGTATTCACAGATCCCTGAAGTAAGCAAAGCAGAGGAATAGGACAGTTAAGAAGGCACATGGGGAACTTGGTTTCATCAGTCGTGGCATAGAATATAAAAACACCGAGGTAATGTTGGACAAACCTGGCTTTCATCTGGCCACAAAGGGAGTCCTGTGTGCAGTTCTGGTCACCTCACTACAGGAAGAATGTGATAACACTGAAGGGGGCACAGATGAGTTCCACTGCGATGTTGCCCTGCATTGAGAAATTGAGCTATAACGCAGCACTAGATAGGCTGAGATTGTTTTCTTTAGAGCAGAGAAGACTGCAGGGAGACATGATTGAGAGGTATAAGATTATTAAAGGTATGTACAAAATTCTCTTTGTCGAAAGATCAATCACGAGACTGCATAGCTTTAAGATAAGAGGCAGACGATTCAGAGGAGAATTGGGAAATAAGTTTTTCTTAATCACAGCTGGTGCTGGGAATTTGGAATGGTCTGCCTGGGAATGTAGTGGAGGTTAGAAACCTTTTAACCTTAAAAAAAAGGAATGAGCACTTCAAATATCAGAACATTGAAGGATATTGGACTGGTGCAGGAAATCAGTATGAACGCACTTTTATTGGTATTTATGTCAATACAAACTCGATGGGCCGAAAAATTCTTTCTGCAGTTTATACATTTCCAAATCTATGAAGACATGCTTTAAGTGATGGATGCAATGGAGCCATTTGAGTGAAGTGCAGCTAAGTCAAGACTTCACCTGGACCGTTCTTCTGGGCATTGGAAATGAGTTGGGAAGAAATCATTATGCAGGTAATACAAAGTCTCAGATTGCATGGGAAGGTATCACGGAAGTATGTGGGAAGGTTGGGAGTGGAGGAAGGCAGAGCGAAGCTGTTCTGGAGGTAACAGTACCTGTTGGAAGCTCACCAGTGAGGTGAGGGTAGAAGTGTGTGGGTGGAAGATCACAAATGGCGGCAAATGGTCCGTTGGGCGGGTTTGATGCTGGGTCAGACTGTTAGGGCAATGGAGGCGCTATCAGTTTTGTCAGAGAGAAGAGCAGGGGTGAGGGAAGAATTGCCGGATATGTAGTGAACATGGCTGGCTCTGTCTACCAATTGGTTGCGAATAATTGCTTGGGGAAATGAGGAAACTATGCATTTCAGGGATATGATTGGTCCTGTGTCTCTCGCAAAAATGTGTTGTCACCCTCTGGAGTGGTGTCTGTTCCAAGAAAGCAGAATAATTCGCGCCACTGTTTTTTTTTAATGAGGCGAAAGAAGCATTGTGGAGTCAGGCTCGGACAGAACTGAGGCACGTTAGGTTTTGCTTTCAGTTCGATTTTTGAGTAAGCTAACTCCTGGAGTAAATAGGCAGAACTCTCTCTTTCTGCTGCTCATGAAAACTTGAAGGTTTTTCCTCTCAGAAATAAAAGAGGTGGGCTTTGTTTTCCTCGTCATTAGCTGGGAATAAAAATTGGTTGTCTAAGTTGCCTTGCCAAATGTGCCTTTGGAGGTCGGTGATTATATTACAACACTTGTTGATTAGTGATTAAATCATATATTATCTTGTTAACTATTTTAATAAATCTAAATTTATGCCCATTCAGTTTTGCAGTTGTATTTTAACTGTGAATTTGGAATGAAGCGTATTTTGCTTAAAGCATAGTGTATTTATTCAATCTGTTTACATTTCGAAAATGTTGCCTTAATCACTATCCTTTAAATAAATAAAGAAGTTTGGGTCGAGGCTACCTGCTTAATGTATTTTGTTCACTTTGGCGGGTGCAGCGTGTCTGGTCTGATTCATAACAAGGAAGAAGATTGAAAGATTGAAGGCCTCCTTTTAGAAGATAGCATCGTTTAACTGGTGAAACGGCGACAGAGAAACTGGAAGAATGGAATGGGAGCAGGGTGTACGGTGTCCAGTTAAGGTGACTGTGGAATCAGAAGGATAGTCGTGTATATCAGGGACCAGCTGATACCCGGTAATGAAAATGGCGATGCTGAGGATGCGGTGGGAGAAATCAGAGATAACGAGGTGAAGGTGAGAGCATATGAAAACTGCAAACAAAATTTAAAATTATTTCTGCAGTAGAGGGAAGTAGCATCAATGATGTCATCCGAGTATCTGTGAAAGAGTTGTGGGAGGGACCTGAATAGGAATGGAACAGAGTATGCTCCCAACAAACAGACAGTCCTAATTTGGGGCCATGCGTGTTTCCATGATCATACCTTTGATCGGAAAAATGTGTGAGCAGTTAATGGCAAATGTATTCAAAGTGTAGTGGAGTTTGGCAAGGCAGAGGAAGTTAGTAATGGATGGGGATGGTTCAGGATCAATCTCAGCCTGTCTTCTTTCACATCCTGTCATTGTATCTTTGTAGATCTATCACTTTAATCCTGCTCACTTTCGTTTCTTTTCCATTTGGCGAAGAAAGAAGGAGATTCACCAGACCTCAACGAGGTCTTGATTTCCTCATCTCATTGATAGTTGTTACTCTTTTGCGAATAATAATGGACTGTTTGAAGTGAAACTGCTGCTTAACTGGCAATCTCTACTTCGAATTGACAAGGCATGATTTTCATGTATCCAGGGCATATCCAAAATATGTATATGGATCATAAAATTAAACAGACAACTTGGATTTTTCTCCATCACTGACATGTTTATTCCTTAGTATTTTCAGAAGATATTCGAGGTCACTTTGTCACACGGCTCACTTTCATCAATAAATTCCGTATTTCCTATTTAATATTCACTCGGCTCTGTTTCAGTGAGTGTACATGATATTGTCCAACACACTGTATCAAGCACATCGTACTTAATCTATTAAAGGTAATCTCACCTCTTGTACACGGAATCGTGTAAAATTGACCTTCCATTATAAAAGTCGCTATGATTTGATATGTTACCACGATGTAGATAATAATTTCCAGTTTCCATCCTTAACATATGAAATGCAAATTTTCCACGTTCTCCAGAAAACACTAAATCATTACCTAATGGTTAAGGATTCTATTAACTCGGAATGTGTGGACTTTGATCACTCATTTGTTTTTGATTTCCTGGGTGATAATTGTACCTCAGATTCTTCATGTTATGATCCACTTTTCTTTCTGTCTGAGAGGTCATTGTGAAATTGTCAATTGCATCGATCATTAATAATAGTACACAGAAATATTAAAGCTGTTCAATCACGATTATAAAAATGTTCTTATATATCAGAAAAGATATCAGTTAGTGGTTGGATCATGCATTGTTCTCTGTGTGACCAGCAGGACACAACACGATGGTTAGCCATATGTCCTCACAGCATCAGGGACTCTGTTTTAATTCCATCCTCGGGCGACGATCTCTATGGGGTTTGCACATACTACCTGGGTTTACTTCAGGTTTCTGCCTTTCTATGTTCATTGGTTTGAGGCATATTTTCAGTTTCATCCATCCTGAATGGTGCGTTGCAAATGTTTATTTCTCAAGCAACACATATTACATTGCGTCTAGTTAAGACTGACTTGTTATATTTCTTTCAGATTGTGTAAATAAATGTTGTTGATGCATACACAAATGTAGAATAGAGACACCTCTTTGATTGTCACGGGATAAAACAGCTTGATGGTCTTTGGAATAATGATCTTCGAAGCATTCTAGTCTGTAGAAGAGCCGATCACCCAAACGTTTGCAAAGCTCAGAGTAACATGCTAACATTCGAATGCTTAATTGTTACCAAATCTCAAGCTATTGATTTTGGGATTGTAATTTGGTAGGAAATGTAACAGCCACTTCACTATCCACGGACCATCTCCTGCCATGTCGTTGCAACTTTTCTTTCTGTTGTGCAGTCACAGCAAATGACACTAATCATTCTTTTTGTTTTGTTAGTTTTGTTCATAAAATGTGTTGCACGATCGGAATCCCTATTTGCATGGTGAATCAATGCATAAATATCAATTGAACACAAACTAGTGCGAAAAAACAAATCTTTTGTTTTCAACATCTACAGTAGACGTGGGATACTCAATGAGATATTGGTGAAAGTGTTTTCATTCTTCATTTGAGCAAGTTACCAATTTGAGTCAGTGGACTTCGGAACATGCTAATTAATTGATCCCTGAATTTGCTCTGAGTCACGGCATAAATGAAAGTGTTCGTACAACAGCTCAAAAGCTGAAGCATATTTGCACATTCACGCAAAATGAATCTGGGGTCGGTGAAACCATTGACTATTTTGTCAGATATAAATTGTTCAAACATAAAGTTAACCATGTATGTCAGCCACAACAGGATGAAACTGCCAGAGATGGCAAAAAGTAAAACGATGGACTTTCTCCTGCTCTCCATCTCGGGATCACTTTTGTTGCACTCTTTTTTGTGGATCATGAGTCTTCTTCGGGCTCGACTGGCTGCAAGAATATGCCTGACAGTGAAAGCATTGAATAGAAGAATCAGAAGAAATGGGAGACATGGAGTTAAAATACGGTTTGTCCAATCAAATATTCTCCATCCAACTGAAGTATAGCGCACGCCTTTTATTCTACAATACCATGGGATGCTACCAATTGTGTAGAGAGGTTCATGAATAAAATACCAGGGGATATTTTTTAAACAACTCAGGACACAGACCATTGCTATCACCAAAGTTGCTGTTTTTTCTGTGAAATACTTTGTTATTACCTTATGATAACATATGGCTACAAATCGGTCAAAGCTGAAAGTGACTGTTAGCCACACAGAACTGTCTCTGGAGACATAAATCAATGTGGTGCTCACACTACACACGGGAGTAATGTACAGAAAACTCCCTGGAAAATAAATACCAGGAATGCGGTTTAATATCACAGCGGTGGTAGTGACAAGAAGATCTGTAATTGCCATAGATAGCAGATACCGAGTGATACGTTTCGAAAGACCGCACATTCCTCTGCAGAGGATCACAACTGCTGCAACATTAACTGTGAAAGTAAAGAGACAAACAGTTAAGAATAGATTTCAAGATGAAGTATTATATGCAATCTGTATTAAGTAATGTTTCTACAAATTATACAGAGACTCATACACAGGGCTAAAAAAAATCTTACACTGCTGTATCATAGCTTTCAGTTGCAGAATTAGGAAATATAGAAATAAGGAAGGTGAAACTTCATGGACTGAATACACTAGAGAAATGAAATCATATTTAGCTCATGAAGACAAGAATATGCATGATAATATGAAAACGTCAAACGACTTCAAAACCATTAATCAATTCATCATGATTTCAATAAATCACTGTTTATTCCCCACACATTGTAAGAAATGTCCCAAAACAAGACATTCAATATATCAGAAAAAAATAACACTGACAGATGGAGGCATAATTCTCAATGATACAGTTTCTAAAGGCATTTGTTTACAAATGAACTTAGAATCTTCATAATAAACAAATTGGTTAGCCTAAAAGCTAACACATTCTCTATCCAGCATTCATATAATGTTTGCTCAATTTTAGAAATGGCTACTCTCTGCAAGCTCGATTTTAACTCATCACTTCGTCGCTTTAACCTGTGCTACAACTTCAAACAAAGTCAAGAAGAAGAGTAAATGCAGTAGTTGAATGCGGAATATTAACTGCAAGGCCCTTCTGTAACCATAGAGAATTCTAGCTTGAAACGATGTCAGTGTGTGGTTATGGTTCGAGAAGTCTGTCCTGAATATCACTTCGAATGGAAGAAAACAGAGTGGAATCCAGTGCTTCAAGGTAGCCGCTCACTAAGATTTCCACCAAAGCAATTAAGAAAGAGTAGTAGATGGTACTCGAGCCAACAACGAAGAACAAAGAAAATCTACAGCCCAGGAACAGACCATTTGACCTTCCAAGCCTGAGCCGATCCGAATGTACTGTCTGAACCTATCGGTCAATTCCTAAGCATTTGTATCACTCTGCTCACCACCTGCTCATGCATCTGTCCAGACGCATCTTAAATGAATCTACCGTGCCTGCCTCTGCCACCTCTACTAGCCACGCGTTCCAAACGTCCACCACACTCTGTGTGAAGTACTTGCCGCGTGTATCCCCTTAAACTTTCCACCTCTCACCTTGAAAGCATGACCTCTCACACTGGGAATCCTTCACACTGGGAAAAAGCTTGTTCCTATTCACCCTGTCTATACCCTTCATGATTTTGTAAACCTCAATCAGTTCCCCCCTCAATCCTCTTCTTTCTAGTGGAAATAAACCTAACCTACTCAATCTCTCTTCATAGCAAGCACCATCCATCCCTGGCAACATCCTCGTAAACACTTCCGTTCATGATTTATTTTCAATATTGAACTTAAAAATAATGCAGGATGACATCCCAAAGTTAATAGAAATCAACATGTCATGCTACCGCATTCTGTCAACTATTTTAAACATCTTGATTATTTATCTTTTCATACAGTGGGGTTCAGAACCTGCAGCAATCTCACAGATGGGGGCAAACCAACAAATTATGCAAGCCTCATATTACATCAAAACTTCTGTTGTATAAGCGATGGTACTTTACCTGGGATCGCAACAGCTGCAAGTGCTGTGTAAAAAATAGCATATGGGAGACCTCTTGGCTGAGCATGCATTGTTGTGTCAGAGATGGTGATGTCTCTTTGTGATTCTGCATGCAATCTGTTTTATTTGATTCAAAAATCCGTAACTGTTTTTGATGTTAACCCCCTAGGGTCACAATTAGATGGCTTCACAATTAGTTATAGACATTGAACAAATCGATTCAATTATGTCATCATTACTGTTCAGAGAAGTTCCTGGACAAACAACTTAACAGTCTCTTTTCACATGAAGTTGCTATTGATCAAAAGTATTTTCTAAGTAGCCCATTGATTTGGCCATTCAAACCTTCACCAAGCCTGATGCACTCTGTTGTTAGAGCTGTAAGGAGGTTCAGCACAGTGGAAGTTCATGGCCGATTTTTAAAAAAATGTTAATTGCAATTCGAAAATCGATTCTGCATATGCCATATTGGGTGATGGATTTCATCTAAAATGTTCAGTCAACCTTGTTCTTTTCCCACCAGAAATGTTTCTGTAAACGAAATATTGCAACCACTTCTCCATATTGAACATTAAGAATTGCATCTATTGAATTTCTTATTCAGTGAATCACCTGAAACTTGGTGAAGCGTTGAACACAACAACGTCCAATTGACGATGTACATCGAAAAAGCAATATCCTGAACTTTATTGATAAACTTTGCGAAAAAGAAATGTTGTTCATCTCAATAAAAGAAAAGGACATTGAACTTGGGGAGGTCAACTTGCTGGACAACTCATTACTGAACATCACCCCAACAGTTTAGACTCAATTATTGCACCAGCTGTGGTAACCACAAATGGCATTCCATCTTTGCTCTCACTTAGCTTGAACGGTAGCGACTTTCGGCTGAAACCACTCTTTGTAGCTTCCTGTGAATAAGAAAGCAGCCCTACGTTTTGCTCGGGCAAAAGTGAATTTAGCATTTTTAATGTTTTTGCTTGATTCTCTGGCACTATCACTGATACTATATCTCAGCGATGTGCATGCCTGACGCTGTGGTAGAAATATGCATGCTGGAAACATTCAACAGGTCCAACAACAACCATGAAAGAAAGGAAAATGCCGCTTCAAGTCGAAAGTCTTTCAAGAGCAGAGGATATTCAATATTCTGTATTTCTGAGTTGAGCAGAGATGTTGCCCAGGTAGATGGAGAGATCAGTACATAGACAGTTAGATGAACATATATATCGTTGGATAGATGTATGAATGGATGGATTTGAAACAGAGGAATCTGTTCACGATCATGGTCAACATATAACAACAGCTCCTCGCTTCCCTTACGACACTGGATGTAAACATTTAAGAATCACTGACATCAACATAGAGAAGAGCTGCATCTTCTAAAGACACTGCATCGAAAATAGATTTGATGGTTTTCCTATGATTTATGTATGCTGAAGTCTGTGAATTTGCCTTGCAGAATGTTCTTCAGATTGCCCCATAACTAACACGCACAAACACTCTGACCAGATTGCATCCGATATTAAACATGAGCAAAATGAGACTACGACTTTCGCCTCTGGAACAGTCAATTTTGAGAAAAAATGTATGAAGATTATATTTAAGTGATACAAGAGGCCGATAAATTCCCATATTAAATATCTCATGTGGCCACAACGAACCCTGGGCGATGTAATCCTAAAAATAAGGAACAATCACACATAACCAGGACTAGCCTATTTTGCACAAATGCTAACCTAAAAATAGCGCTAATAATTCGTGTGCATATTCAATTGTTTTCATTAGAAAAACGGGATCAGCTTCAGACGGTAAGGAAATAGAAGACGTGTTCTTTAGTAATTATTGATGTAGAATAATGTGAGGGTATCTCCTGTTTCTGAGTTTCTGTTCGATGTTTAATTCAGTCAACGATCCAAAACTGTATGTAATTCTGTCTCTGTGGCCTACGGAATATTTCCAGAATTCCTACCCTGTTTTGTTTCAGATTTCCATAATTCAAAGAAACTTTCACGTTTTCCATTGTTCACTCATCTGCGACAAAATCAGTTTTGTTATTGCATACCCAAATAATGTTGTGATCAACTACTATCCTTGCCCGGCAAATTCGTGCTTGAAGAAATGTTAAAGCAACTGATTGATTCGGTAGCCATTCTCCATGAGAGTGTAGAGGTTACCATTATCCTGGATATAGGTAGGGGAGACGAGGGAGCAATTGCAAACAAACTGCTTTAGAGAAAAATACTGAAAACAAGAGATGCTTCTTTTTTTATTCCGGCCAATGATTGTTATTCCTTATGGAAACATTTTTTTGTAAACTTTAGGTCGTTCACTTCTTTGGTGTGTTTTTCTGCAGCTGCCCTCGTGGAATTTGATTTTTTCTCTCTCGAACATGACTACAGGCGTTTGCATTGCTCCTGGTATAATCATTACATTATGAGATAGAACATAAACATAGACATTACAGTGCAATACAGGCCTTTTGTCCCTCGACGTTGGCCTGAACCTGTGGAGCCATTCTGTAGACTATCTATCCTACTCTATTTCATTTTCATCCATTTGTCTATCCAATGGCCTGTTAAATACATTTAAAATTGGCAAGTCTACTACTGTTGCAGACAGTTCATTGCACGCCCATATTACACACTGGGTAATGAAACGACCACTGATATCTGTTCTACATCCGTCACCCCACCATTTAAAGCTATGTCCCCTCGTTCTCGTCATCACTATCTGAGGAAAAAAGTTTTCATTGCCCACCCGATCTAACCTTCTGATCATTTTATATATCTCAATTGAGTCACCTCTCAACCTTTTTCTGTCTAATGAAAACAGCCTCAAGTCCCTCATCCTTTTGTGACCGCAGCATGACCTCGTGGCTCAGCAATTCAATCACTCTACCAATAAAAGCTAACAAACTGTATGCCTTCTTAACAAACCTATCAAACGGGCTGGCAACTTTCAAGAATCGATGCACATGGACACCGAATTTTCCCTGCTCCAGTACACTTCCTGGAGTTTTACCTTTAGCATAGTATTCTTTATTCGTGTTGCTCCTTCCAAATTAGCTAGCTGAAAGCAGGCACAGGATCGCAGTTATTGGGAAATGTTGTCCCTAGAGTTCAGTCAATAGTGATGTAGTGCAAGGATCTATTCTGGGGTCACTGGTGTTTGTCATTTTCATAAATGACCTGGATGAGGGCGTAGAAGGATGGATTAGTACATTTGCAAATGTTATTAAGTTCGCTGGAGTTGTGGACAGTGGCGAAGGATGTTGAAGTTTGCAGAGGGACATAGATAAGCTACAGAGCTGGTCTGAGACATGCCAAATGAAGTTTAATCCGGAAAGGTGTGAGGTGATTCCCATTGGAAATGATAACAGGAATACAACGTACTGGGCTAATGGTGAGATGTACATAGATCCCTGAAAGTTACCACCCAGATTGGTAGGGCTGTTTGGAAGGCGTACATCGTGTTACATTTGATTGGTGTAGGGAGTAATACTTGCAGACAAAAGGTCGTGTTGCAGCTGTGCATACCTCTCGTGTGGCAGCACTTCGAGTACTGCATAAAGTTCTGGTTACAACATTATCAGAAGGATGTGGAAGCATTTGAAAGGGTGCAGAGGAGATTTACCAGAAAATTTCTTGGTGTGGAGGAAATTTCAATTAGCAAAGGCTGAGGGACTAGAGACTGTTGTCGCTACGGTGAAGAATGTCAAGTGGTGACTTAATAGAGACATATGAGATGATCAGATAATGAGATAGCGTGAGCAATGAGAACCTCCTTCATCAGATGGTGATGGATAGCATGCGGGGACAGCGTTGAATTGATGCGTGATAGATACAGGACAGATGTATTTCCTTTGCTCAGACTGTAAAAAGGGCGTCAAACGCCCTGCCTGCAACAAGAATAGACTCGCCAACTTTAAGGGCGTTTACATGGTTTTGGTCTAAACATATGTATGATAATGGTATAGTTTAGGTGAAATGGGCTTCAGTTTGGAGCAAGTCGAAGCAACATCGAGCGCCGAAGGGTCTGTCCTGTGCTGTGATATTCTATTTCCTTTGTTCTATGAAATAAACAGAAGCAAATAAATAACAGCTCATTCTGTCTTTTTGGAGACTATGTTGGTGTAATCGCATTAATGATTGTGAGCGCAGCTTCTGAGAATTACCTTCATCTTTAGTGTCAATCTGGCAAACAAGATGCGAATGTTCAATTCACAGAAGCGCCTGTTACCAAGTCAACAATTCACTGGACTGTAAACATCGATAATTGTATCTGCCATACAATGGGTATTTGTTCATATTATTGTATGTGTTTTGTGAGAGAAGCCATAAATTGTGAAGATTCATTCGACGTGCACAAAATATTTCAGCATAAGAGTCTTAGGCTATTGATTATCACACGGAACAGATGGACGACTGGACGATGAATGGCCATAGACGAACCTTTGCAGTAAACGAATTGGACGACAGGAACTGGACTGATGCATGAAGCGCTGGAGGTTAAACATATGAATGCAACATTCTGAACGTTGAGAAAAAATAAGAGTCTTTCATAAAACAGTCACCACTGTATTGCTCATATTTTTGAAAGGAATAGACTGCATTCAATAATTTCAAGCATTGGATTCCAGAGGAAATTAGTCAATATTTCAAAATTCCGTATCAATTATTCATTTGTTGGAATGTTATGTGAGCACAAATGCCAATATCACAATGCATGTGAGTTTCCTCGTGAAAAATGCATGGTAATACATCAAGAGATTTCCTACCTTGATGAAATACAACTGAACTGGTGTTTTAATTGATAATGCAACCACAATGCTAATGACGCAACAATTATAAAACTGTGTTGCCGTGTGGATGTGATAATGCATCCAACATGGCAATATCAAAAATACGAAAGGAAGACATTAAGATGGGGGTGAGAACTAAGCAGTTTTCCCACCGTTAAAGCGTTAATACCGAAATGGAATGCTTTGAGTGGTGTGAGGGGCATATGGAAAATTGAGAGAAGTATGTCTAAGGATGACATTTTACTTGTGATGTGAGCATTCAATGCTTTTAAATGTGAGAAAAAATAGATCTAATCGTCGTCAATCATATAAGTAGCGACAAAATTGAAGACAATACGAAGATCCCATTTGAAATAAATAATATTTATTTAAAGTAGAATTTAAAGTGACAGAGTATACATAGATTTCAATTTATGGTTTAAAATCCAATACACACTAATTTGTTTTAACAGCTATAACAGGCAAAATAAAATTCTTGAGTGCAGTCTATTCACTCTTTTGATTGACACAATTTGTTGCACAAGTTTGACACAATTGCATCGAGTGTTGACAGGACTCGTTCAGTTCAGCAACTTAGTGCATGTGATTCGGGGGCAGCACGGTGGCTCAGTGCGTTTCCTCCGGGTGATCTGGTGAGCTAACATTCTCAAACGTACCCAAATTGTTGTTCAACGTGACTAGGGATTGAGAAATCGATTTTCAATGTGCTCCCTTTTGTCATTCTTTACTAAATATCTGTTATCACTTGAATTTCATATTTCAGAACGGTGACCTGATCTCTTTGGAGTTTGCCATTGTAAGTACCTGCTTAATTCCAATTCTGACACTTCTAATCGAGTCCTCGTTTCTGCACCAATAAACTTCAAAAGTGTCTGAAGCATTTTGTATTAAGCTTTGTTAAGTCACAATCTTCTAGGCACGACTTAAAAGACAGAAAATTTAAAATTACACCCTCTCTTGATTACAACTTGCTTCAGATCAGTCACATGTCTAACTTCGATATGTATTCCTGCTCTTAATCGCCGTCTGTCATTGTAATATACCTCCTTCCCTAACAGCATCACTGTCTGTGCTCTGTTATCATTTGCAGTGTAATCGTTTCAAAAGGCAATGTGGCACTTGCTTCTCTGGGCTAATTAAAGAAAGAACAGAATTGCTGACATTTAAAGAAATGTCAATGTCCACTGGAATATGATAATTGAAGGTCATTTTATATTGGAGATAGATAATAAGCTGATGGATGTAATTATTGCTCAAACATCACATATATATTTAATCTAAGTGTCCGTTTCTGTGTTGTATGACACTACCATTCTATTTCAGTTATGATTTCCATTCGAGTTTGAGCTCTTGAGACAGTCCGCTCGCATTGTCCAGTAATTTCACTGAACTACAGGCTCAAATTTCTGATGTGGAAGTTGGTTTTCAGATGGTCACAGTAGTATATGAAACATCACATACTTGAAAATAATTCTCAGGATATCAGAAAGGGAAATGGTTTCTCACAGTCCAAGCTTGGATTATGAAGCAGCATTGGAATTTCCTAGATATGTCAACAGACTACTACAAGTTGTTAATCGTTACTGTGGGTCCACCTCGATTTTGTTTCCTGGTAACGTGCACTTATTATTAAGGATACACAGAAACAGTCCATTCTCTCTCAAGGCATCCACGACTACGTGAACTGAAGGCAGCACTGCAAAAGTTACTGTGGTCTCTCTTTCAGCCTCCCCACTGTTGTCAACTCTTCTAATTGTCCTGCATCTCGGACAAGATGTGATTTCCTGACATCCAGTCACGTGAATGCTATCACTGTCTCAGATCAATCATTTTTAACAATGCAACAACGCAAATGTTCCTTTGGCTTTGCATGTGAAAGTTTCTTTGACTGAGGCTCATCAGTCATGGAATCATTGTTCGTTAGAAAACAGTGCTACTCCATTTCAGTTCAAAGGGAAAAGCAATTTACGTGGTCCTAATGACAGCTGTATCCCACAGGCATGTAATTCTCCAATATGGCTTCGTTGCTTTATTAATCATGTCAATTGTAACTTTCAAATTAATCTCAAATCCCCACATATACGTGAGCTTTCAGATGTTAACTAATATGATTATCGCATTAAAGGTCACACTTTTATCTTTAATATTAAGGCATTAAGTCCTGAAATCTTGCCTGGATTACAGACTTCTTTCTTTTTGTAATGATTACATGAAGATATTTCTTGACCAGGCTGTTGCTATTTCAGCACGATTCTCAGTTCTTCCCTCTCCCATCCATCCTCCTATTTTCTTCGAAGTATATATTTAAAGTTTTCCCCAGTTTTCCAGCTTTCAACCTACATCCCATTCGCACAATACTCAGGCATTTTTCACAGTGCCCCAAACCAGCAGACCCCATACCAGGTTCCCTGCCTCCACGGCACGTCCTTGCGTGAGACACAGCAGCTGACGGGTGCTGCGGTTTCCTCCCACAGTCTAAAGATGTGTAGGTCAGGCGAATTTGCCATGCTCAATTGCCCGTAGTGTTAGGTGAACGGGTAAATGTAGGGGTATGGGTGGGTTGCGTTTCGACGGGTTAGTGTGGACATGTTGGGCCGGAAGGCCTGTTTCCACATTGTAGGTAATCTAACCTAATCTAATCTAATATTGTATGAAAGGCTGCTCAATGCTACAGCTCCTCTCTGGAGATGATGTAGTCGCTCTTTTAACACAATAATGCTCAACAGGTCTTCGTTTCTACTCTCTTTTCACATTTTGCTAGACACATCCTTAAGGCATTGGCAAACTGCTGCCTCCGGCAGTCATAACTGTAGGTCCCCTGGAGCAGAACGCAGTATACAGGCAGCAGCACAACGCTACCAATGTGCCAAACACCAATTGGGACAAAACAGGCAACATCATCAAAGTCCAGCAGCTCACAGACAAGCCATGATCCACCACAACACCAGTGGTAGTCATCGGAATCACAAGGATAGAGAATGGGAAAATGCCCCACCAAGGCATCCGACATCTCTGGCAAAGGGAAACGACCGTCTCGGAAAAATGTCAAGCAAGAAGTATACGTTCACAACGCGGTAGCTGAAATAGACTCTGAACGAAGTGGCAATGAAAATGTTGCACAGACTCTGCACTATCCAAAACAAAAACAGACTTTAGACTGTGGACAGGACAGCAGATATGATTCCATCAAATTCCAAATTGAGCTCAAACAGAATAGACAGATGCAATAACCTACTCGCATGATTATCTGCCCTCTACAATACTGACGCTTTTGCCACTGAGAAGCAAAATGCCATGTTTCAATTCAATCGTCGATTAAATTGTTAGGAATAACGTGATTGGATTCCAGTGCAATTATGCTACATCACAGTACATCGAGGAGCTGGTGGGCAAACTTACAATTCATGTTCAGCCGCTGTCTGCATTTTTTTAAATTAAAAAATCGCATTAATTGATACTGTCACTGTCACAATTACATGAGTTCAAGATAGACATCTAATTGGTGGATATATTTGAACAGCAGGTGATTTAATTCTTGCGCATTTTAAAGGTGTTCTGCTTTATCATTCTCTTTCAAAACAAAGCGCCATCTTGTATTCTAGTCCATATTAGTCTTTCAATCAATATCATTTTATAAATGTTTCAGCTTCTGTTAAATCCGATTGCATCAAACATATTCACGTGGGAGTACATGCATTTCCAAGAATTGATCATTGTTGGACGTAAAATGTATAAAATCGAGTCATCATACAGCTGCAATTTACGCATGTGCATTTAAAAAGACAAAGCTTACTGAACGTTAGCTAGGTATCTCCCACAGTGTGTTGGCTGCCAAACTACCGTACACTGATTTAACTCACAAATTCGTCTCTATTGCAGTATTCTATTGACCGCACTGGAGAATTACAACGTGAGAAATGACCAACGAGGGACAATGCTTCTCGAATAGGGAATACTACCTTTTATAAGAGGGTTGCGTCTTGAAGTAACAAAAATATATTGACAAGAGAAATGGGCCCAATGTTTAATTATTTACAATTGTTAGGTTAAATAGAATTTGGACAGCTTCAGATGTTGCTGCAAAAGAAAGGAAGTCAAATTCTGATACTTCAGGTGCAAAAGTAAGAAATAATGGTAATCATGGCCACTTTGATTCGCATTTGTTCAAACAACAAAGTATAACTTCTGGAAATAGCAAGCCGTGAGGCGAACAAATGATATAGTCGCATTTTAAATCAAGATTGTAACTACTTTTTGGAGAGTAAAAAAGGCATTTTATTTTAAGATGGTAAAGTTTTGAAGTTTACAATCAGCTCCGTGAGTCTTTTTAAAAGTATCAGTTTGTTCATTTTCGTAATTGGAGTTTCCAAATGCTTGTTTAACTTACACAGCAAAATGCATGTGAGGGGAATGGAAAACCGTCAGTATAGAGAATTAGAGTTGAGAATGGTTACGCATAATCAGTTAATTCAGATCTGAGCCACTCCTTAGAATCAATTGAAAATCTGAAGTCTTTATTGGAAATTTGGCCTTTGAACCTCCTCTACCATTCAATGGTCTCAGTCTAATTTTCCTGCTGCTCCCAAACTCATTGATGGCGCTAACAGCTGAAAAGTGATCGAACGCTACATTGAATACAGTGACAGAGACTGCTCTAGTTTCTAAGGCTGGTTGCTATTGCAGAGATGGCGATAATCACAAACGGAAATGCTTAATCAGGGCAATGCTGTTGATGCTGTTTACATAGAATTACTCATATCATCTGATATAGAGCCTCACGCCAAACTTGCCAGCAACGTTAAAGCTCATGGATTGAAAAAGGGGCTGACTCATAGAGTCATAGATTCCAGCAACAAGGAGACAGGTTCTTCCGCTCAAACATATCCATGCCAATCTTAGCATCCATTCACTCTTACACCACTTCCCTGAATTGGCCTATAATATCACTAACCATTCCTACCTATTTTTTGTCCAAATAACTTTTAATTTTTTTAATGCACCGCCTCAAACACTTTCACTGGCAGCTCATTCCATGTGCGTTCCACCTTTTGTGTAAAAGAATTGCCCCTAAGATTCCCTTTGACTCTTTCTCCACTCACCGGGCTTCAGTCGTCCATACACCAAACCTGAGAAATATACTGAGTGGATACACAATATCTATGCCAGTTGCGATCTGATGCAACTCACTTCTTAGAATTCATATTTTGTGGAAACAGCCATTTGGCAGAATTAGACTACAACAACCCTTCCGAACAGTAACACACCGAGTCCTAATTCCCGACATTATTACTTTATATTTATCCTGACTAATGCGCCTAACACACACATCTCTGAACACAATGGGCAAATTAGCACAGCCAATTAACCAAACTTGCATATCTTTGGATTGTGGGAGATAAATAGAGGCCCATAGGAAACCCATGCAGTCATGGGGACAATGATGAAACTCCACCAGACAGTCGCCCGAGTGAACCGATGTCCTGGCGCTGTGAAGGAGCGGTGCGAAGCACTGAGCCACCGTGCTGCCCTATCACTGCACTATTATGCCGCCCATAAGATTCCCTCTCTGACTCCTACGTCGGAAAGGAAAAGGCCCTAGCTTGTCCAAACTCTCCCTGTTACTCAGACGGTTGAGTCCTGGCTACAGTTTCGTAGATTTTTTTCTGCACTCTTTTCAGTTTAGTATCATCTTTCTTATAACGAGTCAAACAGAAATGAACATACTGCTCCAAATGAAGTCTCACCAAAGTCCTGCACAACTGCAATATAACTTCCCAACTTCTATACTCAATGCTCTGACAGATAAAAGTTAATATGCCGAAAGATTTCTTCGCTGTCCTGTAGACATATAACTCCAGTTTCAGTGCACCGTACATCTGAATGTCAAGATCTCTCTGTACCAATACACTGTTTAAGTTTCTACGATTCACGAAACACCTACTTTGATTTGACTTTCCAAAATGCAAGACCTTGCACGTATTTATATGAAGCTCAATTTTACATTCATCGATCCACGTCCCCAACTGATCAAGATTCTGAACAATTTCTGATAACCTTCCTCACAGTCCACCATATTTTAGTGTCATCTGCAAACTTACTAATCATGCATTTTACATTTTCATCAAAATCATTGTTGTGGATAACAAGCAGCAATGGGCCCAGCACCGACCCTTGAGGCACTCCACTAGTTGGAGGCCTCCAGTCCGGCATGTATCTTTCCACTATTGCCCACTGCTTCCTACGATCAAGCTACGTGTGTATCCAATTTTCCGGTTCTCCAAGATTCCACGTGATCTAACCTTCAAGAGTTTCTACCATGTGGAACCTTATCAAAGGCCTTTTTGAAATTCACATAGACCACATCCAGCGTCCTGCCCCGTCGACCTTCCTAGTCACTTCATCAAAGAACATTGA
Source organism: Hemiscyllium ocellatum (assembly GCF_020745735.1). NCBI lineage: Eukaryota > Metazoa > Chordata > Chondrichthyes > Orectolobiformes > Hemiscylliidae > Hemiscyllium > Hemiscyllium ocellatum. The sequence goes on from NC_083427.1 coordinate 12,985,365, forward strand.
CAAATTTATGAGTCATATTCTTCCATTCACAAAGCCACGCTCAATTATCTTAAAACCACTCTGTCTTGCCTGAAGAGAAGTATACATTATTATCTTTATACCACGCTGTCTTCCCTGATGGAAGGATACATTATTTCTCAGAATCTTCTCAAGTTGCTCGATCACTGATCTAAAGTTCCCAGAATTTTCTTTGTAGCCCTTCTTGAACAGTGGCAGAAGATTTTCTACCCTCCAGTCTTCTGAGATGTAACTCATGACTAACGACGACACAAAATTGCCAGGCATTGGGCCCGCATTTCGTCTCTAGCCTCTTGCAGTGTTCTTTAAGATATCTGATTAGGACCAAAAGACTTATCTAATTTCATGCTTTCTATTTCGTTCATCAGCTCCTCTACTGTTATATGGACTGTCACCAAGATATTTTTGTCTTAAGATTCTATTTTTTTCAGATTATAACACTTTGGAATTTTCTCTGCCTCCTTTTCGAAGTACACATCCGCGTGTATAACTTTTATCGTCTTTTCCTGAGGTAACAAGTCTCTTAGTCTTTCAAGACTGAACACTTCTGTATGACCTTCTATTTGGGCAGGTCTTCACTGCACTATGACGTCAAACAGAGTGTCCGCGAACTGAACCTCAACTCCTTGGTGTTTCTCTTTACGTTTCATTTTGTGCTGTGAATTTTTATAGTGGGAACTGGTTGCTACACAGTCTGGGTATATACCCAGGATACTCTGTTTTAATCCCTCAGTTTCTTGGTCTTCCTTGGACTTCTCCAGTACAATGGGGATCATTCCACCTTGGATCCTGCCAAATAATTCCCAAGACAAACTGAATTCCTGGAACTGACTCTCTGTCAATCCCTTCGATTGTAACTTCCCCAGTCTTGAGCTGGCACTCAAACCTGATCTTACAGAAGGTTACGTTAAATTTCTAACCATCTATCCCACAGATTGCCACACCCTCGCGTAAAAAATCAGAAGCAGTGCATATTCACTTAGCTCTTACTATCAGCGATTGGCTAGATACAAATCTCTCAAAAGTACAGCTTCTTGAACTTCCCGTCCTGTTGTTTCTGAGTAATGTTTACCCACAGAGGCGAATTCTTTGTCGAGATCAGGTGTTAATTCTGACCCATCCCTGGCCTAGGCGTGCACTACCCTGTAGCTCCACAACACTTCATGGGCTTTCCTTTACTAACTTCACTCATGCCTCTGGCTTTCCTTCTTTTACAACATCTTTCCCCACAGTGCCTGTCTTTAACTACCCGCTCTGTGACTTTACCTGCTCTACCTTCTGGCGTGAAAACATCTTTCTCAGTGCCCTTGTGAGACCACCGGCACTAATTTTGTGTCCCACTCAAAAAATACCTGAGACATTTGCCCTCCTATCCACCCTCTTGGCATTTTATTTTAACTGTTGGTGAAATCCTACCAGTTTTCTCAACTCTTGGATTCGTACAGTACGATCTCCCCTTCCCCCAACGTCTACACCTCACAGGACGAAATTCTGGCCGGAAGCTTGTCTTATACACCAGAATGTCTTCACCTACATATTCTGCTGTCCTTCTCCCTTGCTGAACCTTCTGTTCCTGCACGCTAATTCTTACCATCTTTGGAAGTGAGTTGGATATGTATAAAAACATATCCGACGGCCTAATCTAATTTTAAAGGACTCACTCCTCGATAAAAATGATTGTGTTTAATTCTTTCGAACTCAACATACGTCTGACCAGGTTCCTCATTTGTGTTTTTGTACCGCTGTCGATATGCTTCTGGTATCAATTCATAAGTACTGAAAATAGTCTGTTTAAACTCTTCAAAATCTCTTGGCCCCTCATCTGACAGCGCTGCAAATTCTTCACTATTTCTGCCTACCAGTTTAGTAGGAACTAGCATTTCCCATATATCCTCGGAACACTCAATCTGCATCGCCAATTTTCAAATCAAGAAAGGAGGCTTCAACATCTTTCTCAGCAAAAACTGGCAGAGTTTTGACATATTTTTATTTATAACTACGTTATCTTCCGATCTCCATGTTGGTAACATGACTTTGCTGACTAAGTCGCAACTTCTCCAGAGTAAATTATCGTTCTTTTTTCTCATTCAAGAACATTATCTCTCTCTTTGTTTTTCTTCTCTCTCTCTTCCTCGTTCTCTTTCTTCACTCTATCTTTGCTCAGCTAAGAAACTTCTCCCTCTCCCTCTTTCCTCTCTTTCTCTTGCTCTGTTTATCTCCGAACTCAATTTTCCTCGATTGTAATTTAGGTTTGTCTACCTGTACTGCACTTGTCAGTTTCTCAGACAGACCTACGAGATTGAGTAACACCCTTTCAATTTCAGCTTTACTTTTGTCCTTAGTTAAACCCGAATCTTATTATTTGCTAATGTCAAAGTAATGACTTTTTCTTTCCTTCTAAACTCTTTTGGTATATTTGAAAATCATCTTCAAAAGTCTGCATCAATTTTAAGAGCCATTTCTCTCACTTTCGATTTAATCAACCACAAGTACAGCAATTAAACAAATTGTTTCACTAACGTTTTAGTTAAAGATCTTCGAAACTGAACTTCGAGTGCTTAAATGTGCTAGGTTGTTTGGTACACCCAAGACTACTCACATCTGCATAGACCAGTTCAAATCAAGACGACGATCCCTCAAATTGGTACGACTCGAGGTAACTTCCCGCTGCTCACTTAAACCTGCAACATAGAAATGAATTTAATACGTGCAGTAATCTGTTAAAATATGCCAAAGGTGACCATTTAAAGACAAAATAAATAAAACTTACTATTTTACAAACGTCTAAAAGAGAATAATTAACTAACAACTATTTACAACTACTGTCTCGAACCTATCTTTTAATTTCCCTTCTGTAATACTGGTCTGATAAAACCCCCAATTAAGATTTACCAAAGCGTCTCCAAGTGTCTGTGAGCTTTCAACTCTCTTAAAGGTAAAGTACCCCGTATGAAATTCTGTTTTGTTTAAAATGAAGTGCTTGGGATGGTGATTTAGCGGGACATTACCATTTTGCACTACCTTTAACCTATCTTTGAACGCCTCTCACATGTCAAATATGGACTTCCCTTCAAATAGCTGTGTCCAATACACATTTCACACCTCCTACCTAATTTTGATAAAATTGGCCTTGGACCAGTTTAGTCCTATTCTCTATGGAACACACTCATCTTTGTCTATGAGTATTCTACAACTAACAGAATTGTGGTCACTGTTTCCAAAGAAATCTCCCACAGCAACTTCTACCACCTGGAGTGGCTCATTCGCCAACACCAGGTCCAATGTGGCCGCTTTCCTCGTCGGAGCATTGACATAAAGCTCTAGAAAACTCTCCTGGACGCTGTTTATAAATTCTTCCCCATCGAGACTTCTGACACTAAAGTGTATCTCAATCAATGTTGGAGAAATTAAAGTCTCCCATCATCACCACTCTGTTGCCTGTACATTCTGCCAAAATCGGTTTACCTATTTGTTCTTCGACCTCACGCTCACTGTTGGAAGGCCTGTAATACAACCCAACAATGTAACTGCACCCTTCTTATTTCTCGGCTCCAAACATAATGCCTCACTAATCAACCCCTTCATAGTGTCCTTCTTTAGCACAGCCGTAATTTCATTCCTGACCAGCAAATCCTCTCCCCATTTTACTCCCTGCCCTGTCCTGTCTGAAGCATTTATATTCTGAAGCATTTAGTTTCCAATCATGCCCTTTCTTCAACCAAGTCCCTGTGATTGCAATAATGTCATGCTCCCTGGCACTGATCCAAGTCCTAGGTTCATCTGCCTTACCTACTGTACTCCTTGCATTAAAGTATATGCATTCTTTTGCATTCATCTGCTCTCTGCCTACTCTTCCCCTTAGTAAACCTATCTTTATTATTCTTACAGTCTCCAGTTTCCACATCACTGTCTATGAGTCGTCTCTCCTGTTTCTCAACCCCCTGCAACATTAGTTTGAAACTTCATTAGTTTAAAAGCATTAGTTCCCTGCAGGAAACGCATCCAAATGCAGCTCGTTGGAGCTGGGGCCGATGCACTCATGATCATCCGAGATGCTCAACGTTTCATAGTTAAGGGTTTTAGTGAGGTGGTCACAACTAAGGTACAGTCAAAGACGATGTGGTTGACCACCAGTAAAGGCACAAGAAATGGGCAAAGAATGCAGAAATCCCCTGTCTTCATTCCCTTCCGAAATAAATATATTGTTTTGGATACTGTTGTGAGGGATGATCGCTCATGTGAAAGGAGCTGAAGCCAAGTCCGCAGCGCTGCGACGGGCTCTGGGACAAAGCAGAAAAGTGCAAAGTAAAGCAGGTCTTTAGTAATAGGGGACTTGGTAGTTTGTGGTAACAAACAGGAGATTCTGTGGACCAAAAAAGAAATTAAGGATGGTGTGTTGTCTCCTGGGTACCATGGTCTACGGCTGTTTCAGATTGGCAGCAGAACATTCTTAAGAAGGGGAAGAGGTAAGCGGCCATAAGTCATTATGAATGTTGGCACAGGTGACGTAGATCGAAATAGGGATAATGCCCTGCGGTGTGACTATAAAGAGCTAGGTAAAAAAATAGTCAGAAACCAGAATCTCACCGGTGGAAATCTCTAGATTACTTCCAATGCCACATGCCAGTGAGAGTAAGAACAGGAAAACATGGCAGATGAAAACTAACTAAAGATTTGTTGCAAGAGGCAGGAATCGCCTGCATTAATAGTAGACTCGACAAAGTTTAAGGGCAATTAAATCGTCATTGGATAGGCATATGGGCGGGAATGGAATAGTGTAGGTTAGATGGGCTTCTGGATGGTTGCACAGGTCGGTGAAACCTCAAGAGCTGAAGGGCCTGTCCTGCGCTGTTATGTTCTATGTTCGACATTGTAATTCAGATTTGTATATCATTGGGATCTTTTCTGTGGGAGATGTGACCTGTTGAAGAAGGGCGGGGTGTTGTGGGGCAATATCTTCGTGGCAAAATTTGCTCGTGCAACAGGGGAGGGTTGAAGCCAGATTGGCACGGGGGTGGGATATTCAACAGCAGGGAGGCAAGTGTGAGGCTGGAAAGAGATAGAGAAAACAGAAATAGTAAAGTGAAGGGTTTACTAGGTTAGGCTGGAACATGACAGGTAGCATGGAATGCCTATTGGATTAAGTTGCATCTTCTTTAAAGCAAAAAAGCTCATAGATAAGGCCGATAAACTCAGGACGTGGATACGTACGTGGGACTCGGATATAATAACCATTACCGAAACATGGTAAAGTGATGGACAGGTCTAGCAGCTTAACGTGCCAGTGCAGAGTTGCTCTGGTTGGACAGACATTTTGGAAAGAAGGATGGGTGCATTGTACTTTGGAATAAGGCCAGTTTCACAGCACTAATCAGAGATGAAATAACGAAAGAATCATCCAATGAAGCTTTGTGGGGAAAGTCTGGAATTAAGAAGGCTGTTCGATAGGCCCCAACATTGGCAAGCGAACTCGAGGAACAGAAAGGCAGGGAAATTGCGGAGAATTTCAGCAACAATGGGATTGCCATAATAAAGGATTTTAATTTTCCTGGAATAGAGTGGGTCTGTCATCGTGTCACATGATCAGATGGGGTGGATTTTGTTCACTACGTTCAGGGAAGTTCCTCAGCAGGACATAGAGGAACCGACTTTGAATGGGGCAAAAGTGGACCTACCCTTGGGACTTAGGACTGGACAGGTGACTACGGTGACACTAAGGGAGTACTTTGAGACTAGTGACCACTGTTCTATAAATTTTAAGGCAGTTATGGGGAGGGAAAAATCTGGTCCACAGCTTCACTTTCTAAATTGGGAGCAAGGTAAATTAAATGGAATTAGACAGAACCTTGAGCGAGTTCATCAGAGTAGTTTGCCTTCAGGTAAAGGGTCCTTCCAGCAAATGGAAGGCCTTGAGAAGTGTGATAGGTAGAGTCCGATTATTAAACATCCTTATGAGGGTAAATGGCATGGTTTGCAGGAATAGGGAACCCTGGATGACATGAAATATTTCAGCACTGACAAGAAAACAGAAAGTGGCATGGCTCAGGTACAGCCAACTGGGATCAAGGCAATCCCTGGAGGTATATAGAGCAGTCAGTAGTATAACGAAGAAGTAAAAGCAGGAGAACGAAAAGGGGGCAAGAGCTATTTGGTTGAGAACATTACAGTAAATGCAAAGAGGTTATTTATGTATATTAAAGGTAAAGGGGATAACAGAGAAAGAACAGGAGCCCTCAAGGACCGAAGTGGACATTTACAGCAAGCCCTATATGTGTTTTTTGATTCGGCTTTCAACAAGGAAAGGGAACTTGTTTTAGACGAAAGCTTACAGGAGCTGAGATGCAGTCTTGATTAGATCAAGATTGATGAAATTGATGACCTAGAAATTTTGGAAAACATTCAAATTGATATGTCCCTAGGGCCAGACCAGATTCATCCTAGGCTGCTTCAGGAAGCGAGAAAGGAGGTTGCTAAGCAGCTAGCGAGAATATTTGCCTCCTCACTGTCCATAGGAGTCGTACCAGAGAATTGGAAGGAGGCGAATGTTGTTCCTCTTTTCAAGAAGAGTAATAGGGAAATCGTTGGCAATTACAGACCAGTCAGTCTTACGTTTGTGGTCAGCAATGTTTTGGAAAAAATCCTGAGGGATAGGATTTATGGCTACTTGGCAAAACATAATGTGATTAAAGGAAATCAGAATGGCTTTGTAAGGGGCAGGTCATGCCTCTGAAATCTTATTGAGTTATTTGCGGAGCGTCAAGACAGGTCGGCGATGGTCGAGCAGTGGATGTGGCGTATATAGATAGCAGCAAGGCATTTGATAGAGTTCCCCATGGTAGGCTCATTCATAAAGTCATGAAGTATGGGATACAGGGAGATTTGGCTATCTGGATTCTGAATTGGCTGGCTGACAGAAGGCAGAGAGTGGTTGTAGATGGAAAGTATTGTGCCTGGAGATCAGTGTTGAGTGGGGTCCTGCAGAGCTCTGTTCTTAGCCCTCTGCTCTTTGTAGTTTTTATAAATGACTTGGATGAGGAGATAGAGTGGTAGGTTAATAAATGTGCAGATAACACAAAGATTGGAGGTGAGTCGATATTATAGAGGGTTACTGCAGACTGCAGCGCGACATTGACAGGATGCAGAGTTGGGTTGAGACATGGCAAATGGATTTTAACCTGGATAAATGCGAAGTGATACATTTCGGAAGGTCGAACTCGAATGTTGAATATAAGATATCAGGTAGCAGTCCAAATCAGAGTCGAGGAGGTGTTGGACGTATTGGAATGTAGCAAGGTGAATAGAACTCCTGGTCTTGACCAGATATTTACAAGAACCCTGCCAGAGGCAAAAGAAGAAGTTGTGGAGGCCCTGTCTGATACGTTTCAATACTCATCAGCAACGGGTGAGGTTCGAGAAGGGTGGCAGTTAATGAATGACTGACTTGAGAAGAGTCTGACAGGTAAGATATGCATGCATTTAGAAAGTCGGTGTTTAATTAGCTACAGTCCGTGGGAGATCGTGTCTCACAAATTTGTTAGATTCCTTGATGAGGTGACTAGGATAGTCCACGTCGACAGGGTGGTCGACAGTGAGGAACGTTGTAAGAAATTACCGCAGTACCTTGGTCAGCTGGGAAAGTGGGCCAAGAAAAGACAAATGGAGCTTAATAGAGATTATTGTGAGGTCTTGCACTTTGGAAAGTAAAACAAGGCAGCATTTTCATGTTGAATGATAGGATCTTAAAAAGTGCAACACAGCAGAGGGACTTTTGAGTTTTGGTTCACGGTTTCCTGAAAGTTGAGTCACAGGTGGGGTGGGCAACGAAGAAGGCTGTTGGAATACTGGCCTTCTTCAATCAGGGCGTTGAGTTCAGAAGTTGCAAGTTATGTTAAAGTTGTACAGAACATTGTGGAGGCTACACTTGAAGTATTGTTTCTGTTGTGCTCATCTTTCTGAAGGGAGGATGGCACGGTGGTTTAATTGTTTCCACTGCTGCCTTACAGCGCCATGGACACGGGGTCAATTTTAAACTCAGGCGACTGTTTGTGTTGAGTTTGCACATTCGCATGTAGGTTTCTTCCCACAGTCCAAAAATGTGCAGGTTAGGTGAATCGGCTTGCTAAATTGCCCATGGTGTTCAGCACGTGTAAGTAAGGTGCATTAGTCAGGGGTATATGCACAGAAATAGGGTAGGGGAATGGGTCTGTGTGGGTTGGTGTGGATTTGTTTGGCCTAATTCTATGTTTCTACATGGTAAGGATTCTATGATGTTATTAGCCTGGAAAGAGTGCAGAAGATATTCATGGATATGGATAATAGCAGATCTTGCTTAAAAGTGCTACATTTGGGGACCTACAACAATATTAGGCAAGAACGGGAGAATATTGATTGGAATCTGCTGTTTGAAGGGAAATCCTCATCCGGCATGTGGGAATGCTACAAACAGCAGTTAATGGGAGAGAACGGCGTGTTCCTGTGAAAATGATGGATAAGTGTGGCAATTTATGTGAAACTTCGATGACCAGGAATGTTACGAACCTTGGCCAAACAGAAAAGAAACAAGCATAAATAAGGTCTGGGAGAATTGAAACTGATGAATACCTTGAGCTATGTAAAGACAGAAGGAAAGAACTTAAGTAAAAAGATTTGAACGACCAAAACTTGTCGTAAAAAGCTCTTAGCGAACAGAAGTATGGAGAATCCCAAAGGTTTTACGAATGTCTAAACAGCAACAGCATCGCCAGAGAAAGTGTTGGCTACCTCCAGGTAAAAGCAGGGAGTCTATGTCTGGAACCAGAACAGGTTATTGTGATTCTGAACGAATAGTTTTTTTCGATATGCACCAAAGGGAAGGTATGGTGGTGATGGGTGTCAGGGAGGGTAGGTTCGAATTTCTAAGTGAAGTTGCTTTCAAATCGAAAGGGGTGTTGAACACCTCCAATATTATTCAGGCAGGAAAGTCCCCAGGTCCAGATGGGATATGTTCCAACATGTTGGGGGTTTAAGAGAACAAATTGCTGGAGCATTGATATCTGTCTGTATCCTCTTTGGCCCAATGTGTGGTCCCAGAGGACTGGAGAATTGGTATTGCAGTCCCACTGTTTCAGAAGATTAGCTGGGTTACACCAGAAAATTACAGGCCAATGAACCTCACATCCGTGTAGGGAATTTACTGGAAAAGATTATCAGGGAAGCGAACCAAACACATTTAGAAGCAAATTGACTAATGAGCAATAGATAACATGGTTTTATGAGGAGAAGTTCTGGCATCACTAACTTGATCAATTTATTTGAGAAAGTGACAAAGATGGTTGTTGAGGGAACATTTGTTGATGTTGTCTACAGGGACACCAGTAAAACACTTGATAAAAGCAAATTACTGCAGATGCTGGAATCTGGAAACAAAAGAGAAAATGTTGGAAAATCTTAGCAGGTTTGGCAGCATCTGGAAGGAGAGAAAAGAGCTGACGTTTCGAGTCTAACTGACCAGCTCTTTTCTCTCCTTACAGATGCTACCATACATGCTGAGATTTTCCAGCATTTTCTGTTTTGACGTCAGTAAAACATTTGAAAAGCTCACTTACCTCACGACAGACTGGTGCAAATGTGGAAGTCTCATCCGGATGCACTGGCTTAGTCAAATGAGATGGAGGAACAGGGGAAGGATGGCTTATGGAATGGAGGGCTGTGATTAGTGGCGTTCCACATGGATCAATGGTGGGACATCTGCTGTTCGTGGTCGATATAAAAGATTTGGGGAAAACCTTTAATAGTATAATTAGGAAGTTTGCCGATGATAAAACATTTGTTAGACTTATGGATAATGTAGAGGATTTTGAGAGGTTTCAGCAGGATATAGGTCAGTTGGAGGCATGGTCAGAAAAATGAATGGTCGAGTTTAATCCGGACAAATGTGAGCTAATGAAGCGGTCAATGGCAGGTTGAAAATATACAGTGAATAAAAGAACCCTTGGGGTATTAATATGCAGAAAGACCTGCTAGTTCAGGTCCACAGACCACTGAAAGTTGTAGTACATGTAGATAAGGTAGCAACAAAAGAGTAATAGCATGCTATATGTTCCGTGCGCCGTCATTTGGGCGATTCCATTTTAAAAGCATACTGCACACTATTACCATTGGTAATCAATTGTATTGCTGTAATGCATAGCATTTTCAGCATAATTTCCTCAATAATCTCAAGGCTCGCCAAATCTCCACTGATTCGTACATGTTTCCATTTGTTTTGCTCTCTACTTTGACAAGCAAAAACAACACCAATTGTTGAACGTGACTAAAAGCACACCCATCTTCAAAGATGCGACATTGTAATGTTTTCATCATTGTTCAGCTATGTACAAGTAAGGAATGTCTCAGCAGTGCCTCCTCAAGAGTGGCCACAACAATTCTGAATCTAATAAATGTCCCAGTAAAGTAGAGGTTGGGAAGTCAATTCATAAGAAACATCTAAAGCAGGAATCTAAACTTTATGTTTAACAATAAAGGTGGCCCTTGTTCAGATGAGTAATAGCGTTCAAACAAGCACAACGTTTCTAACCACTTTTCTGTCATTACGCATTGACACTTGTTTTGGTTATCGAATTTCTATGTGATCGCACTTTGGACGCTTGCAACTTAAAAAGACGATAGACTGAGGTATCAGTGAGCTAAGGCATAATATTTCTTTTACCTCTGCCATGCTGCTATCATGTGTTGTCTGCTGACAAAATTGTCTTTCATTGTAATCAAACCATAAGGTATAGGAGCAGCGTTAGGATAGTCATTTCATCAAGTCTACTTTGCCATTAGATCATTGTTGATAAGTTTGTCAGCGTATTCTCCTGCCTTCTTCGTGTAAAGTTTGGTTCTCATGCTAATAACCAACCAACCCATGTCATAAAAACACGGAATGCCCGCGTTTTTAAACCCTCAACATCCTTCACTCTCATTTGTCCCCTGTTGTGAACACAATAAAATGAAACTCAATTATTATTATTATTATTATTATTATTATTATTATTATTATCATCATCATCATCATCTTTGGCATAATATTAAATAATTGGTTAAATTTTAATTGTTGTGGAAACAGCAAACAAAGTTCAGATATCCAATTAGAACGAATTGTTATATGTATCTATTTTGGAGCAATCTCTTAGCTGTTTTGACAGCTGTAGCTGTACTTTAAATTGATGTTAAAATTCAGAAAACACTTTCTATTTTAAATTGAGTATACGCTCTTTCGACTTCGTAGCACATGGCTTCCAGAGTCTTACGAGGCAGTGAGTTCTGCAGATTCACTATGGTTTAGCAGAGAAACTCCCTCCTCATCTCAGTTCTAAACGGTTGTCCCTTCATTCCGAATCTCGGCAATCGTGTTAGTTTTGCCTAATATGGTCACTCTATTCAAGCCTCTCAGTATTCTGAGAGTTCCTAATGAGACTGCCCTCATCTTTCCAAATGCTGTCGAATGCAGAGAACTATATGACTCCAAATATGCTGTGGTACAGAAGGGAACATTAGGATCATAGGACCATAATATGTAAGAGCTGAAATTAAGGCCTTCAACACATCTAATCTGCTCTACCATTCAATCATGGCTGATAATTTTTTCAACCACATTTTCTCGCTTTCTCCCAGTATTCCTTGATTACTTTGAGACTCCCGAACCTTTCTCGCTCAGTCTGAAATATGGTCGATGACCTGGTCTCCACAGCCTGTTGTGGCACTGAATTCTACAGATTCACCACTCTCTGCCTGGAGAAGTTTCTCCTTATCTCCATTATAAAAGGTGTTCCCTTTACTCAGAGACTGTACATTTGTGTCCCAGTCTCTCCCACCAATCAAACTTTTTCCCAATATCTACTTTCAGAATTATGAATTTTCTCCACTTTAAGAAAATGGCCCTTGCCTTGCACTTGCCCACATTGTACTCCATCTGCCACTTCTTTGCCCACTCTCATAATCTCTACAAATCCTTTTGCAGTCGTCCCGATTCATCAATTCTGCCTGTCCCTGTACTTATCTTTTTATGATCTGAAAGTCTAGCTAGAATGCCCTCAGTTCCTTCATTTAGATCGTTAATACATAAAGTGAGAAGTCTTTCTCCGAACACCGAGACTCGCAGAACACCACTTGCCACCAGATGCCATGCTGTGAATGGCCCTTTTATTCCCACACTCTGCATTCTGTTACACAGCCCAGCTTCGATCAATGTGAGCACCTTGTCTCTAATACCAGCAGTCTCTTATATGGCACATTGTCAAAGGCCTTATTCAAGTCCAATTAGATAACATTTACTGGTTCTCTTTGGTCTAACGTGCTCATTACTTCCTGAAACTAAATTCTAGCGATTTGTCAGGCATGAACTCCTCTTGATGAAATCGTATTTACTTTGCCCTGTCTTATGATATGCTTTCAAATAATCAGAAATCCCATCGTTCAAAATGGATTTTAGGATATTAACCACGACTAAGGTTAGGCTAATCGATCTGGCATTTTCTGTCTTTTATTTTAAATAGGAGTGTCACGTTAGCTATTTTCCAATCCACTGGGACCCTCATTGATTCTTGTGATTCCTCAACAATCACCGCAAAAGCCTGCACCATCTCTTCAGCCATCTTCCTTAGAACTCTGAAGTTTAATCCAACAGGTTCATCTGATACAACCACCTTCAGGCCATTAAGTTTTTCTCGCACCTTCTCCTGGGCAATGGCCATCACATTCTGCTCGTGGCACGATAATTCATTCTAATTTTTGAAATGTTATTCATGTCTTCCAACATAAAGCCTGATGTGAAGTAATTACGCAATTCCTATGTCGTTCCCTTGTTTCCAACTAATACCACGCTAGCGTCATTTTCCCAGTGCCCAGTTTCCACTTTTACCTCGTTTTTGCCCTTGATATGTATAAAGAAACTCTTACAGTCTTCCTTCCTATTACTGGCTTGCTTACCCTCTTTGTTGAGGTAAAAGCAATGACTGCAGATGCTGGAAACCAGATTCTGAATGAGTGGTTCTGGAAGAGCACAGCATTTCAGGCAGCATCCGAGGAGCAGTAAAATCGACGTTTCGAATTGATCCTGGCCTTTCTTGTGCCCGTACTCTTGAAGCTGTTTGGATGCCTGTATATAAGTCCAACAATTAATTTTTAAACCTTTGCGCAGATTCGACACCATCTGTCCCCAAGTCGATTCTTACTATTAATTTAGTTTCTTTTCTTACAAATAAGACATCCCAACCCCCTCAGCCCACCTGACTATCTCTTCAATAGGATGCATATCCTTGAGTATTCAGCCCCAAATCCTGGTCCACATGCAGCCACATTTCCGTGATGCCCACCATGCCATATCTGCAAATTTCAATCAGCGCCACAAGTTCATTTCTCTTATTCATTAAATTGCATGCATTCAGATATGACATCTTCAGATCTATCTTTTATGCTTTCCTTTATGTTTAGTTTCCTCTTGTATTTTTCTACTTAACCATGGATGTCTGGAATTTGCAGTTACATTCTTGTTTTTGTGCGGACATGTCTGCGTTGAGCCCTAAGGATTTTGTTTTCTTGTGCCTTCCTGTGGTTTACCATTGATTTGTCCTTTTGCAGTCCTGCCCTTTGGAAATCAGCCAAATTACTTCCTAGAGTAAAAAATGAGGTCTGCAGATGCTGGAGATCAGAGCTGAAAATGTGTTGCTGGTTAAAGCACAGCATGTTAAGCAGCATCCAAGGAACAGGAAATTCGACGTTTCGGGCCAGAGCCCTTCATCAGGTTTCCTGATGAAGGGCTATAGCCCGAAACGTCGAATTTCCTGTTCCTTGGATGCTGCCTAACCTGCTGTGCTTTAACCAGCAACACATTTTCAGCAAATTACTTCTTAGTTTTGTAAAGTGTGCCTTCCCCCAGATAAATCGAATTTTGGATTCCTAATTTACCTCTGTCCTTTTCCATAATATTAAACTAAATTGTTAGGCAGTTAGTATGCCCGGGATGATTACCGACTAGGTGGAAGTGGGTACTGAAGATGCCGGAGATTAGAGTCAAGATTAGAGTGGTTCTGGAAAAGCACAGAAGGTAAGGCAGCATCAGAGGAGCAGAAATATCGAGCATCCGAGGAGCAGCAGCCCTTCATCATGGTTACCGACTTGAGCCTCTTGGCCATCTTCATTTCCCAAAACTTAGTACAGAATTGTGCCTCTTCTTTTGATTTCTTCACATATTGTTATAAAACTCCCGGACACAGTACATGAAATTTTCACTCTCAAGTTCCCTTATACGCCTTGAAAGAAAACTAAAATTTGGGCACTTAAAATTTCTAATATTATTGCTGTCTTGTTTTTATGGGCAGAAGTCTTTCTACATGTATGTTCTTCAATCTCCCTCTCTCTCTCAAACACACACACACACACACACACACACACACACACACACACACACACACACACACTCACACACACACACACACACACACACACACACACACACACACACACACACACACACACACACACACACACACACACACACACTATTTAGGGGTCTGCAGCATATTGCTAGCCTTGACTGTTTCGTTTCTTTCCTAGGTTCAACGCATAAATCCACCTTATGTTACATTTAGTATATTATCCGCTTTCACGAATATAATTGACACTTTAAACAACACTGCAACGCCCTCATTTTTGTCACACACCCTATCCTGTCAGAAAACCCCATATCCAGTAATATTGAGCTGCTAAATTTGCCTCTGATTTCTTCAGATTTCCGTTGTAGCAACAGTATCATGCTGTCAAGTGAATGCCTGTTCTTAGGTCATGTGCCTTTTTTGTAATACTCATTGTATTGAAGTATAAATAGCTCCATTTCTGTCAATTTTGTTTTTGCTGGACTTTTTTTAATTCTCGATTATTTTGACGTTGTGCGTTAAAAAGACTTTCTGACTGCTTCACTAACTAATCTGATCCAACAAAGCTTGCATTTTGCTTCCCATACCCCTGCTATGCTGGTTTTACACCACCAAGAGAGCTTGGGAACACCCTGGTAAGGATATTGTTCCCAGCTTTTCGCACGTGCATGCGTCAAACTTACACAGGTCCCACTTTCCGCATAGATGTTCCCAATCCATCAAGAATCTAAATCCATCCCTGATGCACCATTTCTCTAGACAAACAATCATCTGATCTACTCTGTCATTCCTGTTCTTGCTAGCACGTGGCACTAAGTACAATTTTGAGATTGGTCCATTTGAAGTTCTATTTTTTAGTTTATCCTCGAAATTACAAAAATAAGATGTCATATCCTCATCCTATTATTTATGTATGCCGTTGCCATTTATGTGTACAGTACCACTGCCACTTGCTATTCACCCTCCTGAACCAGAACGTCCTACAGTTGCTGCGCAACATCCCTGATTGTGACGCCAGCGAGGCAGTATGCCATTTTTGATTCTCATTTGAAGCCTCAGAAGCGCCTATCTGTATCCTTGACCAATGCATCCCCTGAAAATGTAGCCCTGCCCCTCACTTTTCTCCACTTCTATGCAACAGGGCCTCCCGTGCTGTCTTGACACTCTCTGATACTGTTATCGTTTTTACAAATAATTCCCTGACTGTGTCCACAGTGGTATACTTGCTTGAGAGGTGTTTACCATAGGGTAATCCTACAGTTGTTACCACAGTATTTTACTTTGTCTAATGGCCAACCTTTCCCTTTCTGCCTGTGTATTACTTGCCTGAGGTGCGAACACCTCACTACGTGTGCAGACACTACATTCTCCACAATGCAGACGCTCCAAGACGCGGGACCACGCACAGTCCCACTACCAAACCGTAAATAGCCAGTAGCTGCAGGTGGACACATTTCTTGTTGTCTCCAGAGGTCAGTCGGTACACGAGAAGATTCCATTAATTCCCATGTTGTTCAAGAGGACGACACAAAGGTTCTGAGGTCTCCTGTCATGAGTTCTGCTTCGATTAAACTAATCTCCTCATTTTAGGGTATTTCATTGAGTTAGTGATCTTTCTTCGTTTAAAAGAAAACTATTACAATTGAAGTCCCTACGTTAACATAGAATGTTTTATCTCTTAGACAATTATCTGAAAGTATCACTCACCACTTACTTGTTCCTTTTGGGAGAGTTTCACTTTCTGAAATTCCCAGACTGAGACGGAGTGCCACATACAGTTTTACAGGTTCACCTATTCACTGTCTCCCCTGGTTTCACCGTCATATAATGCACTTCTGAGCAACCTAACACCACCGAGATTGCCTCCTTTTCGAGGTCCACAAGCAATGCTTCTAAATGAACCAAACCAGTTTTTCAGTGAACCAGCTTAACTTAAGAATATCTCAGCTTAATCATGATTCACAAATGCAAATAAAACTGCATAAAACATAGCCACTTGCAGTTAATAGATTAAAGCCCTAATGTAGCTTCAAACTTCTCCTCGAAATTAAGTTTAATTCCGACTTTGCACTTCAACTTTCCCCTTGAATCTCCCTGTTTGCCATAAACTCCAAAGGACTCTCGTTTTCCCAAGCAGGTTTCATCATGCAGACAGTGAATGCTGAACTGCTCCTAAAACAATCACCTCTTGATCCCAAGAATCACTCCAGCAATTCGTTTCTTTACCCCTTCTAACATCAACATGTGTTTCCGTCGACAAATTGCCCAAAACTGCCCATCATATTACAAATATGGTCTGACAAGAGCTGTATATAACCTTTGCAGTAAGAACCTTGTTCTCGCATTCTACTTGTCTACATTTGCCTTCCTGACTGCCAACTGAACTTGCATGTTCACATTAAGGTAGTACTGAACTCGAATTCCCGAGTCCGTTTATTCTTCAGATTTTTGAAGCCTTTCCCTATTTAGAAAAGAAAACGTCCGCTGCATCGCATTAAAGAGCATGAACTCACAGTTTCCCCCATTGCATTCCATCTTACATTTCTTTTTCTGTTAAAGTCTTTCTGCAGCTTCCTTTCTCTTTGTCAATGTCTGCCCCTCCATCTGTCTATCTGTCAACTTCAAACATATAAACAATGCCCTGACTTTCTGCATCCATATTGTTAACATGTAACAAAAATGTTTTGGTCCCATCACTGACATCTACGGATTTCCACTTGTCACCAGCTTTCATTCTTAACAAAGTTCCCTTTATGCCCAAAATCTGTCTTCTGCCAGCCAGTCTATTCTCTAACCACATCATGAATTGCCCACTCATGAAGATAATTGTATCTGCGATGACAGTAGACATGTCTCATCTGGTGCTTTCCACTGCTCAAGTCCATAATTCTACAGCCATTCTATAGCTACTCCCATCTGTGCAAACGTATGCAACAGCTCATACTTCTCAGGCCTGAAACTAATCAGCTCCACTACATCATATTCCTAAATACGCCCTGTGGCCACGCCGGAAAACTAAAGTCCTGACAGTGCTATGGTTAATACTTCATCTAATGTCATCAATTGCTCACCCTTTTGCCAATAGGATATGAGATTTGTTTCATTTGGATGTAATTTTAGAATACTGTTCAACTAACTCGTAGGACACCTGTGTATCATGGAGTACTTGCATCGAAGGGACTGTTTCCTTGCTGTATGAGACTGTACAAATATTCAACCAGTCTTCATACTTGCTACAACACGATAGTGTTACGTGCATATGAAGACGGTTTACGGCATTGAAGTTTCGATATTTTGAGTCGTGTTTCATGCAATAATTTTGCATCTCGAAATGATCACACACCCAAAGAGATGTGGGACTAGATTGGGTTGGGATAACTGGTCGGCATTGACAGGTTGGACTGAAGATCTGTTTCCATTCTGTGAATCACGATGACTCTATGACTCTATTTGTTCCATGTTGTCTTGCATATGCTGAACCACTGCCAAAGCCATAAACAACAATCTGGCAGAGTTGTGTCTGCTACTTTGTCCATGTCTGGCATTTCACAGTCATGCACATATGTCATCTGACCATCCTGATTTATGCTGCTGGGGTTTCAAGTTTCCGTGTAAAACCTGGAAAGTGTCTTTCATACTTTTTTTTTAGTAAATGCATTACGTTATAATTTCGCTTGTTGGGAGAATAATACATTCCC
Source organism: Hemiscyllium ocellatum (assembly GCF_020745735.1). Classification (NCBI taxonomy): domain Eukaryota; kingdom Metazoa; phylum Chordata; class Chondrichthyes; order Orectolobiformes; family Hemiscylliidae; genus Hemiscyllium; species Hemiscyllium ocellatum. The sequence continues at coordinate 13,003,477 of NC_083427.1, forward strand.
ACAAGTGTGAGTCTATTCATTTGATCCGTGTCCAGAAAATGCTCCAATGACTTGACATTTCCAATGAGATGTCAGAGCACTAATTTTGAAGAGAGTATGAGAAGGGAAGAGGGAGCTTTCATATCACACGATGAATATTTCTGATGACATAATTACATTTTTTCGTACGATTTGATTGACCTAGCTTGCAACATTTCGAATATTGTTAAACAATTGCAGCTTTATTTCTATACTGCAAATTCAAAATTCAGCTCAATAGTCGACTCAAATGTTTGTTAAATAAGTTTAATAATTCAATAATTTGATCGTAATAAAATATCTAAATATTTGTATAAAATACTTCATGGACATCAAGTTCATTATTACAATAATAACAAATCCCGAGAGGAAATCCTCTTACTTGGCATTAAACTTACACTAAGACATTTCTAATCAACACTACTCATGAGGTGCTTTGTGAGCGATTCAAACAGGAAACCGGTGTAAAGATCTGTTAAGTGCCTGGAATATAGACCGTAAATGAATGCAAAGAAAAGAGATGAATTGACATTTCTGCTCACTGTTTACAGCTGTATGTTCATGCATCTGCAACTTTAATTATCTTAGCATGAACACATATGTAGATCACAACTCTAGTCAGCCAGCTAAATATCAAGCAATTCATAAGATAATTTAGAATGTTATGTGATATTTCCGAACGTCTTGTGTGCGCAAGAAGTAATTGAACGAATTGAGCATCTGTTTTCTAAAATACTTAGCCGAGTGTCTGAGGAGTGAATGGGGAATGTATTGTTTTCAACTGAATACGAATTTGAGCTGTTATGGAAAGGTTCCAGAACTGTGATTGGCTATAATCGGTGGTGCGCACTTTGTGTGTTGTGAGCTGCGACAAATTCCGTTCTCCCCACATACAATTCGTATTGATAGGGTGTATCTTTGGATTTGCTATCTAACATTAAAATAATTTCAATCAAATTAAGGATGAAAACACTGACTGGAGAATAAAACCTGTCTGTCTTTTTTTGGAAAATAATCAATCGACCGATTTCCTTTGGACATGGATATCTGAATATTTGAAATAAACAAAAGCTGATTATGATTTCCTAACCAAGAAATAAACTTGGGTTAAAACACCGAATTCTCTAATACTTCAAACAACAAGGAAGGAGGCCTGACCTGTTGCAATTCGTTCTGATGTTGATAGAAACCCCAAACCTTGAGAAGAGAACTGAATGTACCCAGGGGGTTTAGGGGGGTGGGGGACGTCGTTTACGTTGATTATATCTATTTTATCACTTCTCCGTGTGTTTTTTCAGCATTAATATAATTTGGCTGCCAACTACTTCATTCCATCCATTGCTTTCGTCTTGAAAATTTCCCAGTAACATCAGACCTTCTCAAGTATGTTTTGAAAGTTCCCTTCATCGTCCACTCCCGTTTCTTGTTCAAAATACGCAGTTAAATTTCCCACTCACAATTTGCTCAATAAAACCCCGTTCATGAACATTAAGTATAGAGCAATTTGCTTTATCATTTTGTGCTGCAAGTCACGACCACACTTTTTTCTGTCCACCACTGTTAAGTAGAATGACCAAAGTTTTGATTATTTTATTTTCCGTATTTGAACAGTGTCTTGAGCTATGTACTTCTGCAACCTAATATCTGCCTTATTTTATTCAGGGATCTTTCAAAATATAGAACATAGAACATTACAGCGCAGTATAGGCCCTTCGTCTAACGATGTTGCGCCGACCTGTCATACCAATTTGAAGCCCATATAACATACACGATTCCATATACGTGCATATGCTTGCCCAATAACGACTTAAATGTACTTAAAGTTGGCATATTTCGACGTATGCTAATGCATTGCGGAGATTGGACGCCATTGTTCCAGTGGCATCAAGGTCAAATATACAAACGCTTCTTTGACGAAGGAATTTTCCACAAAAGTAACAGTAATTCAGTACGCATTAACAATCCATAATAAAATATACATGCACATTTAGCAATGTTGATTCCTTCATTCTTAAAAAACAAAGACAGAGCTTGAAGATATTGTTGGCATTCAGCGTGGAGAATGCAAAAGGTGTGGAAGGCTGCAAGAATATCATGAACGAAAAAGAAATAAAATGAAAACAAACTCTTTCGAATAAAAACGAACAATATTAGAGAATTCTCTTTTTGATTAATTAATACTGTCGTAGCGATGATAAACTTAACCAATTCCAGAATGCAACAACAGGTCCACAATGAATCGATAGACTGAGATAAAGGTGAGAAATGCATACGAGTGACGCAATTGCATAAAGGAAACTGTGTGTAGTTCACTGCACCAATCCAACGAATGGAGGTACATGGAATGAAGTTGCAACATGACGGTGAGAAAAAATTGTTTGGACTTTCATAAGTGACCAGACAAATGAGGCAAATTCTCTGTAGACAAAGGTTTTGACTGTCAAAAGTCGCCCATTTATCAAATTCCAAAGAAACAGCATTTAACCGATAATCATTGTGACATCTTCCATATTCAGTGAAGTTGTGCAGGTTCACATTAGTCTAGTGAGTCTTATTTCCGTAGGAATATAATGAAGAGTGTTTCCCCCCTACCTTTTAGATCGTAATGTGACTGGAAATATCAGTCGACAATTGCAATTTCACTTTCTTCATGTTAGGAACAAAAAGGGTATGTGATTTTAAAAAAAAGTTAAAATATTTGATTCCTAGTAATTTACTGAGACAACTTCAATCTGAAATAAAATTTCCCAACAAACGTGGAAAATCCATATTCCCATAATCATAACGACAGAGTTGTCATTCAGGGCATCCTCCTACCAACTTATTTGTCTATATGATAGTGACTTCACTGCGTCAGGTACGTTCATACCCATCCAAAATTAGCATGCAGAAAGTAGTGGTTGTCCAATTTACTGAACTGCAACGTTGTCGTGGCATAACTCCATTTACGGTGCCTTGAGGAAATGGAGTAGAATTTACCTCAGCCACCCCCGACCTCCCTGGACTGTGGCAAGTGATCAGGATTCAAATAACACGAGGAAACTACCAGAAAAAGATTGCCACAGGACAAGAAGGTTAATGTCATTTTTATTTTACAAATCGCACTAGATGAAGTATATCAAAGTGAAATTACATCTGGGATGAGACGTCATATGCGGCCTGTACAGAAATAAGAAGACTTTGGTCGTACGCACAAGTCACTTTGCATTTTGCTGTTTACATACTTTGAAATAACTTAATAACTTTAGTGAGGGAAAATTTCACTCCTTTCATTAATTCAGTTCTTAATTTGTTCTGAATTCAAGCATGAATAAATGGATTTATGCAGGAACAGAAAAACTGGAGGAAAAGTCCAGTTTCCTCCAGAATAAAACTCGATTCCTGGGAATTTGCAACTGAGAAATAAGCAGCGCCCACAACTTGTACATAAAGGAAAGTCATAATATCTAACAAATACAACATGAGGAATCTTCCCGAGATAGCAAACAATAAAACCAGGACTTTCTCCTCTTCTCCATCTCTGGGTCACTCTGATTAACTCCATTGTTGTGTGCCCGAAGTCTCTTTCGGGCTCTACTGGTTACAACAATATGTTGTCCAACACATCTTAAATGAATCTATCGTGCCTGGCTATACTATCTTTCATCCTGGGAAAAACAAAAACCTTATCCCTATCTACCCTGTCTATACCCTTCATAATTTTGTAGACCTCAAACGTGTGACCATCAAACTCATTTTTTTCCGAATGAAAACAACCCTAACCTACCCAACCTCTCTTCATCGCATACCAGGCAACATGCCAATCAACCTTCTCTGTACCCTCTCCAAAGCTTCCTCATCCTTTTGGTAATATGGCAACTAGAAGTGTATACAGTTTTCTAAATGCGGCCGAACCAATGTGTTGTACAATCTTAACATGAACTGCTAGCTCTTATACTCAATACCCCTGTCCGATGAAGACAAGCATACCATTTGCCTCCTTGACCACTCCATCCACCTGTGCAAAAGCCTTCAGGACGCAATGAAGCTGAACTCCCAGATCTCCCTGCTGATCAACTTTTAACAACGTTGTACGGTTTACTGCATAATTCACTCCAGACTTAAAATTCCCAAAATGCATAACCTCACATTTGCCAGGATTGAAATCCATCTGCCACTTCTCCACCCAAATCTCCAGACTATCTATATTTTCCTCTATTATTTGACAGTGCACTATGCTTTCTGCTACGCCACCAATCTTCATGTGGTCTGAAAACTTACTGATTCTACCAACAGTGCGCTATTCCAGATCACTTACGTATGTCACAAACAACAGTGGCCCCAGCACTGATCTCTTTACAACATCACTGGTCAACTAGTTCCCTCACTGTTTGCAACCGGTTTCTTCACAGAGTTAAAAAAGATGTGCTGTTTCCGTGGGTTGATTATGATAAATTTTCCACAGTGTCCAGGGATGTGCAGGCTAAATGGAAAAAAAAAATGGTACGGGTGGGGTTACAGTGAGAGGATAAGGGACTGCGTCTGTGTGATGCAAATTGTCCGTGCAGGTTGATGGGCCAAATGGCGCTTTCCATATTACAATCATAGAGTCCTAAAGTACAGGCACAAACATTTTGGCAAAAAAGACTGTCTCCTGCCAAAAAAAATGTCCATTCACATTAAGCACATTCCTCTCCACTGCCTGATTTCCTTCTAATCCTTTCCTGTTTATGTTTGTGTCCAAATGCCTTGAAATGTTGTTAATGTTTCTGCTTCAGCCACTTCCGCTGGCAGCTCAACCATTTGCATACTCTCCACTGTTTATAAAAGCTTTCCCTCAGGTTCCTTTACATTCTTTCTCCTCTCAACTTAAACTCATGCACTCGAGTCCTCGATTCCGGAACACTGAGAGAAAGACTGAGTACACTCACACTATCATGATATTATGCACTAAAATAAAATTCTCCTGCCGTTTCCTACACTCTAGCTTCTCCAAAGTCTGTCCATAACTCAGATGATTGTGTCCAGGATACGTAAACATTTTGCATTTTCTTTTTAATTTAATCACGCCCTTTTCATGTGACTAAAACTCCAAGTTTGGCTCAGAAACGTCACGCATTACGACAATGTAACTTCCCGATTTCTATATTCAATCTCCTGACTGATTTGGGCCAGTGTGCCAAAAGCCTTCTTTCAATGCCCTGTCTACATGTGACTCAAATTTCACAGAACTCAGAGCCTGAACCCAAATAGTCCTCTCTTCCACTGTCCTCACTAAGGCTCTACCATTCACCATGGAACTTTTACGTGGATTTGATATTCCAAGATGCAGCACCTCCCACTGTGCCTCCAGGGATTCTTTTGATTGCAGCTCCCTGAACCTGAAGAGGAGTCTCCTTTCTTTTCTGTTCAAAGTCTTCGTATCTCCTGTTGTCCAGGGTTTCCTCTTCATGCCAACCATGTCCTTCACGATCACAGGAGCATATCGACCTTGAACTCTAGCAATCTCACTTTTAAAGTGGTTCCAGATGTTCGATTATCTGCAAACAATCTCTTCCAATACACCCCTGCAAACTTCTGTCTGATTGCATCATAATTCGCCTTTCCCTAATTTAAAACTGGAATCTTTCGTCCCTTTCCATATTGTTTTTTTTTTAAATTCGGAGAACTATGACCACTACTCCCAAAATGCTCACCCACTGTCACCTCCACCACCTGTTCTGCACTACCGATAGTAGGTAGGTTTTGCCCCTTGCCAAGTAGCACCCTAAAGATACTGCTGGAATAAACTTTGCTGAACACACTTAAACAATTCCAACACATCAACGTTGTGGCAATCCCTTCCGTGTTTGGAAAATTATGACGGCCCTATTGCTCGTTAAAGATCTCCCTAATTTGAGTTGAGTATTTGTGGGCCTCTAATACAACACCAATAGCGTCATCATCGCCTGCGTGTTCCACAGGTCTACCCACAAAGCCTCACTAGGTGATCCTTCAGTTATTTAGACTCTGATTAATAATGTAATATTCAGTTTAATCAAAAATCTACCTTTCCTTCCCTTCTTTCTACCACCTCTGTCCAACATAAAACACCTCTGCCCTGGCACATTAAGCAGCCAGATCTTTCTCACCATTAAACGTGATTCTGTAATCGATATAATGTCCCATTCCCACGTTCCTGTTCACAACCTCAGTTTATCAACTTTGCCAGTCAGCCCTCTTGTATTGCAATAAATGCAATTTAGTGAAAAATGATTTCCTTAGTTCCTGTCGTTTTCAAGCTTGACCTCTCCTTTCAACTTAATGTTTCTTATTACGAGATGTCCTTCGACCCTTGCACTTGCCTCTCTACTATTGAGGATCCCTATTTTAGGGATCGTATGATCCTTTGATTTTGTTGGCATCTGTGGATACAGAAATGGGGTCAATTCTAAATTGTCATCACTTTCCAACAGAATCTTTAAAAATCTACAATGTACTGTCTATTAACTACAATAATAGACTAGGTTACAAATATTGGCTGATGTCATGGCAAAATAAGTGAAGTCACAAACGCTTTCCTCTTTCAAGAAAAACAAAGTTTGGATTACACAAAATTTATAGTTACAACAGATCTCATTTGCAAATTAGTTAGCGGAGTAGTTTGCAGAAAGGATCTAATCCATCAAACAGAGAGACGAAATTGAAATTGCCAAAATGTTGTTTTGGGTGGCACGGCGAATGATTGTGTGGAGTTTGCACGTTCTCCCCATGTCTGCGTGGGTTTCCTCCGGCTGCTCCGGTTTCCTCCCATAGTCACAAAGATATGCAGGTAAGGTGAATTGGCCATGCTAAATTGTCCATGGTGTTAGGTAAGGGGTAAATGTAGGGGTATGGGTGGGTTGCGCTTCGGCGGCTCGGTGTGGACTTGTTGTGCGGAAAGGCCTGTTTCCACACTGTAAGTAATCTAATCTAATCTAATTTGAACACAATTCATAAATTGTACTACATTGCTTATGAGCAGAACAGACTCGGATTCTGCCATCGCTGTTCTGCATGGCGAACCTTATCATATGATCTCAATCTTAGGTTAGATTCCCCACAGTGTGGAAACAGGCCATTCGGCCCAACACCGACACTCCAAAGAGTAGATCACTGTGTCATATTTCCCTCTGAGTAATGCATCCATCACGATGGGCAATTTAGCATGGCCAATTCATCTGACCTGCCCATCTTTGGACTGGGCGTGGAAACCGGAGCGCCAGGAGGAAACCCACGCAGACACGGGGAGAATGTACAATCTCCACATAGACAGTCGCCCCCGAGGCTGGAATCGAAACTGGAACACTGGCGCGGTGAGGCAGCAGTGCTAACCACTGAGCCACCGTGCTGCCAACCTCTGATACCAATATTCATGCTCGATCTTCTCACGGTAAACTGCCCATATTCAGCCTGCTGCCTTTTTCCAAAAATGTTATATCTACGAAGTTCATCTCAGCTTTTCAATTGCTTCTGGACAACCTTCCAGATCAGTCTTCGAGGAATTGTGATTCCAGATCATTATTAGTGTACTCAATATTTCCAATTTACATCAATGGCTAGTTTTCCGTTCAGTTTTCTTATATCTTGACTAATTCCAGTCACGCCTATTTGCTCATTGTCCTGGAACATTGGTCTCACTTCACTGGTTGTTCGACACGTTTTCATTTCGGATCCAAAATATCATGCGGTCTGTATATTTCTCTACAGTGACATCAAGTAATGTTGAGAATGGCTACATACAGATCCTTTTTAAAAAAAAATGTCTTTCAAATCTCAGTCACTCCAGGGAGGCTGCAAAGCATTACTCAATAAAGGTTGTTGACATATCAAGCCAATTTGCTCTGACAGGTGTTTGACACATACTTTTCTCAAGTCGACATTGTGGCTGAATTTAGAACACGGAATCATAATGTTGAAGTCGACAGCTTTAACCAAGACAAGGAAGACAGTACTATCAGGAAAGAACAGTACCTGTAAGCACTGATCTATCTGATTGACAGAAACAGACACTAAACGTGGAACAGCATAGACTCAAAATGTGAGCTTTATATAAAATAAGGATTTGTTAGGCAATATACACCAACGTCAACAACAAGAAGAAACGACAGTAGATGGAGAGCAATCGAAAGTGAAGAAAACCACTTTACAAATGTTTGTTACAGAAAGTGTATTACGTTCAAGACAATTAAAATGTGTGCATAAGTTTCCATCCTCAATGTTCAGGCAAACAGGCAAGAAGTATATTCAACTATCCACTTCACAAGTGAGTAAAATTATTCCAACATTTATTGATAAAAGTTTCCCCTGCCCACTTTTGCTCGGATTATACCTTGGCTTGTTTTGCATTGTATTATCTCCGAGATTCATGTCATTGGAGTAGAACACGGCCATCAAAAATAGGAATAACCACACAGGTGAACACTTTCTACATTTTTCATCAGAAAATGCTGGCAAAGCACAGCAGGTCTGTCAACAGCTGCGGACAGAGAAATGGGGTGAACGCTTTGTTTGCAATCTGAGTATTTCTTCGGGCAGGAATCATATTTTGTATTTTGTTTTTTAACCACAAGCATTCAACTTCTGTGTCTTCCCCACCACGAATATTTCCACACGCACCCACCCCACCAAACCAAATTATTTAACAGTTATGAGGAGAGAGAGATTTTTCTGTCAATGGCATTCTATGTTTGAATTGAACGCTTACCTACAATTTATTCTCCTGTCATGCTTTCCAATTGCCATTTTAAGGTTCACCTCATATCTGACGTCATATCGTTAATCTCAACATCTCACTCTATGAAGGAAGAAATCCTCAATTGGAATTTAGTTTTTTTTTTCAATCAGGAAAAATCAGTACCAACAGGATTTTGTTCCAGTTCCCAGTGGCAAGCACTTGTAATTTTCAAACCTCTCTACTCTCTACGGAACCGCTCACAATTTTGCACATTTGTATAAAATGTCAAATGACACTCTCTTTACCAAAGGGATGCACTGATCACAATAGGTACTTTTACTTTATGCTACTTGCTATGGTTTTATGCTAGCTTTGATTTTGCCAGATACAGAAAAAAAGATTCACAGCTGACATAAGAAAGTTCAGTAGTATTATCACAGTTAATCTATAATACTTGGTAATGTTCCAGAGACCCGCGTTCGAATCCCACGATGGGAGAAATGGTGGAATTTCAATCCATACGTATTTAGGTTTAAGAAAGTAAAGACGACTATGAATCAGTTTCCCAATTGTTGGAAAACCCATCTTTTCACTAACATCCTTTAAGGAACGGAAGAGGCCATCCTTACCTCGTTTAGCCGACATGGGTTGACTGTCAACTGCTCTCTGGGGCAATTAGGGATTGACAAAAAATGCTACCTAACCAGTAATGCTCCAATCCTGTTAAAGAATAAAGGAATTTCTGCATTGTACAAATCTTTCATTGTAGAATCAGCATACGGAGAAAGCTATTACAAAAGCATGCATACATTTCGACTGATTAAGATAAAAGTTCCAGAATCTGCGCAAATTTTACCCCACGATCATGTGTGGAGGCACGGTGGTTCTGAGATTAGCACTGCTACCTTACAATGCCATGTTCCTGGATTCGATTCCAGCCTCTGGCTACTGGCTGTGTTGAATTTGCACGTTCTACCTGTGTCTGTATATGTTTCCTCTCCAAATCCAAAGAGCCCAGATCCGGTGGATTGGCCATGCTAAATTGCCCATAGGGGAATGCCTCTGGAAGGGTTACTTTTCAGGGGGTCGGTGTAGACTGGTTGTGCCAAATGGACTGCATTCATGCTCTATGAAATCTAATTAATAATTGTGCTTAAAATGCAAATATTGTAATTCAGAATTTCATTTGAATACGTTAAATTGATACACTTTCACTACAGGAATCAATATGTACAACCTAGCACAGGTGGACAGATCTTGGTCGGTTTCATTTTCTAACTTTATGAGTTAAAATTTCCATCAATCTATTACATTATATAGCCAGGTTATGAAAAGTAGGATGAAGGGATTCTTCTGCATTTTACCTTTCTGTCTGTCCATGACTGAAGAAACATGATGCATAAACGCAGTATCTACAGTTCCTCATCGATCATGCGCTGTCGAGAAGTGTTGACAAAGTTGAACATAAATTATGGAAAGATCCCTTGCTAAGAAGTCACCAGATTGCCAATCGCCAGGAGAAGCTGCAGGATCTTTAGCTAGTACGAATGTTAACGTATCCATCCAATTATATTTAAAAGGTGACAGTCACACATTACTCTCCTTAAACAGTCATAGCTGCTCAATGAAGAACAGGAAATTATTTCATTATCCATATCGACGGATCAGTCAAATGGACAGAAAAAGGCACATTCCTGATACTGCAGTTAAACTTGCCGAAGTGCATAAAGGAGGAAGGGTCAGTAGATCCAAAACGTTAACTCTGAATTATCTTCACAGATGCAGCCAGACCGACTGACCTGTTCAGCAACTGCTGTTTATAAGTAAGGGTTTGTTAAACAGAAAAAAAACCCCTCCAAAATCGGCAAGAGAAGACGGTAAATAAATTCAATCTGGAAGCAAGGCACTCTGTGCACTGATGTTAAGGATGGATTTTCCACCATGATACAGCAGCTTATTTCATAAGGAAATCAGGAGGGTGAAAAGTAGACACTAGATGTCCTTTGGTGAGAAGATTAGGGCGAATCCAACCAGGCTAACTAGAATAAAGAATAACTAGAAACAGAGTATGATCATTAAACGAGCAGAGTGAAAATGCATATGTGGAAATGCGGGAGCTGGGTGAGGTTCTCAATAAATATTTCTCCTCTGTATTTACCGTGGGAAAAAGCATGAAGCATTTGCTGTTGGGGAAGTTAGTGTTGATAATTGAGGACAGTCCATATCACAATAGGGAAAGTGTTAGATGTATTAGAATTCGTGAAGATGAATAAAATGCAAGAGTCTAGAGAATAAATTGCGGAGTGCCTGGCTGATACTTTTGCATCACCTTTAGCCATGGGTGAGGTTCCAGAAGAGCGAAGAATAGTGAATGTTGCACGGTTTTCAAAGAATGCCCACAAAGAACAACCTGGGCAAGGAAATTTACCACATCTGCAGCAGGTCAGTAACTTCAAAATATTCTGAGATGTACGCTGTACATGAATTCGGAATGTCAGGGTTTGCGTAGAAAGTGTGACATTGTGCGTCAGAGATCATGCATCGGCATGGATTTCAGTAACGTGTTTGATAAGTTTCCACGTGGTAGGATGCTTGGCAAATTTAGATGGAATAAAATCCACGCTAGAATCCAAGGTAGACAAGCAGGAGGCTGGAAGAGCACAGAAAGCCAGGCAGCATCAAGTGGTGGAGAAGTGACCTTTTTTCAGACCTTCGTCAGACTGGTGATGGGTTTTAGGGGAGCTGCAGATAATTGGGGGGGGGGGGAGGGGGACATGAGGCCGAATTTTGTGAAGGGAAAGGGGTGAAGGTGTGAGGTAGAGATCGATGAACACAGGTCAAAGGTATGACCATTTCGATTGACAGGAGGAATGAATCTGATTTGCGGTTGGAAGGAAAGGTTGATCCGAAGAATGCAATGGAGAAGGAGGGGCTGGAAAGGGAGTAGAGAGATAGTAATGGACGTTGTTGGAAATTGGAAATCCCTCAAAAATTCCCAACCTCTCTGAGGACCCCTTCTCCAACCTCCAACCTTCCTCCTTCATTTGGTCTCTCTCCGTTGGATTTGTACCCGCCCTAAGCTTCTTCACTGCAGACTGTTGACGTGTCATCGACTGCCTCAGTTTCTCTACTGTCTTTACCCCTCCATCCTCATGTCCTGTGAGCGTGCAGCGCTCCACTCTCCAAAAAGGAACCCCCATTTCACCATTAAGCTCGCTGAGAAAGGCTGGGCAGTCGCCTGGAGAACTGATGCCAACTCTCTGACACCAGACCCTACGTCCCACAACACGATCCTACCGTAACACATCACGCCGAAAAAATATCCATTGTCTGTGACCTCATTTCCTCAGGTGAGCCACCCTCAACCATCTCCAACGCGACAGGCCCCAGCCCAGAACTGCTCGGCTGACCATGATCCTCAAGATTTAAGAGCCGTCCGATCATTTCCACGTGTTCCTGCCTCCCTGCGCTCATCTCTTTATATCTGGACTCCAAACTCTCTCTCTTTGCTCAGTTACTTCCGACTTGTGTGCACTGCACGAACTACACTCTCCATCTTATCAGCAACTTCCAGTTCCCCGCTCCCCAGAGCTTTTATCTCACTATGGTCATGCAGACCTTATATACGCCCATACCACACAAGGAAGGCCTTCAGGCCCTGAGATTCTTCCCCTCCAAAGGACACATTCAGGTTCGCTGCACCAATTACCTGCTCCGTCCCAAAGAACTTATCTACGTACTGAATAAATTTTCTGTTAACTTCCCCCTTTTCATCCAAATTCAGTGGGATTCCAAATCACTCGAATGGGCCCTAATTACACCAGCTTCTTTTGTGGTTAAGTTGAACAGTGCCTCGGTCGAACAGTCCCTCTTCAGTATCTACACAGCCGCTGTGCTCCAACTTCTCTGCCATTTATCAATGACCACATGGGGGCAACATTCTGCACCCAGACTGAATTAGAGCAGTTCATACACTTTGCCTTCAAATTCACTTGATCAATCTCAAGATAATTCCTCCGTTTCTTGATGTCTACATTTCCATCTCTGGTAACATTCGGCAGATGGACGTTAATGATAAACCTACAAACTCCAATCACGAACTGGACGAAACTTCCTTCCATCTAGTACCTTGTAAGAACTGCATCTTATTTTCCCAATTTTTCCGCCTCCGCTGCATCTGTTTGGATGAAGAGGAATTCCACTCCCAAGTATCACAGCTATCCACCTATTTCGAAATCGTGCTTCATATAGTCAGCGCTCCGCTTCACCTCCCCCTCTACTTGCTCCACTGCTCTAATCAGCCAGCTCAGGATGAAATAAAGATAGGGTCCCCTTGTCCTCACCTGTGACCCTACCAGTCTTTTCACCCAACGTGTCGTCCTTAACCACTTCTGACAGCTTCACTTCGAACTCACCACCAAGAAAGTCTCCCATCCCCAGTCCCTCTCTGCCTTCTGCTGGGACCTTTCCTATCGTTAATCATTTGTTCACACCACTATCTCAAACAAATCCCCGAAACCCACGTAACCATAAAAGATGCCAATCTGCTGGCACACCACTCCCTCACCTCCATCCGGATGCCCCAAATAGTCATTCCAGTGAGACAGAGTTTCACCGGCTTCTTCTCCAACTTAGTTTACTCTATCCTGTGCACACAACGTTTTGTTCTCTACATCCAGGGTACCAAACATAACTTCAGGGCAGGTTTTGCCAAGCCTCTCAGCAGGGCCCACGGGAGCCGAATTGACTTCCCAGTTACCGCCCATTTTAGTTCCCCTTCCAACTCCAATTCTGACACGATGAGCCTTGGAATATCCATCCATTGCCATAGTGAAACAGTACACAAAATGCAGCAACAATACTTCATCTTCCAATTGGGCAGTCTTCAGCCGGGAGGACTAAATATTCAGTTCTCCACTTCCATGACTGTGATGAGAATTTACAAGGCATGGTTATTAAGTTTGCTGCTGACACGAGAATAGGAGTTACTGTTTACAGTGAGGAAGGTTATCAGAAATTGCGGCCTGACCTTGATTGGCTGGGGAAGTGGACCAAGAAATAAGAAAATGATTTTAATACAGGTAAGTGTGAGGTCTTGCATTTAAGAAAGTCAAAAAAAAGCAGGATTTTCATCTTGAGTGGCAGGGCCTTAAGGAGTGTAATGGAATAGAGAAACCTTGGAGTTAAGGCACTCAGTTCTTCGAAAGTGGACTCACAGGTAAACAGGGCAGTGAAGAAGGCATTTGGCACACTGACCATCATCAGTCCTGGCATTGAGTAAAGAAATTGGAAAGTTATGTCGTATGTGTACAAGAAGTTGGTGAGGCTGCATTTGTGGTATTATGTTCAGTTTTGGTCAACTTGCCGGAAAAAAGAATGTTATTAAAGTGTAAACGGTGCAAAGAAAATGTTACAATGTTGCTGCCATGTATCAGGGGTCTGGTGCCATATGGAGAGTTTGGAAAAACCACGATTATTTTCTTCAGAGCAGAGGAGACAGAGAGGGAATCTCAGAGAAGTGTATATGACCATGAGAGTCATAGATAGTTTGAATAGTCTTTTTCCCATTGTTGGGGAATCGAGCGCTAGAAGGCATCAGCTTAAGGTCAGAGGGGAAAGAATAAAAGCGGCTTTTGTTTACACAAAGTACGTAATCCACTTGGATTGAGCATCGTGCAATAATTCTGCTCCATACTCAATCCATGTATGTTCCACACTTCATGTTTTATAAAGTCCCTTTTAATAGATATTTGGACAAATACATGAATAGGAAAGGTTTCGAAGGATATGGCCCAAACTATTTACATTTTAAGTAAATATATTTAATGACCAGAGCGGTGGCTCAGTGGTTGTTGCTGCTGCCTGACAGCTTGAGGGAGCTGGATTCGATACCAACCTGATGTGACTATGTTTGGGGTGTTTCAACTTTCGCCGTGCCCCTGGGTGGGTTTCTTCTGGGTGCGTTGGTTTCCTGCCATCATCCAAAGATGTGGAGGGTAGGGAGAATTGGCCATGCTCAAGTTTCCATAGTGGTCAGGAATGTGGAGGTAAATTACGTTTGTCAGTGGTGCATGTAGATTAATGCAGTAGAGGAATGGCTCTCTTTGGGTTACTCGTTGGACGGTCAGTGTGGAATTGTTGGGCCATTTTGCCTGTTTCCACCCCGTAGGGATTCTACGTATTAAGTGCAAAGAAATGGGTTAAACCTTGAGGAAAATATTTGTCGGCATGGACAACTTTGAGCCAAAGGACTTGTCTCCGTGCTGTAGGACTCTAAATGACAAGAAATAGTCGGTAGGGAAGTTGACATCTCATAAAGGCAATTCGGTCGAAATTGATAAATATCCGAAAACTTCGTGTAACTAATTTTTCCACCAAAGAATGATCATTGTGAAAAGTTCAAACAGAAAGTGCAAATAGGTGTGATTGTATCCATGGAGAAAAGGATAGAACCAATCATTCTCAAACAGTCAGAGGAAGTAAGAAGAATGAATGCGTGCATAATTGTCTGAAAAATATAAAACAATCAGGTAAGGCAACTATAAGGTATTCGAATATGAGGTACGTTGTGTATGAAAGACATATAATGCTTCACGTTCATAACACGGAATTGTTCAATCTTATGTAAATCCACCCTAACGTTGCAGCGAAACGTGTTGCCTGAAAATTCTGGTGCCAGTACACTTCGGAAATTCGCCTTGCTGGAAATTGTCTTATTAGAACAATAACTTAGACTGCTCAGCCACAAAATCAACGTCGGAAGCCATTACCTTGACTATGAATTCAATTTTAAAACTAGTCTGGAGACCTTGAGATTACCTTCTTAATTCTCTTGGAGGTAAAGACCCCTCCAGCAGTTTCTGATGCGAAGATAACTAAGGGTGGTGAGATTAAACTGGATAACATGCTGGATATAACCTGTTTGTACTCGCAAGGAGCAGCCAGCAGAGTAGAGGGATTTCAAAAACAAAAGATAAAGACGACTTACATTAAGAAAGTACAATTCTCCACCACACTGTGTTTCTATGTACATTGTAGACAATAACGTTTTTTTCAGACCTGTGGACATTTTTGTAAAGTCGGAAATACAACAGCCAACATTAGCGCAACAAAAACAATGTCAGGATAAAATGTTTTTTTTTCTAATATTTGTGGGATAAACGTTGACCACACAAATCATTTCATCAGATCTTTAATACTCTAGCACGTCAACACCGTTATTGGTTATTTCCCAGTTTGGTAAGAGAGCAAATGCTTCAACAGGTCTGCATGCACTTGTATTCTTCCACTTCCTTCACTAAAGGGACAGTTATGAGTTGATATTGCAGCATTTTCTCTCATTTCCTCAGTTTCAATTGGGGAATCATTAATTCCCACCCTGTGTTCGCGCAGTAACTATTTGAGATGTGCACCGACCACTGCCATCAAGATTTTAATGTTGCCAGCACATGATTTAAATAAGAAGTGATAAGAGGCAATGGACAGGAGTCTAACCTTGGCGTTCAAAGTCCACACTGCGTTTCAAAATGTTCAAAGATCACACTGCATCTCAACCCATAATGTCACTGCTGACTCTCAGAAAGGACAATTTAATTTGGAGCAGGACATTCCAATTTTCCCTCATCTACTGTGAATATCATCGCATTCAATTCGTTTGCAATGTATGTTTTACTAAGCACACTGATTTCTGCTCCTGACTGAATGAACAACTATTCTGTCTGCAGCAACTGTGAAAATCTTAAACGTTTTTCATGTCTTGTGTTGTCAGCAAATTTCAAACCTTTATATTTTGCCGATTTTGTTTTTAATCAAAACGAAACAGCAGACCATTTTTGAGTGCACTGACATTAACAACAATTACTTTCTTCAGAACAGCAAATGTCATTCATTTCCGTTTTTTTTTAACCAGGCGAAATTATAGGAACCCCGACGCCACAGAAACTGAATTGAATTAGCTTTTGGGATGAAATCAGGGAGGAAATGGAATACAGTCAGCAGAGATTGAATCCACATTGGGAGAATCCATTGGACTACCACATTCCTCACCTTCACAACTCGGCCGCTATTAAAGGACATTCTGGATTAGTGGTGCTGGAAGAGCACAGCAGTTCAGGCATTATCTGAGGAGCAGTAAAATCGACGTTTCGGGTAAAAGCCCTTCATCATGGATAAAGGCAGAGAGCCTGAAGCGTGGAGAGATAAGCTAGAGGTGGTTGGGGAGAAAGTAGCATCAGGGCAGAGGAAATGACCAGAGAGTTGCAGTGGGAGAGTGACTCCCTGAGATTCTTGTAGAGACAGGAGGAAAGCTTGTTCAAGGCAGGCATCCTTGCAAGAGTATTCGCAGTAGTGTTAAACACAAAGACGTAAGAACACTGCCTGCAGATGCTGGAAACCAGATTCTGGATTAGTGGTGATGGAAGAGCACAGCAGTTCAGGCAGTATCCGAGGAGCAGTAAAATCGACATTTCGGGCAAAAGCCCTTCTTCAGGATTAAAGGCAGAGAGCTGTCTTACTGAAGGACAGTTGGATCCAGATTCTTTTTAAATATTTCTTTATCATAAGGGCTGTCAGGCAAGGTGGCAGGGAATCATTAGTCATAGAAAACAAGTGAATGTTTCTAAGGATCTCCCAAATCAACTCACGAAAAGTGAAGTCATCAGAACTGATACCATTCGACGTTTTGAAACCTAAACTTTTTTTTAATTGTCGAATATACAGGTAGACCTGCTGGGTTTGCCCAACATGTTTTTGCTTTCGATTCAGCCTATTCTGTCTGCTTATGCTCGCGATAGCAACAACTCAATCAGTCTGGTTGACCTGGCTTTTCCCACTCCTCCGGGATTGCATATGAGTTGTATTCCCTTCTTCTTCCTCTCACAATCAACAAGAGATATCCACTAAATATATCTACACATTCACATGAATGGACATTGAGCAAAGGGATACAGATACTCAGAAAATTGGTAACAAGTTTCTATAGAAGATCTGGATCACTGCACGTTTAGTGGACCAAAGGGCCTGTTTCTGTACTGTAATCTTCCTTGTTCTTTGGCCTCCAGCAGAAACTTCATTGGATTCAATTCCAGCATTTTTTACAACTTTTAATCATCTTCCCCAATCAGCAACATTTCCGCATAAAGTATACATTTGAGTGGAACTTTCTGAATCATCAGAGCTGGAAATAGATGCAAGTTGAACAGATTCATTCAGGTTTGATTGTGGGCAGAACTGTTGAGCAGAAATCAAAGTGCCACGCAACCGTCAGATATTTTATTCAGTTAATATTTAATAGAAGTCAGTGATTGAATACATGGTCACTTTATATTCACTTCACGATGTAGCTGCACACTGTTATAGCGATTAAAAGATGATTGGAACTCAAACGTGATTACAACTGAAGCATAGAAAGAGGCCACATCGAAATATCTCATTATTGTATACATCGCACTTTACTTGTGTGTTGAGGAAACTCAACTATAAATTACTTAAACAATGCAATCACAAAATGCTTCATCAAATTAAGAAGCCTCTCGTCCCGTCAGTGCCAACTGGCTTGTTCCAAAACCTGCCGATTTGTCTGAATTCAGTTCTCTCTTTCATACTTACAATAGGCCAAGGGCAGGGAGTGTACTTGAAAATAAGGATGACAACTTTTAATTAAGACTTTCCTTGACTAAAGCCAGTTTGTTTAGTGACCACAGGGGTGACAGTGGATCTGGACTTGTGAGTGCAGATATGGGCAAAGGATTTTGGATAACGTCAAATTCATAGGTATGATCAGCACTGCCCTGCTTCTGAGATCGGCTTTAATGCCTAATCTGATTACCTTTTATTGAACTTGCTCTCGGTTTGATCGAAGTCGCCATTGTACGACTCGAGCACCCACTGCTGAGATCTCTTTGGCCTGGTGTTTACATCACCAGTCCTTTCGAGAGGCTGATCTCCAGGCTGAAGCCTTTCCTGCCCGCCATTCCTGCCTCGCTAAATTCTTTTCATTTCGGTGAGAATGAAAGAAAACAGTGTTGATGCTGGAAATCTGAAAGAAAGATAGAATTTGCTGGAGAAACAATGACGGATATAGCATCATCTGTGAAGCTAAGAAAGAGTTAATGTTTCGAGTCCAGTGTCCTTTCTTCAGTAATGTGATGCATTTCCTTTCGTTGCACCATTCTTCGCTGTTTTTCACGAGCTTTCTCCTTCGTGCTATCGCAAACTTTACCAAGCGGCCCGAAAATGTATTCCTCCTTTCCTTTGTGTGCCCATGAAAATTAAACTCCACCGACAACAAAGTTTTCAAACAGTAAAACTGCATGAAGTACAATGTCTGTAGTTTTGGGAAGAGTGGGATTTGCAACCCGCTCAAAAAACAACATTGTTAGAGATAATAAAGAATCTGTTTTGTGATTTGGACTGGAAAAAATCATTGACAAAGACATCCAGGTGAGAAAAAAATAATGAATAAGTGAAAAAAAAAGAAATCTGCAGTTGCTGGATATCTGAAACAGAAACAAAATGACTGCAGGAACTCATCAGCTCTGGCAGAATCGATGAAGAGAAGAAGTGATAACATTTTAGATCGCTTGTTCAGAACTGTTTTCAGAAGGAAAATGTGTCACATCTGCTGAAAATCGAGAGCTAGGAGGAAGGGAATAAATAATACGTGGAGATGGAGCTCAGAGAGACAGAACTGCCCTTCAGCAGACAAAGGAATGGTTCATGGTCACAACGTAAGTGTCTTGGAAAATATTTGCTCTGTTTGTTTTTCATCTCTAAAATAGGAAGGAGTGGATTTTTCAGATGGGCAGAGCAGTAGCTGATGGCAATGAGCCGTGACAAGTGTGAGTTGATGCATTTTGGATGAAGAAACAAGATGCTGGAGTATTTTTCAATGGCGAGATGCTGGGTAGCTGACAGGAACAGATGTATCTTGAGGTAATTATTCACAGATCCCTGAAGTCAGCAAAGCAGGCGAATAGGACAGTTAAGAAGGCTTATGGGGAACTTGGTTTCATCTGTCGTGGCATAGAATATAAAAACAAGGAGGTAATGTTGGACAAACCTGGCTTTCATCAGGCGACAACGGAAGTTCTGTGGCAGTTCTGGCCAACTCACTACAGGAAGGATATGATAATACTGAAGGGGGCACAGATGAGGTCCACTGAGATGTTGCCCTGTATTGAGAAATTGAGCTATAACGCAGGACTAGATAGGCTGAGATTGTTTTCTTTAGAGCAGAGAACACTGCAGGGAGACATGATAGAGAGATATAAGATTTTTAAAGGTATGGACAAAATCATCTTTGTTGAAATATCAATCACGAGACGGTATAGCTTTAAGATAAGAGGCAGACGATTCAGAGGAGATTTGGGAAATAAGTTTTTATTAACACAGTTGTTTCTGTGAATTTGCAATGGTCTGCCTGGGAAGGTAGTGGAATCTAGAATCCTTTTCAAAAAAGAGCCCTTCAAATATCATAACGTTGAAGGATATGGTACTGGTGCAGGAAATCGGCATGAATGCACTTTTATTGGTACTTATGTCAATACTGACTCAATGGGCCCAAAAATTCTTTCTGCAGTTTATGTATCTCCAAATCTATGAAGACATGTTTCAAGTGATGGATACAATGGAGCCGTTTGAGTGAAGTGCAGCTAAGTCAAGGATTCACCTGGGGCGTTCTTCTGGGCGTTGGAAATGAGTTGGGAGGAAATCATTATGCAGGTATTACAAAGTCTCAGATTGCATGGGAAGGTATCACGGAAGTATGTGGGAAGGTTGGGAGTGGAGGAAGACAGAGCGAAGCTTTCCTGAATGTAACAGTACCTGTAGGAAGCTCACAAATGAGCTGAGGGTAGAAGTGGGTGGGTAGAAGAGCACAAATGATGGCACATGATCATTTGGGCGTGTCTGATGCTGGGCCATGCTGTTAGGACAATGGAGGCACTATTAGTAATGTCAGAGAGAAGAGCAGGGGTGAGGGAAGAATTTCCGGATGTGGCGTGAACATGGCTGGCTCTGTCCACCAAATGGTGGCGAATACTGGCTTGGGGAGATGACGAGACTGAGCATTTCAGTGAAATGGTTGGTCCTGTCTCTCTCGCAGAAATGTGTTGTCACGCTATGGAGAGGTGTCTGTTCCAGGACAGCAGAATAATTCGCGTCAGTGTTTTTTCTTTAATGAGGATAAAGAAGCATGGTGGAGTCAGGCTCGGACAGAACTGAGGGACGTTAAGTTTTGCTTTGAGTTCGATTTTTGAGTCAGCTAACTCCTGGAGGAAATAGGCAAAACTCTCTCTTTCTGCTGCTAGTGAAAACTTCGAACGTTTTTTCCTCTCAGAAATAAAAGAGGTGGGTTTTGTGTTCCACGTAGTTTTTTTTCAATTGCTTTGAAGAAAGTCAGTAGCTGGGAATAAAAAAATGGTTGGCTAAGTTGCCTTGCCAAGTGTGCCTTTGGAGGACACTTCTTGATTAGTGGTTAAATCGTATTATCTTGTTAACTATTTTAATAAAGCTAAAGTCATGCCCATTCTGCTTTCTGGCTGTATTTTAACTGTGATGCTGGAATAAAGTGTGTTTTGCTTAAAGCATATTGGATTTATTCAAACCGTTTACATTTCGAAAATGTTGCCTTAAACTCTATCCTTTAAATAAATAAAGAGGTTTGGATCGAGGCTACCTTCTTAATGTATTTTGTTCACTTTGGCGGGTGCAGCGTGTCTGGTCTGATTCATAACAAGGAAGAAGTTTGAAATATTGCAGGCTTCCTTGTAGAAGATAGCATCGTTTAACTGGTGAAACGGTGGACAGAGAAACTGGAAGAATGGAATGGGAGCAGGGTGTACGGTGTACAGTTAAGGTGACTGTGGAATCAGTAGGATAAACGTGTATATCCGTGACCAGTCTATACCCAGTCATGAAAATGGAGATGTTGAGGATGGGATGGGACAAATCAGAGATAAACAAGGTGAAGACGACAGCAGATGAAAACTGCAAACAAAATTCATAATTATTTTTGAAGTAGAGGGAAGTAGCATCAATGATGTCATCGGGGTACCTGTGAAAGAGTTGTTGTAGGGACCTGAATAGGAATGGAACAAAGGATGTTCCCAACAAACAGACAGTCATAATATTGGGCCATACGAGTTCCCATGGTCATACCTTTGATCTGCAAAATGTGAGAGGAGTTAATGGCAAAGGTATTCAAAGTGTAGTGGAGTTTGGCCAGTGGACTTTAGTAATGGATGGGGATGGTTCAGGATCAATCTTAGCCTGTCTTCTTTCACATCGTGTCATGGGATCTTTGTAGGTCTGGCACTTTAATCCTGCTAATTTTCGTTTCTTTTCCATTTGGCGAAGAAAGAAGGAGATTCACCAGACCTGTACGAGGCCTTGATTTCCTCATCTCATTGATAGTTGTTACCCTTTTGCTTCTAATAATGGACTTTTATGAAGTGAAACTGCAGCTTAACTGCCAATCTCTACTTGAAATGACAAGGCATGGTTTTAATGTATCCAGGCCATATCCAAAATATGTGTATGGATATTAAAATTAAACAGACAACTTGGATTTTTCACTATCACTGACATATTTATTCCTTAGTATTTACAGAATATATCCGAGGTCACTTTGTCACTTGGCTCACTTTCATCAATAAACTCTGTATTCTTTGTTTAATATTCACTCGGCTCTGTTTCAGTGAGTGTACGTGATATTGTCCAACACACTGTATCAATTTAAATGATGTTCTTCAAGCACCTCGTACTTAATCTATTAAAGGTAATGTCACCGCTTGTTCATGGAATAGTGTAAAATTGACCTTCCATTATAAAAGTCGCTAGGATTTAGTATTTCACCACGATGTAGATAATAATTTCCAGTTTTCCATCCTTAGCAAATGAAATGCAAATTTTCCACGTTCTCCAGAAAACACTAAATCATTACCTAATGGTTAAGGATTGTATTAACTCGGAACATGTGGAATTTGATTACTCATTTGATTTTGATTTTCTGGGTGATAATTGTACCTAACATCCTTAATGTTATTATCCACTGTTTTTTCTGTCTGAGAGATCATTGTGAAATTGTCAATTGCGTCAATTATTAATAATAGTACACAGAAATATCAAAGCTGTTCAATCACGATTATGAAAATGTTCTTATACATCAGAAAAGATATCAGTTAGTGATTGGATCATGCATTATTCCCTGTGTGACCAGCACGATCCTGTGGGCTCACAGCATCAGGGACTCAGTTTTACTACCATCCTCGGGCGACTATCTGTATGGGATTTGCACATTCTTCCTGGCTTTCCTTCAGGTTTCTGCCCACAGTCGACAATGTGCATATTAGGTGAATTGGTAATGTTAATTTGCCAATGCTGTCCATGAATAGAACATAGAACATAGAAAAATACAGCTCAGTTCATTCCCTTTGGCCCTCGATGTTGCGCCGACCGAAGCCTACCTAACTTACACTAGCCCAATAACCTCCATATGCTCATCCAATGCCCGCTTAAATGACCATAAAGAGGCAGAGTCCACCACTGCCACTGGCAGGGCATTCCATGAACTCACAACCCGCTGAGTAAAGAATCTACCCCTGACGTCTGTCCTATACCTACCACCCCTTAATTTAAAGCTATGCCCCCTAGTAACAGCTGACTCCATTAGCGGAAAAAGGTTCTCACTGTCAACCCTATCTAAATCTCTAATCATCTTGTACACCTCTATCAAATCTCCCCTAAACCTTCTTTTCTCCAATGAGAACAGCCCCAAGTGCATCAGCCTTTCCTCATACGATCTTCCTACCATGCCAGGCAACATTCTGGTAAACCTCCTCTGCACCCGTTCCAGTGCCTCCACATCATTCCTATAGAATGGCGACCAAAACTGCACA
Organism: Hemiscyllium ocellatum; assembly: GCF_020745735.1. Lineage (NCBI taxonomy): Eukaryota > Metazoa > Chordata > Chondrichthyes > Orectolobiformes > Hemiscylliidae > Hemiscyllium > Hemiscyllium ocellatum. The sequence goes on from NC_083427.1 coordinate 13,027,066, forward strand.
CAATACTCCAGATGAAGTCGCACCAGAGTCTTATACAAATGCAACATGACCTCAGGACTCCGGAACTCAATTCCTCTAGCAATAAAGCCCAGAATGTTGTAGTGTAGATGAATTTTCCATGGGAGCTGAAAAGAGACAGAGAGAGGGTCGTGTCGTGGGGTGAATGGTAAGCTCTTCTTAAGATTGTGGACCGAATGGCGTGTTTCAACTTTGTAGTGATTCTATTATTCTCTATCCCTGGAGTAGTTTCATGCTAGGCAAGTTAACATCTCTGTAAAATAGGAAACACATTGAATTTAAGTCTGCCATTTATATGAAAAAAAATGAAAAGTAAGCCCGAACCATGATTCCATATAAAAAATGAAAAGTAAGCCCGAAGCCTGTAGAATAATTCAGATTAGATGAGCTTTTGATTGGTTTTATTGATCAGTGGAAAATTGAGGGCTGTAGGGCCTGGACTGCACTGTAATGTTCTACTTTCTACGTTCATTGATTTGAGGCATACTTTAAGTTTCATCCATCCAGAATGGTGCGTTGCAAATGTGTATTTCCAAACAACACACATTACGTAGTGTCTAGTATGGACTGACTTGTTATCTTTATTTCAGATTATGTAAGTAAAAGTTGTTGATGCAAGCACAAGTGTAGAATAGAGACAAATCTTCGATTGTCACGGGATAAAACAGCTTGATGGTCTTTGGAATAATGAAGATTAGATTACTTACAGTGTGGAAACAAGTCCACACCGACCCGCCGAAGCGCAACCCAGCCATATCCCTACATATACCCCTTACCTAACACTACGGGCAATTTAGCATGGCCAATTCACCTGACCCGCACATCTTTGGACTGTGGGAGGAAACCGGAGCACCCGGAGGAAACCCACGCAGACACGGGGAGAACGTGCAAACTCCACACAGTCAGTCGCCTGAGTCGGGAATTGAACTCAGGTCCCTGGCGCTGTGAGGCAGCAGTGCTAACCACTGTGCCACCGTGCCGCCCCGGGTTCGAAGAATTTCGAACTTCGAAGAATTCTAGTCTGCAGTAGAGACAATCTCCCAAACGTTTGCAAAGCTCATAGTAATATCCTAACAATCCGATGCTTAATTTTTCCCAAATCTCAAGCTGTTCATTTTGGGATTGTAATTTGTTAGGAATTGTAATGGCCACGTCATTTCCACGGAACATCTCCTGCCAGGGTGTTGCAACGTTTCTTTCTGTGGTGCAGTCACAGCAAATGACACTAAACATTATTTTTGTTTTGTTTATTTCATAAAATGTGTTGCAAGATCGCAGTCCCTATTTGCATAGTCAATCAATGCATAAATATCAATTGACCACAAACTAACGTGAAAAAACAAATCTTTTGTTTTCACGATCTAAAGTCGACTAGGAATACTCAATGAGATATTGGTGAATGTGTTTTCATTCTTTATTTGAGCAAGTTACCAATTTGAGTCAGTGGACTTCGGAACATGGTAATTAATTGATCCCTGAATTTACTCTGAGTCACGGCATAAATAAAAGTGTTCGTACAACAGCTCAAAAGCTGAAGCATATTTGCACATTCACGCAAAATGAATTTGGGGTCGGTGAAGCCATTGACTTTTTTGTCAGATGTAAACTGTTCATACAGAAAGTTTACAGTGTATGTCAGCCACAACAGGATGAAACTGCCAGAGATGGCAAAAAGTAAAACGATGGACTTTCTCCTGCTCTCCATCTCGGGATCACTTTTGTTGCATTCTTTTTTGTGGATCCTGAGTCTTTTTCGGGCTCTACTGGCTGCAAGAATATGGCTGACAGTGAAAGCATTGAATAGAAGAATCAGAAGAAATGGGAGACACGGAGTTAAAATACGATCAGTCCAACCAAATACCCTCCATCCAACTGAAGTATAGAGCACGCTTTTCAATTCACAATACCATGGGATGTTACCAATTGTGTAGATAGGTTCATGTATAAAATAGCAGGGGATATTTTTTAAACAACTCAGGACACAGACCATTACTATCACCAAAGTTGCTGTTTTTTCAGTGAAATATTTTGTTATTACCTTATGATTACATATGGCTACAAATCGGTCAAAGCTGAAAGTGACTGTTAGCCACACAGAACTGTCTCTGGAGACATAAATCAATGTGGTGCTCACACTACACACGGGAGTAATGGACAGAAAACTCCCTGGAAAATAAATACTAGGAATACGGTTTAGTATCACAGCCGTGATAATGACCAGAAGATCTGTAATTGCCATAGATACCAGATACCGAGTGATACGTTTCGAGAGACCGCACATTCCTCTGCAGAGGATCACAACTGCTACAACATTAACTGTGCAAGTAAAGAGACAAACAGTTAAGAATAGATTTCAAGATGACGTATTCTATGCGATCTGTATTAAATAATATTTATACAAATCATACAGAGACTAATTCACTGTGCCAAAAAATGAACAAATTCGAACACTGCTGAATCATCGCTTTCAGTTGCAGCATTAGGAAATATAGAAATAACGAAGGTGAAACTTTACGGACTGAATACAAAAGAGAAATGAAGATCATATTTAAACTCATGTAGACAAGAAAATGCATGATAATATGAAAACCTCAAACTATTTGGAAACCATTAATCAATTCATCATGATTTCAATAAATCACTGATTATTCCCCACACAGAGTAAGAAATGTCCTAAAACATGAATTTCAATATATCAGGAAAAAAAAAGACTAACAGATGTAGGCATAGATCAGAATGATACAGTTTCTAAAGACAGTTGTTAGCAAATGAATTTAGAATCTTCATGATAAACAGATTGATTAGCATACAAGCTAACACATTTTCCATCCAGCATTAATATAATGTATGCACAATAATAGAAATGGCGACCCTCTGTACGTTCGATTTTAATTAATCACGAGGTCGCTTTAGCCTGTTCTACACTTTCAAACAAAGTCAACAAGAAGAGGAATTGCAGTAGTTGAATTTCGAAATATTAACTTCTCTAACCATAGAGAATCCTAGGTTGAAACTATGCCGGCGTGTGGTTATGGTTCGAGAAGGCTGCCCTTCTGAACATCACTTTGGATGTATCAAAACGAAGTGGAATCCAGTGCTTCAAGGTAGCCGCTCACTAAGGTTTCCTCCAAGGCAATTAAGAAAGAGTAGTAGATGGTACTGTAGCCAACAACGAAGAACAAAGAAAATCTACAGCCCAGGAACAGGCCCTTTGGCCCTCCAAGCCTGAGACGATCCGACTGTCCTGTCTAAACCTCTCTGTCAATTCCTAAGCATTTGTATCCCTCGGCTCCCCACCTACTCATGCATCTGTCCAGACACATCTTAAATGAATCTCCCATGCCTGCCTCCACCACCTCTGCTGGCAACGCGTTCCAAACGTCCACAAATCTCTGTGTGAAGTTCTTGCCGCGTGTAGCCCCTTAAACTTTCCTCCTCTCATCTTGAAATCATGACCTCTCGTTATTGAATCCTTCACACTGGGAAAAAGCTTGTTCCTATTCACCCTGTCTATGCCCTTCATGATTTTGTAAACCTCAATCAGTGCCCCCCTCAATCTTTTTTTTTAGTGAAAATAAACGTATCCGACTCAATCTCTCTTCATAGCTCGCACCTTCCAAACCTGGCAACATCCTCGTTAACACTTTCATTCATGATTTATTTTCAATTTACACCTTAAAAATAATGCAGGATGACATCGCAAAGTTAATACAAATCAACATGTCATGCTACCGAATTCTGTCAACTATTTTACACATCTTGATGATTTATCCTTTCAAACTATGGTGTTCAGAACCTGCAGCAATCTCACAGATGGGAGCAAACCAACAAATTATGCAAGCCTCACATTACATCAAAATTTCTGTTGTATAAGTGATGGTACTTTACCTGGGATCGCAAGAGCTGCGAGTGCTGTGTAAAAAATAGCATATGTGAGACCTCTTGGCGGAGAATGCATTGTTGTGTCAGAGATGGTGATGTCTCTTAGTGACTCTGCATGCAATCTGTTTTATTTAATTCAAAAATCCGAAACTGTTGTTGATGTTAACCCCCTAGGGTCACAATTAGATGGCTTCACAATTTATTACAGACATTGAACAAATCGATTCAATTATGTTGTCATTACTGTTCAGTGAAGTTACTGGACAAACAACTTAACAGTGTCTTTTCACATGAAGTTGCTATTGAGCAAAATTAATTTTTAAGTAGCACATTGATTTAGCCATTCAAACCTTCACCAAGCCTGATGCACTCTGTTGTTAGAGCTGTAAGGAGGTTCTGCACAGTGGAAGTTCTTCGCTTAATTTTCTTTAATGCTAATTGCAATTCGAAAATCGATTCGGCATATGGCATATTGGGTGATGAATTTCATCATAAATGTTCAGTCATCTTCGTTCTTTTCCCACCAGAAATTTTTCTGTAAACGAAATATTGCAACGACTTCTCCGTATTGATAATTAAGAATTGCACCTATGGAATTTCTTATTCAATGAATCGCCTGAAGCATGGTGTAGGTGCATTGATTACAACAACGTCCAATTGACTGTGCACATCTAAAAAGCAATATCCTGAAATTTATTCATAAACTTTGCGAAAAAGAAATGTTGTTCATCTCAATACACGAAAAGGAAACTGAACTTGTGTACGTCAGCTTGCTGAACACCTAATTGCTGAACATCACCCCAACAGCATAGGTTCAATTATTGCACCGGCTGTGGTTACCACAAGTAACATTCCATCTTAGCTCTCACTTAGCTTGAACTGTAGGGACCTTCAGCTTAAGCCACTATTTGTAGATTCCTATGAATAAGAAAGCAGCCCTACCTTTTGCTAGGGCAAAAGTGAATTTAGCAATTTTAATGTTTTTGCTTGATTCACTGGCACTATCACTGAGACTATATCTCAACGATGCCCATGCCTGACGTTGTGGCAGAAATGTGCATACTGGAAACATTCAAAAGGTCCAATAACAATCATGAAAGAAAGGAAAATGCCCCTTCAAGTCGAAAGTATTTTAAAAGCAGAGGACATTCAATACTCTGTATTTCCTATTTGAGCAGATACGTTGCCCAGATAGATGGAGCAATCAGTACATAGACATTTAGATGAACATATACATAGCTGGATAGATGTATGAATGGATGGATTTCAAACAGAGGAATGTGTTCACGTTCATGCTCTGCAACACCCTTATCACAATTGTGAGGACACTTTTGAACAGCCATCAACCATTGTATTAATTAGACATCAAAATAGACATCGAGGACTACATTATGAACATATAACAACAGCTCTTCGCTTCGCTTACGACACTGGTAGTAAAAATTTAAGAATCACTGACATCAACATAGAGAAGAGCTGCATCTTCTAAAGACACTGTATCGAAAATAGATTTGATTGTTTCCCTATGATTAAAGTATGCTGATGTCTGTGAATTTGCCTTGCAGAATGTCCTTCAGATTGCCCCATACCTAACACGGACACACACACCGACCAGATGGCAACCCCTGTTAAACATGAACAAAATGAGACAACGACTTTCGCATCTGGAACATTCAATTTTGAGAATAAATATATGAAGATTATATTTAAGATGATACAAGAGGCCGATAAAGTCACATATTAAATATCTCATGGTGGCCACAACGAACCCTGGGCGATATACTCCTAAAAATCAGGAACAATCACACATAGCCCGGACTAGCCTATTTTGCATAAATGCTAACATAAAAATAGCGCTAATTATTCGTGTCCGTATTCAATTGGTAGCATTATAAAAACTGCATCAGCTGCAGACGGTAAGGAAATAGAAGATGTGTTCTTTAGTAATTATTGATCTAGAATAACGTGAGGGTATCTCCTGTTTCTGAGAGTAATTTCAATTTCGATCTTTAATTCAGTCAACGGTCTAAAACTGAATGTAATTCCCTCTCTGTGGCCTACGGAATATTTCCAGAATTCCTACACTGTTTTGTTTCAGATTTCCATAATTCAAAGAAGCTTTCACGTTTTCCATTGTTCACTCATCTTCGACAAAATCAGCTTTTTTTTGTTGCATACCCCAATAATGCTTTGATCAACTACTATCCTTGCCCTGCAAATTCGTGCTTGAAGAAATCTGAAAGCAACTGGTTGATTCGGTGGCCATTCTTCATGAGAGTGTAGAGGTTACCATCATTCTGGATATAGGTAGGCGAGACTCGGGAGCAATTGCAAACGACCTGCTTTGGAGGAAAATACTGAACTCAAGAGATGCTTCTGTTTTCATTCCGGCCAATGATTGTTATTCCTTATGCTAACTTTATTTTTAAACTTTAGATCCTTCATTTATTTCGTGTGTTTTTCTGCAGCTGCCCTCGGAGAATTTGACCTCTTCTCTCTCGAACATTACTACAGACGTTTGGATTGCTCCTGGTATAATCATTACATTATGAGATAGAACATCAACATAGAACATTACAGTGAAGTACAGGCCTTTTGTCCCTCGACGTTGGCCTGAACCTGTGGAGCCATTCTGTAGACTATCTATCCTACACTATTTCATTTTCATCCATATGTTTATTCAATGGCCTATTAAATACATTTAAAATTGGCAAGTCAACTCCTGTTGCAGGCAGTCCATTCCACGCCCATATTACACACTGAGTAATGAAACGACCACTGCTATCTGTTCTACATCCGTTACCCCACCATTTAAAGCTATGTCCCCTCATTCTCATCATCATCATCTGAGTAAAAACGTTTTCATTGACACCCGATCTAACCTTCTCATCATCTTATATATCTCAATTAAGTCACCTCTCAACCTTTTCCTGTCGAATGAAAACAGCCTCAAGTCCCTCAGCCTTTTGTGACCGCAGCAGAGTTTTGTACAGATGCAGTATGACCTCATTGATATCTCTTTGTATCCTCTTTGGCCCAATGTGAGGTCCCAGATGACTGGAGAATTGGCATTGCAGTCCCACTGTTTCAGAAGATTAGCTGGGTTAAACCAGAAAATTACAGGCCAATAAACCTCACATCCGTGGTAGGGAATTTACTGGAAAAGATTATCAGGGAAGCGACCCATACACATTTAGAAGCATATTGACTAATGAGCAACAGATAACATGGTTTTATGAGGAGAATGTCTGGCCTCACTAACTTGATCAATTTATTTGAGAAAGTGACAAAGATGGTTGTTGAGGGAACATTTGTTGATGTTGTCTACAGGGACGCCAGTAAAACACTTGATAAAAGCAAATTACTGCAGATGCTGGAATCTGAAACCAAAAGAGAAAATGCTGGAAAATCTTAGCAGGTTTGGTAGCATCTGGAAGGAGAGAAAAAGGGCTGACGTTTCGAGTCTAACTGACCCGTTCTTTTCTCCCTTCAAGGATCCTGCCAGACATGCTGAGATTTTCTAGCATTTTCTCTTTTGCCATCATTAAAACATTTGAAAAGATCACTTATCTCACGACAGACTGGTGCAAATGTGGAAATCGCATCCCGATGCACTGGTTTAGTCATATGAGTTAGAGTAGCGATGGAAGGATGGCTTATGGAATGTAATGCTGTGATTAGTGGCGTTCCACATGGATCAATGGTGGGACATCTGCTGTTCGTGGTCGACATAAGAGATTTGGGAAAAACCTTTTATGGTATAATTAGGAAGTTTGCGGATGATAAAACGAGTGTTAGACTTAAGAATAGTGTGGAGGATTTTGAGAGGATACAACAGGATATAGGTCAGTTGGAGGCATGGTCAGCAAAATGGATTGTCGAGTTTAATCCGGACAAATGTGAGCTAATGAAGCGGTCAATGGTAGGTTGAAAATATACAGTGAATACAACAACCATCGGGGTATTCATATTCCGAAAGACCTGCTCGTGCAGATCCACAGACCACTGAAAGAGGTAGTACAGGTAAATAAGGTAAATAGACTTAAAGCATGCGATATGTTCCTTGCGCCCATCACTTAGGTGATCCTATATTAAAAGCATACTGCACACTATCACCATTGGTAATTAATTGTATTGCTGTAATGCATAGCATTTTCAGCATAATTTCCTCAATACTCTCAAGGCTCGCCAAATCTCCGCTGATTCGGACATGTTTCCATTTGTTTTGCTCTCTTCTTTGACAAGCAAAAACAACACCAATTGTTGAATGTGATTAAAAGCACACAGATCTTCAAAGATGCGACATTGTAATGTGTTCATCATTGTGCAGTTATGTACCAGTGAGGAATGCCTCCGCAGTGCCTCCTCAAGAGGGGCTACAACTATTTTGACTCTAATAAATTACACAGTAAAGTAGAGGTTGGAAAGTCAATTCATAAAACGCATCTGAAGCAGGAACCTAAACGTTTTATGGAACAAGAAAGGTTGCCCTTGTTCAGATCAGTAATATCGTTCAAACAAGCACAACTTTTCTAACCACTTTTCTGTCATTACGCATTGACACATTCTTTTGGTTATCGAATTTTCATAAGATCGCACTTTGGACGCTTGCAACTAAAAAGAGACGATAGACTGAGGTATCAGTGAGCTAAGGCATAATATTTCTTTTACCTCTGCCATGCTTCTATCACATGGTGTCTGGTGAGAAAATTGTCTTTCATTGTAATCAAAGCATAAAGTATAGGAGCAGCATTAGGATCGTCATTTCATCGAGTCGACATCGCCATTAGATCATTGTTGATAAGTTTGTCAGCGTATTGTCCTGCCCTTTTCGTTTAAACTTTGATTCTCATGCTAATAACCAACCAATCAATGTCATAAATACACGAAATGCCCGCGTTTTAAAACCCCCAATGTCCTTCCCTTTCATTGGTCCATATTGTAAACACAATAAAATCAAACTCAATTGTATTTTTATATTATTATCTTTGGCATAATATTAAATAATTGGTTAAATTTGAATTGTTGTTGAAACAGCAAACAAAATTCAGACATCCATTTCGCAGCGAGTCATTACATCTATCTATTTTGGAGCAATCTCTTAGCTGTTTTGACAGTTGTGGCTGGACTAACTTTATGTTAAAATTCAGAGAACACTTTCTATCTTAAAGTGAGTATATGCTCTTTCGACTTCGTAGCACATGACTTCCAGAGTCTTACGAGGCAGTGAGTTCTGCAAAATCACTCTGGTTTAGCTGAGAAAATCCCTCCTCATCTTAGTTCTAAACGGTTGTCCCTTCATTCCGAATCTGGAGACTCGTATTAGTTTTGCCTAATATGGTCACTCTATCCAGGCCTCTCAGTATTCTGAGAGTTCGTCATAAGACTGTCCTCATCTTTCTAAATGCTGTCGAATGCAGAGAACTATATGACTACAAATATGCTGCAGTACAGAAGGAGACATTATGATCAAAAGACCATAATATGTAGGAGCAGAAATTAATGCCTTCAACCCATCTCATCTGCTCTGCCATTCAATCATGGCTGATAATTTTCTCAAACACATTTTCTCGCTTTCTCCCAGTAATCCTTGATTTCCCTGATATCCGAGAACCTTTCTCTCTAAGTCTTAAATATGGTCGATGACCTGGTCTCCACAGACTTTTGTGGCACTGAATTCTTCAGATTCGCCACTCTCTGTCTGAAGAAGATTCTCCTTATCTCCTTTCTAAAAGATGTTCCCTTTACTTAGAGACTGTACATTTGTGTCCTAGTCTCTCCCACCAATCAACATTTTCCCAATATCTACTTTCAGAATTATGAATTTTCTCCACTTTAAGAAAGTGGCCCTTGCCTCTATTCTTCATAGCAAAGTGCATGGCCTTGCACTTGACCACATTGTACTCCATCTGCCACGTCTTTGCCCAATCACATAATCCGTATAAATCCTTTTGCTGCCGTCCCGGTTCGTCAATGTTCCCTATCCCTGCACTTATCTTTGTATAGTCTGAAAGCCTAGGTAGAATACCCTCAGTTCCTTCATCTAGATCGTTAAGACATAAAGTGAAAACTTGTTCTGCCAACACTGAGACTCGCAGAATACCACTTGCCACCAGATGCCATCCTGTGAATGACCCTTTTATTTCCACTCTCTGCTTTCTGGCATACAGCTCAGCTTCGATCCATATGAGCACCTTGTTTCTAACACCAGCAGCCTCTTGTATGGGACATTGTCAAAGGCCTTATTCAAGTCCAATTCGATAACATTCATTGGTTCCCTTTGGTCTAACATACTCATTACTTTCTGACAGGAATTTGAGCGATTTGTCAGGCATGAACAAATCGTGTTTACTTTGCCCTGACTTATGATATGCTTTCAAGTAATCAGAAATCCCATCGTTCAAAATTGATTTCAGGGTATTAACCACGACTAAAGTTAAGCTAATCGATCTGTCATTTTCTGTCTTTTATTTTATTGGGAGTGTCACGTTAGCTATTTTCCAATCCACTGGGATCCTCATTGATTCTTCTGATTCCTGAACAATCACCACCAAAGCCTCTACCATCTTTTCAGCTATCTTCCTTAGAACTCTGAAGTTAAATCCAACTGGTTCATCTGATACAACCACCTTCAGGCCATTAAGTATTTCTCGCACCTTCTCCAGGGAAATGGCCATCACACTCTGTTCGCCCCACACTAAGTCGTTTTAATTTTTGAAATGTTACTCATGTTTTCCACCATCAAGCCTGATGTGAAGTAATTACACGATTCCTCAGCCATTCCCATGTTTCCAACTAATATCACGCTAGTGTCATTTTCCCAGCGCCCAGTTTCCACTTTTACCTTGTTTTTGCCCTTTATATGTCTAAAGAATCTCTTACAGCCTTCCTTCATATTACTGTCTAGCTTACCCTCTTAGTTGAGGTAAAAACAATGACTGCAGACGCTGGAAACCAGATTCTGGATGAGTGGTGCTGGAAGAGCACAGCAGTTCAGGCAGCAAACGAGGAGCAGTAAAATCGACGTTTCGAGCAAAAGCCCTTCTTAGTTTGATCCTGACCTTTCTTGTGCCCCTACTCCTGACGCTGTTTGGATGCCTATATATAACTCCAACAATGATTTTTTAAACCTTTGCGCTGATTCTACACCATCTGTACACAAGTCGTTTCTTACTATTAATGTAATTTCTTTTCGATCAGCGCCACAAGTTCATTTCTCTTATTCATTAAATTGCATGCATTCAGATATGACATCTTCAGACCTATCTTTTAAGCTTTCCTTTACGTTTACTCTTCTCTTGTATTTTTCTCGTTCACCATGGATGTCTGGAATTTGCAGTTACATTCTTGTTTTTGTGTGGACATGTCTGCTTTGAGCCCGAAGGATTTCGTTTCCTGTGCCTTCCTGTGGTTTACCATTGAATTTTCCTTCTGCAGTCCTGCCCTTTGGAAATCAGCCAAAGTACTTGTTAGTTTTGTAAAGTGTGTCTTCCCCCCGTTATAAGGAATTTTGGATTCCTAATTTACCTCTGTCCTTTTCCATAATATTAAACAAAACTGCTCGGCACTTACTATGCCCGGGATGATTACTGACTAGGTGGAAATGGGTACTGAAGGTGCCGGAGATTAGAGTCAAGATTAGAGTGATGCTAGAAAAGCACAGAAGGTAAAGCAGCATTAGGGGAGCAGAAAAATCGAGCATCCGAGGAGCAGGAGCCCTTCATCATGGTGAACGACTTGAGCCTCTTGGCCATCTTCATTTCCCAAAACTTAGTACAGAATTGTGGCTCTTCTTTTGGGCTCTTCACATATTGTTATAAAACTCCCGGACACAGTACATGAAATTTTCACTCTCAATTTCCCTGATATGGTTTGAAACATAGCTAAAATTTGGGCACTTAAAGTTTCTAATATTATTGCTGTCTTGTTTTTATGGGCAGAAGTCTTTCTACATGTAAGTTCTTCTAACTCTCTTACACACACTCACACTATTTAGAGGTCTGCATCATATTGCTAGCCTTGACTGTGTCGTTTCTTTCCTAAGTTCAACGCATAAAGTCACATTTTGTTTAATTTAGTATATTATACGCATTCACAACTATAATTGACACATTAACCAACACTGCAACGCCCTCACTTTTTGTCACACACCCTATCCTGTCTGAAAACCCCTTCACCAGTAATATTGAGCTGCTAAATTTGCCTCTGATTTAGTCAGGTTTCCGTTGTAGCAACAATATCATGCTGCCAAGTGAATGCCTGTTCTTAGGTCATGTGCCTTGTTTGTAATACTCATTGTATTGACGTATAAACAGCTCAATTTCTGTCAATCTCTTTTGCTGGACTTTTAAAAAAAGTCTCGATTCTTTTGACGTTGTGCATTAAAAAAATTTCTGACTGCTTCACTAACTAATGTGATCCAACAAAGCTTACATTTTGCTTCCTATACCCCTACTATGCTAGTTTAACACCACCAACAGAGCTAGGGAACACCCTCATAAGGATATTTGTTCCAGCTTTTCGCACGTGCATGCGTCAAACTTACACAGGTCCCACTTTCCCCATAGATGTTCCCAATCCAACAAGGATCCAAATCCCTCCCTGATGCACCATTTCTCCAGCCACGTAATCATCTTATCTACTCTCTCATTCATGCTCTTGCTCGCACGTGGCACTAAGTACAAACCTGAGATTGCTCTAATTGAAGTTCTGTTTTTTAGTTTATCCTCGAACTTACTATATTAAGATTTCATATCCTCATCCTTTGATTTATGTATGCCTTTGCCATTTATGTGTACAGTACCACTACCAATTTCTATTCTCCCTCCTGAACCAGAACGTCCTACAGTTGCTGCACAACATCCCTGATTGTGACGCAAGCGAGGCAGTACGTCATTTTTGATTTTCATTTGAAGCCTCAGAAGCGCCTGTCCGTAGCCCTTAACAATGCATTCCCTATAAATGTAGCCCTGCCCCTCACCTTTCTCTACTTCTATGCAACAGGGCCTCCCGTGCTGTCATGACATTCTCTGATATTGTTATCTTTTTTTACAAATAATTCCGGGACTGTGTCCACAGTGGTATTCTTGCGTGAGAGGAGTTGACCATCGTGTACACCTACTGTTGTTCCCACAGCATTTTACTTTTTCTGATGGCCAACCTTTCTCTTTCTGCCTGTGTATTACTTGCCTGTGGTGCGAACACCTCGCTTCGTGTGCAGACACTACATTCTCCACCATGCAGATGCTCCAAGATGCGGGACCACGCACAGTCCCACCACCAAACCGTAAATAGCCAGTAGCTGCAGGTGGACACATTTCTTGTTGTCTCCAGAGGTCAGTCGGAACACAAGAAGATTCAATTAATTCCCATTTTGTTCAAGAGGACGGCACTAAGGTTGTGAGGTCCCCTTTCATGAGTTCTGCTTCGAATCAACTAATCTCCTCATTTTAGGGTATTTCATTGAGTTAGTGATCATGATTCGTTTGAAATAAAACTATTATAATTGAAGTCCCGACGTTAACATAGAATGTTTTATCTATAAGACAATTCTCTGAGAGTATCACGAAACACTTACATGTTTCCTTTGGGACCGTATCAGTTTCTGAAATTCCCAGACTGAGACGGAGCGCCACATACAGTTTTACAGGTTCACCTATTCACTGTCTAACCTGGTTTCACCGACGTATAATGCACTTCTATGGAGCTAATCTCCACCGAGGTTGCCTCCTTTTAGAGGTCCACAAGCAATGCTTCTGAATGAACCAAACCAGTTTTTCAGTGAACCAGCTACACTTAAGAATATCTCAGTTAAATCCTGATTCACAAAGGCAACTAAAACTGCATATAAACAGAGCAACTTGCAGTTAATAGATTAAAGCCATAATGTAGCTTCAAATTTCTCCTCAAAATTAAGTTAAATTATGACTTAGCACTTCAATTTTCCCATTGAAACCGCCTGTTTGTAACAAACTCCAAGGGACTCTCGTTTGCCCAAGCAGGCTACATAATGCAGTCAGTGAGTGCTGAACTGCTACTGAAACAATCACCTCGTGATCTCAAGAATCATTCCAACAAATCTTCTCTTTACAACTTCAAAAGTCAACATGTCTTCCGTCGACAAAATGCCGAAAACCGCCCATAATATTCCAAATATGGTCTGACCAGAGCTGTACATAACCTTTGCAGTAAGAACCTTGTTCTCGCATTCTACTTGTCTGCATTTGCCTTCCTGACTGCCAAATGAACTTGCATGCTAACATTAAGATAGTCCTGAACTCGAACTCCCGAGTCCATTTATTCTTCAGGTTTCTGAAGCCTTTCCCTATTTAGAAAAAAAGTCTGTTCTTCCCACTAAAGAGCATGAACTCATAGTTTCCCCCATTGCATTCCACCTTCAATTTCTTTTCTGTGAAAGTCTTTCTGCAGTTTCCTTTCTCTTTGTCAATGTCTGTCCCTCCATCTGTCTATCTGTCAACGTCAAACATATAAACAATGCCCTGACTTCCTTCATCCATATTGGTAACATGTAACAAAAAAGTTTTGGTCACAGCACTGACATCTACGGATTTCCACTTGTCACCAGCTTTAAGCCTGAGCATAGTTCCCTTTATACCCAACATCAGTCTTCTGCCAGTCAGTCTATTCTCTATCCATGTCACGCATTGCCCACCCATGAAGATAATTGTGACTGCGATGACAGTCGACACGTCTCATCTTGTGCATCCCAATGCTCAAGTCCAACATTCTGCAGCCATTCTATTGCTACTCCCATCTGTGCAAACGTATGCATCAGCTTATACTTCTCAGGACTGAAACTAATCAGCTTCCATACATCATATTCCCAAATACGCCCTGTGGCCACGCTAGATAACTAAAGTCCTGACAGTGCTTTTGTTCATATTTCATCTAATGTCACCAATTGCTCACCCTTTTGCCAATAAGAGATGGGATTTGTTTCATTTGGATGTATTTTTAGAATGCTGTTCAACTAACTCGTAGGAAACCTGTGTATCATGGACTGATTGGATCGAAGGGCCTGTTTCCTTGCTGTATGAGACTGTTTTCCAAATATTCAACCAGCGTTCAAAATTGCTACAACATGATAGTGTGTACGTGCACATGAAAACGGTTTACAGCACTGAAGTTACCATATGTAGAGTCGTGTTTCATTCAATAATTTTGCATCTCAAATTGATCACACACCCAAAGAGATGAGGGACTAGATTGGGTTGGGATAACTGGTCGGCACAGACAGGTTAGTCTGAAGAGAGTGTTTCCATTTTGTTCATCACTATGACTCTATGACTCTATTTGTTCCATGTTGTCTTGCATATGCTGAACCACTGCCAAAGCCATAAGCAACAATCTGGCAAAGTTGTGTCTGCTACTTCATCCATGTCTGGCATTTCACAGTCATGCATATATGTCATCTGACCATCATGATTTATGCTGCTGGGGTTTCAAGTTTCCGTGTAAAACTTGGAAAGTTACTTTCATTCTTTTTTTAGTAAATGCATTACGTTATAATTTCGCTTGTTGAGAGAATAATACATTCCCACAAGTGTGAGTCTATTCATTTTATCCGTGTCCAGAAAATGCTCCAATGACTTGACATTTCCAAAGAGATGTCAGAGCACTAATTTTGAAGAGAGCATGCGAAGGGAAGAGGGAGCTTCCATATCACACGACAAATATTTCTGATGACATAATTATATTTTTACGTGCAATTTGATAGACCTAGCTTGCAACATTTCGAATATTGTTAAACAGTTGAAGCTTTATTTCTCAACTGCAAATTCAAAATTCAGCTTAATAGTCTACTCAAATGTTTGTTAAATAAGTTTAATAATTCAATAATTTTATTATAATAAAATACCTAAATATTTCTGTAAAATACATCATGGACATTAAGTTCATTGTTACAATCATACCAAATCCTGAGAGGAAATCCTCTTACTTGGCATTAACCTTACACCAAAACATTTTTAATCAACACTACTCATGAGGTGCTTTGTGAGTGATTCCAACAGGAAAGTGGTGCAAAGATCTGTTAAGTGCCTGGAATTTACAACTTACAAGAATGCAAAGAAAAGAGATTAATTGGCATTTCTACTCGCTGTTTACAGCTGTGTCTTCATGCATCTGCAACTTTAATTATGTTAGCATGAACACATATGTAAATCACAACTCTAGTTAGCCAGCTAAATATAAAGCAATTCATAAGATAATTCAGAATGTTATTTGATATTTACGAACACAACAATTACTTGAACGAATTGAGCATCTGTTTTCTAAAATACTTAGCCAAATGCCTGAGGAGTGAATGGGAAATGTATTGTTGTCAACTGAATACGAATTTGAGCTTTTAAGGCAAGTTTCCAGAACAGTGACTGGCTATAATCGGTAGTGTGCACTTTGTGTGTTGTGAACTGTGGCAAATTCCGTTCTTCCCAGATGCAATTTGTATTGATAGGGCATATCTTTTCAATTTGCTGTCTAATGTTAAAGTAGTTTCAATTAAATTCACAATGAAAAACACAGAGTGGAGAGTAAAACCTGTCTGTTTTACCTTGAAAATAAACAAAATACTGATTTCCTTTGGACATGGATATCTAAATATTTTAAATAAACAAAAGCTGACGATGATTTCCTGACCCAGACATAAACTTGGATTAAAACACCGAATTCTCTAATAATTCAAACAACAAGGTAGGAAACCTGACCTGATGCAATTGTTCTGATGTTGATAGAAACCCCAAACCTTGGGAAGAGAACTGTAAGTACCTGGGGTTGGGGGGTGGGTGGGTGGGTGGAGGGGTTACGGGGTGGGGGCGGGGGCGTTGGGGGTACGTGGATCTTACCTATTTTATCCCTTCTCTTTCGGTTTTCTTTAAAAGCATTAATATAATTTGGCTGCTAACTACTACATTCCATCCATTGTTTTCGTCTTGAAAATTTACCTGTAACATAAGACCTTCTCAAACATGTTTTGAAAATTCCCTTCATTGTCCACTCCCGTTTCTTCCTTAAAATACACAGTTAAATTTCCCAGTCACAATTTGCCCTGTAAAACCCCATTCGTGAACATTAAGTATAGAGCAACTTGGTGTATCATTTCGTGCTGCAAATCACGACAACACTTTTTTCTGTCCACCACTGTTTGGGAGAAAGTTTTGATTATTTTATTTTCTATATTTGAACACTATCTTGAGCTATCTATTTCTGCAAGGAGAAAGTGAGGTCTGCAGATGCTGGAGTATCAGAGCTGAAAATGTGTTGCTGGAAAGGCACAGCAGGTCAGGCAGCATCCAAGGAACAGGAGATTCGACGTTTCGGGCATAAGCATGATGAAGGGCTTATGCCCGAAACATCGAATCTCCTGTTCCTTGGATGCTGCCTGAGCTGCAGCGCTTTTCCAACAACACATTTACAGCTCTATCTAATTCTGCAACCAAATATCTGCATCATTGTATTCAGGGATCTTTCACAATATAGAACATAGAACATTACCCAACAAACGTGGAAAATCCATATTCCCATAATCCTATCTACAGAGTTGTCATTCAGGGCATATTACTTCCAACTTAGTTGTCTATTTGCTAGTGACTTCACTGCGTCGGGTACGTTCATACCCAACCGAAATTAGCATGCAGAAAGTAGTGGTTGTCCAATTTACTGAACTGCAACGTTGTCATGGCTTAATTCCATCCACGGTACCATGAGAAAACGGAGTAGAATTTACCTCAGCCACTCCCAACCTCCCTGGAATGTGGCAAGTGATCAGGATTCAAATAACGCAAGGAAACTAACAGAAAAAGATTGCCACAGGACAAGTTGGTTAATGTCATTTTTATTGTACAAATCGCACAAGATGGAGTATATCAAAGTGAAACTACATCTGGGAAGAGACGTCATATGCGGCAATTTGTTGTTGCACAAGTCACTTTGCATTTTACTGTTTACATACTTTGAAACAACTTAATAACTTTAGTGAGGGGAAATTTCACTCCTTTCATTAATTCAGTTCTTAATTTGTTCTGAGTGCCAGCATAAATAAATGGACTGATGCAGGAACAGAAAAACTGGAGGAAAAGTCCCGTTTCCTCCAGAATAAAACTCTTTTCCTTGCAATTAGCACCTGAGAAATTAGTAGCGCCCACAACTTGTACACAAAGGAAACTCACAATGTCTAACAAATACAACAAGAGGAAACTTCCCGAGATAGCATACAATAAAACCATGGACTTTCTCCTCTTCTCCATCTCTGGGTCACTCTGATTGACTCCATTGTTGTGCGCCCAAAATCTCTTTCGGGCTCTACGGGTTACGACAATATGTCTGACAGTCAAGAAATTGAGCAGTAAAATCAATGCAATTGGCAGAAAAGGACTTAAGATGCGAAGAATCCAGTCATATACAATCCAGACAGGTGATGTCTAAAATACAGATTTAATGCTGCAGAACCAAGGTATATTGTTAATTACATATGACGGCTCATAAATGACAAACAAAAAACTTGCTTTTAAGCAGCTAATTGCACATATAGTACATATAATACTAACTGAAGATTTTATAGTGCAATATTTTGCTTTGAGTTTCTGACAACATATTGCTAGAAAGCGATCGAAAGTGAATGAAACAGTCAGCCAGACTGAACTATGCATGTTGCATAGATTAGGACAGAACGTAAACTGCATACTGGTGTGATGGAGAGTAAACTGACTGGGAAATATATCCCAGGAATCCGGTTTAATACCACAGCAGTGATCATGACAAGTAAGTCTGTTGACACCATTGACACCAGATCATTTGTGATGCATCTGGAAAGACCACATTGTCCTCCGGACAAAATTGCAATTGCCACCAAGTTAGCTGTAAGGGAGAGGGAAACTGAGAGAAAGTCGGAGCAGCATGTAAGTGAGTATTTTATTAGGGATTACACTGACTGATAAATCATCAAAATGATAGCACTTTGATGAAGTTCACACCTTTGTCAAGTAATCCTGAGGGTGGGTTATATTGTTCAAGGAGAAAGTGAGGACTGCAGATGCTGGAGATCAGAGCTGAAAAATGTGTTGCTGGAAAAGCACAGTAGGTCAGGCAGCATCCAAGGAGCAGGCGTATCGACGTTTCGGGCATGAAGAAGGGCTCCTGCTCCTTGCGCTTTTCCAGCAACACATATTTCAGCTTATATTGTTCCACGCAAGTAATCTGTACTTGTAAAATTTATGTACGTTAAAGAACAATGCAGAGCGTCTGAATAAAATGCAGAAGTGTACAAAAATGAATGCAGAAAAAATGCTTGTTTTTATAAAGAAGTTTGCAAAACAAGAAGGTTGATGAAACCTGCTGGCAGTGACGTTTTGTAAACGTCATGATGTTAGTTGAAATGCAACAGATTACACATAACACACAAATTAATCATTGAGAAGGAAAACCGTCAAAGTAAATTGAATTATATTATGCTAGATAGCAATGCATTCCTACACATTGAATCGCCAAAAAAAAATTATTCTTTCATTGGAAAAGCCTCCTGTTTCATATTCTTTCCCACCCAAAAGAAGACAATTAACTCTTTTTGATGTAACATAAAGGATGTTGGAGAAAGAGACACTTTTAAATAGCAATTGCAACTGGAGAAGATATGTTTGTTACCAAGAGCAGTTATATCATAACAACATGGAAACAGGCCTTTCAGCCCAATAATTCTGTACCCGTCCTCCAATTAGCAACCCATTCCCCTACAGTATGTTTTCTCCCTGACTAATGCACCAAACCTACATATCCCTGACCATTATGGCAATTTACCACAGTTACTTCACCTAATTTGCACACGTTAGGATTGTTGTAAGAAACCAGAGGGCCTGAAGGAAACCCACACAGATACGGGGAGAATGTGCACACAACACACAGATAGTCGTCCGCAGCTGGAATCAAAGCCAGGTTCCTGCTGCTGTGAGATAGCACTGCTAAACACCGAGCCATTGGGCCGCCCTAAATGATTCACTCAGACCCACAAAAGTGTATTAAAAAATTGAAAGGAAGTGATGTATTAGCTTAAATATTGGAAGGAAAGGCACCTCAAATTCCCTGATCACAATTTGTGATGTGTTTTCGGCATGCCATAATAAGTTAGCAACATGAAGCCACTAAAATAACTGCAATTCTTGAATTTCTGATGGAATGACTTCGACCAGAGATCACCAGCGTCAAGAATGTGGATAGTTCATTAGATACTGTGGTGTTTTAAGCCATGAAGCCATTCCTGAAAACACTGAAGATGCACTAAGCAACAATGGAGACGATCGTTGCTCATAATCCGAACTGAAATATTAAAAACATGTCTAAAACAGTAGACCAGACGCTGGGAATTTTGCAGCAAATTGCTTAGCCCTCTGCTTTCAAACTCCTCATCAGTGTGAAGTAATATTCAAAACTTACCTGAATGAATGTAGCTCCAAGAACACACAAACAATTCCTTACGTTATTAGAGAAGGTCAAAAAAAAAATGGACTGGATGCCTTACATTAACATTTAACCCCTCAAGTACAGATGTACAGAGAGTAGTGTGCACATTTAAATTGCAACTGCGACAATTTGCTTAAGCTTCTTTCTCAGCCCTTTCCAAACCCGTGACCTGAGGTTTCTTGAGCCAAATACACACTTGCAAAGGAAAGCCATTGGCTACACAACATACTGTCTTGAAAACTTATCGATATTCCTACACCATCACGTCATTGAAACCCTGGAAACATTTTACATAGGGATCGAGACGTGTTCAAAACATTTATTGGTTTCTAACGTTGACTTACCAGGACCTTCTCAAAGAAAATTATGGATGAGCTTTGTGATGACAAATAATACTGAACTTACCAACATTACTGGAACACTGTCAAAGGACTTTTAAAAGAAATCATTTAATAGCACTAATTACCTGGAATGCCAATAGACGCAAGGACTGGATAGCAAATGGCAAACACCAGTTCTTTTCTTGACCCATGCATCTCTATAGGAAATCCTCACTGAGGTTTTAATTGCATTCAAGGATTATTGCACTTATACCTGATGTTTACCTTCAGGGAGAAAACTAGACCATTTTATCATTCAAATTAATCATGTTAATTGAAGAAAACAGACTACAACATCTGCTAGCGAATTTATGATAACACTTTAATGAACTAAAATATATTTAAGGAAAATTAAGTATTGTACATGGAATAAATACAGACTATGACAGTGTTGTACATATGATTTTCATACTGTTTAAGGATTAAAATGTATTCTTGTGCTTCAGAAAATTGTGACATTGTTTTTCTCAACGCTGTATAGGATAGCCTTCGGAAAATATTTAATGAACAACGATGTTACGATGTTCTGATGCAATGGGAAATGATGTAAACCCCTGGTTCCATATTCTTTTCACCACGTTGGCAGACACGAATTTGGATAGCATGATCCTGGCTTCTAAATCCTCCAGGAGAAAGTGAGGACTGCAGATGCTGGAGATCAGAGCTGGAAATGTGTTGCTGGCACTCCACACTTGTTCACATTGTTTTAACAAGTCTATCCACTACTCTCTCCATCTATCTATCTATCCATCTATCTATTTATATATCTATCTATCCATCTATCTATTTATATATCTATCTATCTATCTATCCATCTATCTATTTATATATCTATCTATCTATCCATCTACCTATACGTCTGTCTGTCTGTCTGTCTGTCTGTCTGTCTGTCTATCTATCTATCTATCTGTCCATCTATCTGTCCATCTATCTGTCCATCTATCTGTCCATCTATCTGTCCATCTATCTGTCCATCTATCTATTTATATATCTATCCATCCGTCTATCTATCTATATATCTATCCATCTATCCATCTATCTACCTATCTACCTATCTATGCAATGAAATATTTTTTCTCTTAATGTGACTGAACAAGACTCAGACCTATTTTACTCAACACATTTAACTTTGTTAAATTCAATGCATCCTGTTCCTGATTATTGATGCGGTATTTGGGATAATCTGAATGTCTGCAAACGTTATTTACATTATGTAACCTTGCCGGTTGGCAGCATCAACGTCAGCAATGTTACAATCTTCCTAGGACAAGTGTTGATTATTGTAATGAAATTCACTATGGACAAGACATGTGTCCTCTAATTTCCATCCTGAACATCAGTGTAATATCTAAGTCAAAGTGAAAAGAAAAGGAATGCAATAAAATACAAAATGCTACCTCACTGATGTCTTACAGTGTCAGGGACCCAGATTCGATTCTTGCCTTGGGAGTCTGTCTCCACAGACTGTGTACGCGCTTCCCGCACCGGCATGCACTTAGAAAAAAAACAAAGAACAAAGAAAATTTACTGCTCAGGAGCAGTCCTTTCGTTCTTCCAAGCATGAGCCGATCGAATTCCACTGTCTAAACCTGTCGCCCAATTCTTAAGCATCTGTATCCCTCTGCTCCCCACCTTCACATGAATCTGTCTGGACACACCTTAAACGAATCTATCGTGCCTGGCTATACTATCACTGCTGGCAACGAATTCCAGGAACTTACCACCCGCTCTATAAAGGACTTGCCACGAGTATCCCCCTTAAACTTTTCACTTCTCAACTTGAAAGTGTGACCTCTCATTATTGAATCCTTCACGCTGTGCCCAAAAGCTTATCCCGATCTAACCTGTCTACACCCTTCATGATTTTTTAGACCTCAAACATGTGACCCTCAAACTCATTTTTTTCTAATGAAAACAGTCCTAACCTACTCAAATTCTCTTCATCGCAAGCACTTTGCATACCAGGCAACATCCCCTTCTCTGTACCCTCTCCAAAGCGACCTCATCCTTTTGGTAATATGGCAACTAAAAGTGTATACAGTATTCTAAATGCTGCAGAACCAATGTGTTGTACAATTTTAACATGACCTGCCAGCTCTTATACTCAATACCCCGTCCGATGAAGACAAGCATGTCATTTGCCTTCTTGACCACTCCATCCACCTGTGAAACAACCTTCAGGACACAATGAAACGCAACTCCCAGATCTCCCTGATGATGAACTTTTAACAAGGTTCTTCGGTTTACTGTATAATTCGCTCTAGAATTAGACATCGCAAAATGCACAACCTACATTTGCCAGGATTGAAATCCATCTACCACTTCTCCATCCAACTCTCCAGTCTATCTATATTTTCCTCTATTCTTTGACAGTGCCCTATGCTTTCTGCTACGCCACCAATCTTCATGTGGTCTGAAAATGTACTGATTGTACCAACAGTGCGCTATTTCAGATCACTTATGTATATCACAAACAACAGTGGCCCCAGCACTGATCTCTTTGGAACATTACTGGTCAACTGGTTTCTTCACTGTTTGCAGCCGGTTTATTCACAGAGTTAAAAGGATGTGCTGTTTCCGTGGATTGATTATGATAAATTGTCCAGTGTCCAGGGATGTGAAGGCGAAATGGAAAATAAATGGAACGGGGAGGGTTACATGGAGAGCATAAGGGACTGAGTCTGTGTGATGCAAATTGTCCGTGCAGGTTGATGGGACAAATGGCCGCTTTCCACATTACAATCATAGAGTTCTAAAGTACAGACACAAGCATTTTGGCAAAATACTGGCTCCTGCCAAAATCAGATATCCATCCACATTAAGCCCATTCCTCTGCATTGCCGGATTTCCTTCTAATCCTTTCCTGTTTATGCCTTTAAATGTTGTTAATGTGTCTGTTTCAGACACTTCGACTGGCAGCTCAACCATTTGCATACTCTCCACTGGTTATAAAAGTTTTCCCTGAGGTTCCTTTACATTCTTTCTCCTCTCAACTTAAACTCATGCACTCGAGTCCTCGAATCCCCAACACTGAGAGAAAGACTGAGTACACTCACACTGTCATGATATTATGCACTAAAATAAAATTCTCCTGCCGTTTCCTACACTCTAGCTTGTCCAAAGTCTGTCCATAACTCAGATGATTGTGTCCAGGCAACATACGTAAACATTTTGAATTTTCTTTTTAATTTAATCACGCCCTTTTCATGTGACTAAAACTCCAAGTTTGGCTCAGAAACGTCACGCATTACGACAATGTAACTTCCCGATTTCTATATTCAATCTCCTGACTGATTTGGGCCAGTGTGCCAAAAGCCTTCTTTCAATGCCCTGTCTACATGTGACTCAAATTTCACAGAACTCAGAGCCTGAACCCAAATAGTCCTCTCTTCCACTGTCCTCACTAAGGCTCTACCATTCACCCTGGAACTTTTACATGGATTTGATATTCCAAAATGCAGCACCTCCCACTGTACCTCAAGGGATTCTTTTGATTACAGCTCCCTGAACCAGAAGAGGAGTCTCCTTTCTTTTCTGTTCAAAGTCTTCGTATCTCCTGTTGTCCAGGGTTTCCTCTTCATGCCAACCTTGTCCTTCACGATCACAGGAGCATATCGACCTTGAACTCTAGCAATCTCACTTTTAAAGTGGTTCCAGATGTTCGATTATCTGCAAACAATCTCTTCCAATACACCCCTGCAAACTTCTGTCTGATTGCATCATAATTCGCCTTTCCCTAATTTAAAACTGGAATCTTTCGTCCCTTTCCATATTGTTTTTTTTTAAATTCGGAGAACTATGACCACTACTCCCAAAATGCTCACCCACTGTCACCTCCACCACCTGTTCTGCACTACCGATAGTAGGTAGGTTTTGCCCCTTGCCAAGTAGCACCCTAAAGATACTGCTGGAATAAACTTTGCTGAACACACTTAAACAATTCCAACACATCAACGTTGTGGCAATCCCTTCCGTGTTTGGAAAATTATGACGGCCCTATTGCTCGTTAAAGATCTCCCTAATTTCAGTTGAGTATTTGTGGGCCTCTAATACAACACCAAGAGCGTCATCATCTCCTGCGTGTTCCACAGGTCTACCCAGAAAGCCTCACCAGGTGATTCTTCAGTTATATCGACTCTGATTAATAATGTAATATTCATCTTAATCAAAAATCTACCTTTCCTTCCCTTCTTTCTACCACCTCTGTCCAACATAAAACACCTCTGCCCTGGCACATTAAGCAGCCAGATCTTTCTCACCATTAAACGTGTTTCTGTAATCGATATAATGTCCCAGTCCCAAGTTCCTGTTCACAACCTCAGTTTATCAACTTTACCAGTCAGCCCTCTTGTACAGCAATAAATACAATTTAGTGAAAAATGATTTCCTTAGTTCCTGTCGTTTTCAAGCTTGACCTCTCCTTTCAACTTAATGTTTCTTATTACGAGATGTCCTTCGACCCTTGCACTTGCCTCTCTACTATTGAGGATCCCTATTCTAGGGATCGTATGATTCTTTGATTTTGTGGGCATCTGTGGAGACAGAAATGGGGTCAATTCTAAATTGTCATCACTTTCCAACAGAATCTTTAAAAATTTACAATGTACTGTCTATTAACTAAAATAATAGACTAGGTTACAAATATTGGCTGATGTCATGGCAAAATAAGTGAAGTCACAAACGCTTTCCTCTTTCAAGAAAAACAAAGTTTGGATTACACAAAATTTATAATTACAACAGATCTCAATTGCAAATTAGTTAGCGGGGTAGTTTGCAGAAAGGATGTAATCCATCAAACAGAGAGACGAAATTGAAATTGCCAAAATGTTGTTTTGGGCGGCACGGCGAATGATTGTGTGGAGTTTGCACGTTCTCCCCATGTCTGCGTGGGTTTCCTTTGGCTGCTCCGGTTTCCTCCCGTAGTCACAAAGATGTGCCGGTAAGGTGAAATGGCCATGCTAAATTGTCCATGGTGTTAGGTAAGGGGTAAATGTAGGGGTATGGGTGGGTTGCGCTTCGGCGGCTCGGTGTGGACTTGTTGTGCGGAAAGGCCTGTTTCCACACTGTCAGTAATCTAATCTAATCTAATCTGAACACAATTCATAAATTGTACTACATTGCTTATGAGCAGAACAGACTCGGATTTTGCCATCGCTGTTCTGCATGGCGAACCTTATCATATGATCTCAATCTTAGGTTAGATTCCCCACAGTGTGGAAACAGGCCATTCGGCCCAACACCGACACTCCAAAGAGCAGATCACTGTGTCATATTTCCCTCTGAATAACGCATCCATCACGATGGGCAATTTAGCATGGCCAATTCATCTGACCTGCCCATCTTTGGACTGGGTGTGAAACCGGACTGCCAGGAGGAAACCCACGCAGACACGGGGAGAATGTACAATCTCCACACAGACAGTCGTCGCCGAGGCTGGAATCAAAACTGGAACACTGGCGCGGTGAGGCAGCAGTGCTCACCACTGAGCCACCGTGCTGCCAACCTCTGATACCAATATTCATGCTCGATCTTCTCACGGTAAACTGCCCATATTCAGCCTGCTGCCTTCATCCAAAAATGCCATATCTACGAAGTTCATCTCAGCTTTTCAATTGCTTCTGGGCAATCTTCCAGATCAGATTTCGAGGAATTGTGATTCCAGACCATTATTAGTGTACTCAATATTTTCCATTTCCCTTAATGGCTCGTTTTCTGTTTAGTTTTCTTATTGCTTGCCTAATTCCAGTCACGCCTATTTGCTCATTTACCAGGAACATTGGTATCACTTCACTGGTTGTTCGACACATTTTCATTTCATTGCCAAAATATCATGTGGTCAGTATATTTCTCTACAGTGACATCAAGTAATGTTGAGAATGGCTACATACAGATCCTTTTATAAAAAAAATCATTCAAATCTCAGTCACGCCAGGGAGGCTGCAAAGCGTTACTCAATAAAGGTTGTTGACATATTGAGCCAACTTGCTCTGACAGGTGTTTGACACATACTTTTCTCAAGTCGACATTGTGGCTGAATTTAGAACACAGAATCATAATGTTGAAGTCGATAGCTTTAACCAAGACCAGGAAGAAAGTACGATCATTGAAGGACAGTACCTGTGAGCACTGATCTATCTGATTGACAGAAACAGACACTAAACGTGGAACAGCATCGTCTCAAAATGGGAGCTTGATATAAAATAAGGATTTGTTAGGCAATATGCACCAACGCCAACAACAAGAAGAAACGACAGTAGACAGACAACAATCGAAAGTGAAGAAAACCACTTTACAAATATTTGTTACAGAAAGTGTATTACGTTCAAGACAATTAAAATGTGTGCAGAACTTTCCATCCTCACTGTTCAGGCAATCAGGCAAGAAGTATATTCAAATATCCACTTCACAAGTGAGTAAAATTATTCCAACATTTATTGATAAAAGTTTCCCCTGCCCACTTTTGCTCGGATTATACCTTGGCGTGTTTTGCATTGTATTAACTCCGAGATTCATGTCATTGGAGTAGAACACGGTCATAAAAAATAGGAATAATCCCACAGGTGAACACTTTCTATATTTTTCATCAGAAAATGCTGGCAAAGCATAGCAGGTCTGTCAACAGCTGCGGACAGAGAAACGGGGTGAACGCTTTGTTTGCAATCTGAGTATTTCTTCGGGCAGGAATCATATTTTGTATTTTGTTTTTTTTACCACAAGCTTTCAACTTCTGTGTCTTCCCCACCCTGAATATTTCCACACGCCCCCACCCCACAAACCCAGATTATTTAACAGTTATGAGGAGAGAGAGATTTCTCTGTCAATGGCATTCTATGTTTTGATTGAACGCTGATCTACAATTTATTCTCTTGCCATGCTTTCCAATTGCCATGTTAAGGTTCACGTCATATCTAACGTCATATCGTTAATCATTTGTTGCTGAAATCTCAACATCTCACTCTATGAAGGAAGAAATCCTCAATTGGAATTTAGTTATTTATTTCAATCAGGAGCAATCTGTACCACCAGCATTTTGTTCCAGTTCCCAGTGGCAAGCACTTGTAATTTTCAAACCCTCTACTCTCTATGGAACCGCTCATAATTTTGCACATTTATATAAAATGTCAAATGACACTCTCTATACCAAAGGGATGCACTGATAACAATACGTACTTTAACTTTATGCGGCTTACTATGGTTTTATGCTAGCTTTGCTTTTGCCAGATACAGAAAAAAATTATTCACAGCTGACATTAGAAAGTTCAGTGGTAGTATCACTGTTAATCTATAATACTTGATTATGTTCCAGAGACCCGTGTTCGAATCCCACTCTGGGAGAAAGGGTGGAATTTCAATCCATACGTATTTAGGTTTAAGAATCTAATGACGATTATGAATCAGTTTCCCAATTGTTGGAAAACCCATCTTTTCTCTAACATCCTTTAAGGAACGGAAGAGGCCATCCTTACCTCGTTTAGCCAACATGGGTTGACTGTCAACTGCTCTCTGGGGCAATTAGGGATTGACAAAAAATGCTACCGAACCAGTAATGGTCCAATCCTGTTAAAGAATAAAGGAATTTCTGCATTGTACAAATCTTTGATTGTAGAATCAGCATACGGAGAAAGCTATTACAAAAGCATGCATACATTTCAACTGATTAAGATAAAAGTTCCAGAATCTGCGCAAATTTTACCCCACGATCATGTGTGGAGGCACGATTGTTCTGAGATTAGCACTGCTACCTTACAATGCCATGTTCCTGGATTCGATTCCAGCCTCTGGCTACTGGCTGTGTTGAATTTGCACGTTCTCCCTGTGTCTGTATATGTTTCGACTCCAAATCCAAAGATGCCCAGATCCGCTGGATTGGTCATGCTAAATTGCCCATAGTTTTGGAGTAAACATAGGGGAATGTGTCTGGAAGGGTTACTTTTCAGGGGGTCAGTGTAGACTGGTTGTGCCAAATGGCCTGCATCCATGCTCTATGAAATCTAATTAATAATTGTGCTTAAAATGCAAATATTGTAAGACAGAATTTCATCTGATACGTTAAATTGATACACCTCCACTTCAGGAATCAATATGTACAACCCAGCACACGTGGACAGATTTTGCTCGGTTTCATTTTCTAACTTTATGAGTTAAAATTTCCATCAATCTATTACATTATATAGCCAGGTTATGAAAAGTAGGATGAAGGGATTCTTCTGCATTTTACCTTTCTGTCTGTCCATGACTGAAGAAACATGATTCATAAACGTAGTGTCTACCGTTCCTCATGAATCATGCGCTGTCAAGAAGTGATGACAAAGTTGAACATAACTTATGGAAAGATCCCTTGCTAAGAAGTCACCAGATTGCCAATCGCCAGGAAAAGCTGCAGAATCTTTAGCTAGTAAGAATGTTAACGTATCCATCCAATTATATTTAAAAGGTGACAGTCACACATTACTCTCCTTAAACAGTCATAGCTGCTCAATGAAGAACAGGAAATCATTTCATTATCCATATCGACGGATCAGTCAAATGGACAGAAAAAGGCACATTCCTGATACTGCAGTTAAACTTGCCGGAGTGCAAAAAGAAGGAAGGGTCAGTAGATCCAAAACGTTAATTCTGAATTATCTTCACAGATGCAGCCAGACCGACTAACCTGTTCAGCAACTGCTGTTTATAAGTAAGGGTTTGTTAAACAGAAAAAAAACCCCTCCAATATCGGCAAGAGAAGACGGTAAATAAATTCAATCTGGAAGCAAGGCACTCTGTGCACAGATGTTAAGGATGGATTTTCCACCATGATACAGCAGCTTATTTCATAAGGAAATCAGGAGGGTGAAAAGTAGACACTAGATGTCCTTGGGTGAGAAGATTAGGGCGAATCCAACCAGACTAACTAGAATAAAGAATAACTAGAAACAGAGTATGATCATTAAACGAGCAGTGTGAAAATGTATATGTGGAAATGCGGGAGTTGGGTGAGGTTCTCAATACATATTTCTCCTCTGTATTTACCGTGGAAAAAAACCATGAAGCATTTGCTGTTGGGGAAGTTAGTGTTGATAATTGAGGACAGTCCATATCACAGTAGAGAAAGTGTTAGATGTATTAGAATTCGTGAAGATGAATAAAATGCAAGAGTCTAGAGAATAAATTGCGGAGTGCCTGGCTGATACTTTTGCATCACCATTAGCCATGGGTGAGGTTCCAGGAAACGGGTGAATAGCAAATGTACGCTTTTCAAAGAATGCCCACAAAGAACAACCTGGGCAAGGAAACTTACCACATCTGCAGCAGGTCAGTAACTTCAGAAGATTCTGAAAGGTACGATATACATGAATTCAGAAAGTCAGGGTTTGCGTAGAAAGTGTGACATTGTGCGTCAGAGATCATGCATCGACATGGATTCCAGTAACGTGTTTGATATGTTTCCACGTGGTAGGCTGCTTGGCAAATTTAACTGGAATAAAATCGACACTGGAATCCAAGGTAGACAAGCAGGAGGCTGGAAGAGCACAGCAAGCCAGGCAGCATCAAGTGGTGGAGAAGTGTTAGTAGGGAAGTTGAAGTCACCCACGACAGCAACCCTGTTACTTCTGCACCGTTCCAAAACCTGCCTCCAATTTGTCCCTCCTTGCCTCTATTGCTATTTGGAAGATCTTTAGAAAACTCCCAACAAAATGACTGCTCCTTTTTGTTTGCGACTTCCACCCACAATGACTCAGTAAACAAATCCTCCCTGACGACCTCCCTTTCTGCAGCTGCTCTATTATCCATGATAAGCAATGGCATTCCCCCACCACTTTTATCTCCCTCCCGATTCCTTTAGAAACACGTGAACACTAGAACATCCAACAACCACTCCTACCTCTGTAATATGCAAGTCTCTGTAACGGCCACAACATCATAGCTCCAAGAATTAATCCATGGTCTAAGTTAACCACCCTTATTCCGGACATTTCTTGCCTTAAAATAGACATACTTCAACCCATCACACTGACTGCAATTGTTTATTCTTTGTCACAGACTCCCTCACAGATATAGCCAGTAATGCGTCTGAGACAATTATATATGCTGAATATAACCCATCAAAATTTTTGGACAAAATTAAGGACAAAAATTCCAGACAGTTTAGATAGAGCTTATTATGGCAGTCATTCAATTTGAAAATTATGGACGTGGCAGAACGTGAAAGCACAACTGCATTCTCATTGTTGAGACATGGATAAAAAACAGACTGAGGTGTTTGGTGGCAGGAGTAAACAATAGACAATAGGTGCAGGAGTAGGCCATTCTGCCCTTTGAGCCTGCACCACCATTCAATATGATTATGGCTGATCATCCTCAATCAGTATCCTCTTCCTGCCTTATCTCCATAACCCTTGATTCCATTATCCTTGAAAGCTCTATCCAACTCTTTCTTAAATGAATCCAGAGACTGGGCCTCC
This sequence comes from Hemiscyllium ocellatum, assembly GCF_020745735.1. Taxonomy (NCBI): domain Eukaryota; kingdom Metazoa; phylum Chordata; class Chondrichthyes; order Orectolobiformes; family Hemiscylliidae; genus Hemiscyllium; species Hemiscyllium ocellatum. Next base: position 13,058,261 of record NC_083427.1, read on the forward strand.
ACTGCCCTCTGGGACAGAGCATTCCACACAGCTACCACTCTCTGGGTGAACAAGTTTCTCCTCATCTCTGTCCTAAATGGTCTACCCCGTATTTTTAAGCTGTGCCCTCTGGTTTGGCACTCACCCATCAGCGGAAACATGTTTCCTACCTCGAGACTGACTGAAACAGAATGTAGTATGTAGAATGTTTGCATGCTTCGAGTAAATGTAATATACGTGTGTTGTCATGTGATAACAGAGTAACACTAAGAAATTTAAACGGAGCCATCTTTGTATATTGATGGTACTTTTTTTTTGGGGGGGGCGGGTGGAGGGGAAGTGTGATGATGCCGTCACTTTTACAAGATTATTGTGCCATTTCTTTTTGATGTGCGGTCATGAAGGCAGAGTTACCAAAGTGTCTAGTTAAAAATGGAAGGGATTCTCACAGTTCAGGTATCTTCTCATGTGTTGTGGCTAATGAAATGTGAGAGTCTGAAGAGTTGCAAGCTTCAGTAAAGATATCCCTTGACTTTCTTCTGAAATTTCTGTCTGAAAGTTCTCCCACATTATCTGTAAGAGTCTGTTTCAATGTACTATTTTGCCAAAGGCTATGTTTATGGGATGTTACTGTATTAGAACAGCTAATTAGCAATAGTTACTGCTCTGGGTTGGTTAAGTTTTTCAGTGGTTAAAGTATTTGAAATTTCACTTTATTTTGTTTATGTTTCAATTTGCTTAAATGAATGGTTTTACATCAAGCCAAGTGGTTGACCAGATGCATCACACATGGAACACTCACTTCACATTTGCCTTTAAAATGAAAAAAAAGTTAGGGACTAGGCTAATAACTTGAAATATTTTGAGGGGGGTCATGCCTCATCTAGAGCATGCATCATCAGAAAATTCCATCAATTTAACTGTACTATGTCCATTAGTCTCACATAGTCTCCTCTACACTGGGGAGACAGGGGACTTTTAAGTTAACCCCTATGCTGCCACTGTCACAGTAGTGACTGGTGGATTATTTTAAGGGCTGCTTTACTTTCATTTGCAAATGGGCAGAGGATTTTTTTCCTACAATGAGTTAGTAAGTTTGTAGACGACACCAAAATTGCTTTGTGTATTGGACAATGAAGGTTATCTCACAGTATAATGGGACCTTGATCATGTGAACCAATGGGCTGAGGAGCAACACTTGGAGTTTAATGAGATAAAGGTGGTTTTGCATTTTGGGAAGGCAAACCAGGGCAGGATTTGCAGAGTTTGTATTAAAGCCCTGGTGAGTAATTCTGAGCAGAAACCTGGGCATGTGGGTGCATGGTTCCTTGAAAGCACAGTTTTTTGCGAGTCAGGGCATTGAAGAAGGAGGTGGCATGCTTGCCTTCAGTGCTCAGTGCATTGAGTATAGGAGTTGGGATGTCATGTTGTGGGTGTACAAGACATTGGTGGGGCCATGTTTGGAATCAGTGTTCAATTCTGATCTCCGTGCTATAGGAAAGATGTTGAACTTTGTACTCAGAATTTTTTTCCAAGGATGTAACCATGTTTGAGCTACAGGGAGAGGCTGAATAGGCTGAGGCTATATCCTCAGTGTGTCAGAGGCTGAGGGGTGACTTTGAAGGGATGTATAAAATCATGAGGGGCATGGATAGGGTGTGTAGTCAAGGTCTTTTTCGCAGAGCAGAGGAGTCCAAACTTGAAAGAGTAGGTTTAAAGTGAGAAGGGAATGATTTAAAAGGGAGCTGAGAGGAAACAGGTCGTACAGAACGGAATGTGCTGACAGAGCAGGTGACAGATACAGGCACAATTATAACATTTAGGAGAAAGTGAGGACTACAGATGCTGGTATTCAGAGCTGAAAATGTGTTGCTGGAAAAGCGCAGCAGGTCAGGCATCATCCAAGGAGCAGGAGAATCGACGTTTCGGGCATGAGCCCTTCTTCAGGAATGAGGAGAGTGTGCCAAGCAGGCTAAGATAAAAGGTATGGAGGAGAGACTTGGGGGAGGGTCGTTGGAAATGCGATAGGTGGAAGGAGGTTAAGGTGAGGGTGATATGCCAGAGGGGGTGGGGGCGGATAGGTCAGCAAGAAGATTGCAGGTTAGGAAGGTGTTGCTGAGTTCGAGGGTTGGGACTGAGACAAGGTGGGGGAGGGGAAATGAGGAAACTGGAGAAATCTGAGTTCATCCCTTGTGGTTGGAGTGTTCCGAGGCGGAAGATGAGGCGCTCTTCCTCCAGCCGTCGTGTTGCTATGGTCTGGCGATGGAGGAGTCCAAGGACCTACATGTCCTTGGTGGAGTGGGAGGGGGACTTGAAGTGTTGAGCCATGGGATGGTTGGGTTGGTTGGTCCGGGTGTCCCAGAGGTGTTCTCTGCAACGTTCCGCAAGTAGGCGGCCTGTCTCCCCAATATAGACGAGGCCACATCGGGTGCAGCGGATGCAGTAAATGATGTGTGTGAAGGTGCAGGTGAATTTGTGGCAGATATGGAAGGATCCCTTGAGGCCTTGGAGGGAAGTAAGGGGGGGGAGGTGTGGGCGCAAGTTTTGCATTACTTGTGGTTGCAGGGGAAGGTGCCGGGAGTGGAGGTTGGGTTGTTGGGGGGTGTGGACCTGACAAGGGAGTCACGAAGGGAGTGGTCTTTTCGGAACGCTGATAGGGGAGGGGAGGGAAATATATCCATGGTGGTGGGGTCCGTTTGGAGGTGACGGGAATGACGATGGATGACGTGATGTATATGGAGGTTGGTGGGTGGTAGGTGAGCACCAGTGGGGTTCTGTCCTGGTGGCAATTGGAGGAGTGGAGCTCAAGGGCAGAGGAGTGGGAAGTGGAGGAGATGCGGTGGAGAGCATCATCAATCACGACTGGGGAGAAATTGCGGTCTTTGAAGGAGGCCATCTGGGTTGTTCGGTATTGGAACTGGTCCTGCTGGGAGCAGATGCAGCGGAGACGAAGGAATTGGGAATATGGGATGGCATTTTTACAGGGGGCAGGGTGGGAGGAGGTGTAGTCTAGGTAGCTGTGGGAGTCGGTCGGTTTATAGTAAATGTTCTAGGTAGCTTTGGGATTCGGTCAGCTACCTAGACATGCAGGTCCTTGGACTCCTCCATCGCCAGACCATAGCAACATGATGGCTGGAGGAAGAGCACCTCATCTTCCACCTAGGAAACCTCCAACCGCGAGGGATGAACTCAGATTTCTCCAGTTTCCTCATTTCCCCTCCCCCCACCTTGTCTCAGTCCCAACCCTCAAACTCATCACCACCCTCCTAACCTGCAATCTTTTTCCTGACCTCCCCGCCCCCACCCCCACTCAGGCCTATCACCCTCACCTTAACCTCCTTCCACCAATCGTATTTCCAATGCCCCTCCCCCAAGTCCCTCCTCCCTACCTTTTATCTTAGCCTGTTTGGCACACTCTCCTCATTCCTGAAGGGCTCATGCCTGAAACGTCGATTCTCCTGCTCCTTGGATGGTGCCTGACCTGACGCGCTTTTCCAGCAACACATTTTCAACAATTATAACATTTAAAAAGCACCTAGATGCGTACATGAACAGGAAACTTTAAGAGGGATATGGGCCAAATGCTGGCAAATAGAACTATATCAACTTAGGATACTTGGTTGGCAGAAACGAATTGCACCAAAGGGTCTGTTTCAGTGCTGTGTAACTGCATGATTCTATGACTCTCCTCAATTTAGGGGTTGTCGTATTCCTCTTTAAATCTACAACCATCGCTTTCTCAATAAACAAACCTAGACCTCACATCTTTTGCAAATGACTGTTTTGTGTCCAAACTCCCTCTCCCTTCCAATGTCCAACATCATGTCACATATCTTTCCAAAAACTCCAGATTTGTAAACCTTCCATCAAGTTTATGCCATTTTATCAAAGCCACAACTTACATCCTGTGTGACTCTGACTTACGTACACTGTCTCTTCTCAAGCTTTGCAGCCTTGGATAAGATTGAGCACATTATTCTGCTCCACTGTCACATAACTGGAGGTAGAGGACGACATTCTCATGTTTCCATTCTTCTCAATCCCATCAGAACCAGGGTTCCACTGGCAACATCTACCACATCTATCACATTCCCACTGTTACTTTTGGTGTTGCGAAAAGACCCAGTCTTGGCCTCCTCTTATTTCTTATCAACATTTTCTTACAATGACATTATTTGAAAATAATGTATGTTGTCACATGCACACTTAAACCTCCTAGCTCTATATCATCACTACTTCTTTCACAACTCTGTACTATTGTCGAATGGTGGTGTTCTCTGATATCCAGCAGGGGATGTATAGAAATATGTACTGAAAAGTTTGAAGACAATATTTTCATTCACTCCTTGCTCTGTCACTTTCCTTGGCAAGTGTCCAAAACTGAGCCAGACTTTTTGCAGCTTCGTGTCATGGTTAAACTTGAGATACATTTCTGACTCGGTTATGGGTCTCCAAACTAGTTTCCAGTCACACACTCCAGATTGTGTCCCTGCCGATCTAAAAGATGGTGACTCAGGCTGAGGACTAAAGAACTCTTGGTACTTCTCTCCTCCATCTTCAAAAGCCTCACATGGGTAGGGGGTTGTGGCAGGGTTTGGGAGGTTACTTAATGGTCTGTCGCTCTGTTGATGTCCCTCTACCTCCAGTATTCAGTGACTGACTGGACACCCTCAGCTATAGTAGTGAATGTTGAAAACAGTGTACCCAAAACGCTGAATCTATGATTCCAGCCTCGTCTTTCAAGATCTTGGCTACATTCTCCCCCAATTAGAGACCTGAATAAAGCAAGAGTTGTTAGTCCTCACAGACTTGGTAAAGTCTATGCTGAACAGATTTCAGCTATTGGGTATCCTTGTTGATGTTTCTCATGTTACCTGACCATCATACACTCACTCCAATTCATTGATCACCCCATGCAAGGTCATGTCCAAGCGTGTAGCTTAAAAACAATCGTGAACAATAAAATATAAGAGTTACTTTTTAAACAGTGGAAGACAACTTTCAGGGAAACATCAAGGGGTGTAACTAATATTCAGTCAAAGCAACAGTTGTACATGTGAAACACAGAAAAGATCACTTTTAATAGATCATAAGTTGATAATTCATCAGTGAGCAATGATAATTGGTGACCTTGGATTGTACCTAAGCACAATCACAGGTTTCGAACAATTACAAGATAAAAAAAATACAGGTTTAACTTGAAAAAAAAAACATAAATGATAAAACTAAATCCTATACAAATGATTGCCAGGTGGGAAGGTGTACAATTTTGATTATGCTTTGTAAAACAGCACACACACATTTAAAAAAAAAGTCTTTCATTTATTTTGTTATTAATGTCAAATGATTGCAAAAGAATCACCATTTGGGTCATTAGTTCAGAGCTGCCTCCTCCTCGGTCTTTTCTCACAAGCTGAGACTGTCTGATTTATACCGAAAGAGACTCGGTCAGTCAGCGATCAGATTTCACTGCACTATGATAAAAGTGATGTCTATCTGAGTTACATTCACACACACTCACTCATTCAGATATGGAAGGAGATGGCCTAGTGTTATTATCACTCAATTATTAATCCAGGACACCCAGATAATGTTCTGGAGACTCAGGTTTGAATGCCACCACAGCCAATGTTGGAATTTGAACACAATAAAATAAAACTGAAATTAGGAGTCTAATGGTGACCATGAATCCACTGTCGATTGTCAGGGAAAAAAAAAATCTGCTTCACTAGTGTCCATCAGGAAAGGAAGTCTGCCATCCTAAGCTGGTCTGGCTTACACATGAGTCTACACCCACGGCAACATGGCTTACTCTCAATTGCCCTATGAAATAGCTTAGCAAGTCTTCCAGTTGTACCAACCACTACACGGTCTCACAGAAATGGAACTGGACAGGCCACCTGGCATTCATCTGGGCACCGGAAAAGACAATGGTGGAAGAAGCTGCCAACCATGCAAAGTCCTCGTCACTAACTTCTGGGGCTAGTGCCAAAACTGTGGGTGAGCTATCTCACAAACTAGTCAAGCAACAGCCTGATGTAGTCATACTTACGGAACCATACCTTACTATGTTCCAGGCACCATCCCATGATATGTTCTGTCGAACTGGCATGACAGACCCAACAGAGTGGTGCACAGAAGGGACGAAGTTGTTCTGGGAATCATCAACATTGACTCTGGACCCCATGAAGTCACATGGCTTCAGGTTAAACATGGACAAGGAACTCGCCTGCTGATTACCACGTACCGCTCTCCCTCAACTGATGAATCAGTACTACTCCATGTTGAACACTCAGAGGAAGAATTGATAAAGGCAAGGGCACAAAATGTACTCGTGTGGGAGATTTCAACTTCCACCACCAAGAGTGGCTCAGCAGCAGTACTACTGATTGAGCTGGTCAGGTCCCAAAGGACATAGCTGCTAGACTGGTTCTGCAGCAGGTGGTGAAGGAACCAACAAGAGGGAAAAGCATACTTGACTTCACCCTTACCACTCTGCAGCTGCAGATGTAACTGTCCATAATAGTATCCATAACAACAACCATCACACAGTCCTTGTGGAGACGAAATCCCACCTTCAAGCTGAGAATAATCTCCATCATGTTGTATGGCACTATCACTGTGCTAATTGGGACAGACTTTGTACAGATTGAGCAGCTCAAGACTGGACATTCATGAGGCACTGTTGACCATCAACAACAGAGCACAATCTGTAATGTCAAGTCTCCCACTCAAGCCATGGAATCAACCCTGGTTCAATGGAGAGTGCAGGAAGAGGTGACAATCTGGTGAAGCCACCAAACAGAAATACTGCATGCCAAATAAAGCAGTAAGTGATAGAAAGAGCTAAGCAATCCCACAACCAAAGCAACAGATCGGAGCTTTGCAGTCCTGTCACATCCAGTCATGAATGGTGGTGGACGATTAAACAACTCAGTGGAGGAGAAGGCTCCCCACATAACTTCATCCTCAGTGATGGATAAGCCCACTGCATCAGTGCAAAAGATAAGGTTGAAGCTTTTGCAGCAATCTTCAGCTGGAAGTGCCGAGTGGATGATCCGTCTCGGCCTCCTCCAGTGGTCCTGAGCATTACAGATACCAGTCTTTAGCCAATTTGATTCACTCCACATGATAGCAAGAAACAGTCGTAGGCACTGGATATTGCAAAGGCTACGGGCCAAGATAGCATTCCAGCAATAGCACTAAAAACTTGTACTGTAGAATTTGCTGCACCCCTCGCCAAGCTGTTCCAGTACAGTTAGTTACATCTACCCGACAATGTGAAACATTACCCAAGTGTGTCCTGTACATAAAATGCAGCACAAATCCAGCTTGGCCAACTACCACTCCTTCAGTGTACTCTCGATCATCAATATAGTGATGGAAGGTGTCATCAAACTGCTCAGTGACACTGCCAGGGCCACTCAGCCCCTGACCTCATTTCAGCAATAGTTCAAACATGGTTAGAAGAGCGGACTTCCAGAGGTGAGTTGAAAATGACAGCCCTTACCATCAAGGAGCTCTAGCGAAACTGGAATCAATGGGTATCAGAGGGCAAACTTTCCAGTGTTTCGAGTCATACCTGACACGTAAGAATATGATCGTATGGTTATTGGAGGTCAGTCATCACAGCTCCAGGACATCTGTACAGGAGTTCCTCAGGGTCGAGTCTTAGGTCCAATGACCTTCAGTTGCTTCATCAATGACCTACCCTCTGTCATAAAGTCAGAAGTGGGGTTGTTCACCCATGATTGCACCATGTTCAGTACCATTCGCAACTCTTCAAACAGCGAAACAGTCTGTGTACAAACCCAACAAGATCTGGACAATATGCTGGCTTGGGCAGACAACTAGCAAGTAACATTCGTGCCACACAAATGCCAGGCTATGACCATCACCAACAAGAGACAATCTAACCACTACCACTGGATACTCAATGGTGTTACCATCACTGGATCGCCCACTAGCAACATCCTGGGAGTTATCACTAATCAGAAACTCAATACATAAACACAGTAGCTACAAGAGCAGGTGAGAGGCTAGGAATACTGCGGCGAGTAACTCACCTTGCGACTCCCCAAAGTCAGCTCACTATCAACAAGGCACAAGTCAGGAGTGTGATGGAATACCCCCCTCTTGCCTGGATGAGTGGAGGCCCAACAACACTCAACAAGCTTGACAACATGCAGAACAAAACACTCTGCTTGATTGGCACTGCATCCACAAGCATTCACTCTGTCCACCACTGACACTCAGTAGCAGCAGCGTGTACTATTTACAAGATGCACTGCAGAAATTCACAAACAGCAGAAATCCTCAGACAGCATTTTCCAAGTCATGACCACTTCCATCTAGCAGGACAAAGGCAGTAGATATAAGAGAACACAACTATCTTCAAGTTCCTCTCCAAGCCAGTCACTGTCCTGACTTGGAAATTTATTGCTTAATCCCTCACTGTCACTCGGTCAAAAAAGTGAAAGGAGGAAAGTGAAGTGGAAAAGTGGAGAGGTTCAAACAGGAAATATCAGACTTTAGGGATCAGGCAGCTAAAGGCACTGTCAATTTTGACTTTATCCATTAATGATATAGATGCAGGAACAGAGGAAATTCTGGCTAAGTATGCAGATGATACATAGATAGGTAGAGGGACAGGTAGTACTGAGGAGGCAAGGAAGCTGCAGAAGGATGTGTACTAGTTAGGAGAGCGGGCAAACAACTGGCAGATGGCCTACAATGTGGCAAAGCACTTTGATAGAAAGAATAGAGGCATGGACTATTTTCGAAATGGGAAGAAAATTCAGAAGCTTGAATCACAAAGAGACTTGGGAGTTCTAATCCAGCGTTCTCTCAAGAGAAACTCGCAGGTTGAATCGGTAGTTAGGAAGACAAATGCAACGTTGGCATTTATTTTGAAAGGACCTGGATATAAAAGCAGGGATATAATTCTGAGGCTCTCTAAGGAGTTGGTCAGACCACATTTAGAATGCTGTGTGCAGTTTTGGGTCCAATACCTCAGGAAGGATGTACTGGCCCTGGAGTGAGTTCAGATGCTTCGACAAGAATGGTCCCAGGAATGAAAAGCTGCACATATGATGAACATTTGAGGACACTGGGTGCATACTCAATGGAGTTCAGAAGGATGAGGGGGGGATCTAACTGAAACTGACAAAATACTGAATGGTCTTGACAGAGTGGAATTTGGGAAGATGTTTCCTTTGGTAGGAGAGACTAGGACCCAAGGGCACAACGTTAGAGTAAAAAAAAAGAGGTTTTAGAATAGAGATGAGCAGAAACATTGCCAAAAAGAGAGTGGTGAATCTATAGAATTCATTGCCACAACAGGCTGTGGAGGCCAGGTCACTGAGTATACTTAAGATGAAAATAGATAGATTTCGATTGTCGAGGGGATCAAGATTACAGGGAGAAAGAGGGGTTGAGATATGGGCCAAGTACAGGGAAAGTGGGCTTGCATGGATGGACATTTTGGTCGGCATGGCCCAGTTTGGGAGAAAGGGCCTGTATCCATGTCAAAGGACTCTAGGAGAAACATATCAGCCATGATTGAATTGCGAAGCAGACTTGATGGGCTGAATGGCCTAATTTCTGCTCTTACACCTGATTGTGAATGAAAGGCTCCACCTATGTGGCTCTGATATCCCAGGTTCAGGATCAATTTTGATCATCAGGCTGCAGTTTGCTGTCCTGGTTCCAGAGGAATACAATTCTATAAATAAACTTCTTGGTATATCTCTATTTATTGATATCGTAAAATGTGAGGACCAGTTGATTCCTTTGTAAACATGGAGATTGAATCATGGTGGATATTGTGTACAAATCAATAATACAATAAGAACATGATTTGATATTTAAGGAGAAATCAGGAACTTTGGCTCCTCTTCAGTGCACAGCTGTGCCTGAACAGACTGTCTTTTACCCTGGTTCTTATCGAATGGACACCTTCCTCTGGCCAGTCACACCCGATTTGAATGATTCTCATCTCACTAATCCACATGATGGTCTGTGTATTCATTGTTCTTGTTTTCCTCGAATCTCAAGACTGCTACGCCCTGTTGTCATTTAACTCACACATGTCCCTGTAAACGCTTTCACAACATTTTACAAATTTGTTAGTTTTTAGCTGCAATAATCTCCCAGGACGCTTCTACCTTGGTACCTTTTCTAGTTTGTTGTGGTTCTGTTCGCTGAGCTGGGAATTTGTGTTGCAGACGTTTCGTCCCCTGTCTAGGTGACATCCTCAGTGCTTGGGAGCCTCCTGTGAAGCGCTTCTGTGATGTTTCCTCTGGCATTTATAGTGATTTGTATCTGCCGCTTCCGGTTGTCAGTTCCATCTGTCCACTGCAGTGGCGGTATATTGGGTCCAGGTCGATGTGCTTATTGATTGAATCTGTGCATGAGCACCATGTCTCTAGGAATTCCCTGGCTGTTCTCGGTTTGGCTTGTCCTATAATAGTAGTGTTGTCCCAGTCGAACTCATGTTGCTTGTCATCTGAGTGTGTGGCTACTCAGGACAGCTGGTCATGTCGTTTCGTGGCTAGTTAGTGTTCATGGATGCGGACCGTTCGCTGTCTTACTGTTTGTCTTATGTAGTGTTTTGTGCAGTCCTTGCATGGGATTTTGTACACTACATTGGTTTTGCTCATGTTTTATTTCAGAAACATTCTGAATCCAATGTAGAAAGGTGAATTCCTAATTATCCAACCCCTACAGACTGTGAACTCGCTGGTGTCTCACCAGGTCAGATGACCGCTTGAACCCAGTCCCGCAGTGAGAACACTGGAATGGTTTCTCTTCGGTGTGAACACGTTGATGAGACATCAGGTCCCTGGCCATTTTAAAGCATTTCCCACAGTCTGGGCACTTAAAAGGTCTCTCTTCGGTATGAACTCGCTGATGTCTCAGCAAAGTCTGTTTGTTTTTAAAATTCTTTTCACATTGAGAACAGTTAAAGGGTCTCACAACAACATGAACGCTCTTGTGTGATTGCAGGTTGGATGAACAAGAAAATTTCCTCCCACACTCAGAGCAGCTGAATGGCTTCTCCCCAGTGTGAAGTCGCTGGTGTCTTAGCAGGTGAGATGATCTGCTGAACCCAGTCCCACAGTGAGAGCATGTGAATGGTTTCTCACCAGTATGAACACGTTGGTGGACTGTCAGTTCCCATGCACTTTTATACTGCTTCCGACAGTCTAGGCATTTGAAAGGTCTCTCTTCACTGTGAACCCGCTGGTGTGTCAGCAGATGGGTTGACTGAATGAATCCCTTCCCACACAACGTGCAGATGAATGGTCTCTCCCCAGTGTGAATTCGCTGGTGCACCTGAAGATCATTGCTGCTTTTGAAGCTCTTCTCACAGTCTGGGCATTTGAAAGGTCTCTCATCACTGTGAACCCGCTGGTGTGTCAGCAGATGGGTGGACTGAGTAAATCCCTTCCCACAAACTGAGCAGATGAATGGCCTCTCCCCAGTGTGAATTCGCTGATGTAACTGAAGGCCATTGCTGCTTTTAAAGCTCTTCTCACAGTCCGAACATTTAAAAGGTTTCTCTGTCGTGTGTACTCGCTGGTGGGTGAGTAGATGCGTTGACTGAGTGAATCCCTTCCCACACACTAAGCAGACAAATGGCCTCTCCCCAGTGTGAAGTCGCTGGTGTGCAGTGAGTTCAGATGAACGCTTGAACCCAGTCCCACAGTGAGAGCACCTGAATGGTCTCTCATCGGTATGAACACGTTGGTGAACTGTCAGTATCCATGCACTTTTATATTGCTGTCCACAGTCTGGGCACTTAAAAGGCCTCTCTTCACTGTGAATTCGCTGGTGCTTTAGGAGGTGAGTTGACTGAGTAAATCCTTTGCCACACACTGAGCAGATAAATGGCCTCTCCCCAGTGTGTATTCGTTGATGTACCCGAAGATCATTGCTGCTTTTAAAGCTCTTCTCACAATCTGAACAGGTGTAGGGTCTCTCCTTAGTGTGAACTTGCTGGTGTTTCAGTAGGTGGGATGACTGAGTGAATCGCATCCCACACTCCGAGCAGATGAATGGCCTGTTCACAGTGTGAACCCGCTGGTGTCCCCGCAGGTGAGATGAGTGCTTGAACCTGATCCCACAGTGAGAGCATCTGAATGGTCTCTCGTCGGTGTGAACTAGTTTATGCGATGCCAATTCCCACGCATGTTTATAGTGCTTTCCACAGACTGCACATTTAAAAGGTTTCTCATCACTGTGAACTTGCTGATGCGCCAGAAGTTTGAATGAGGCAGTGAACCCCTTCCCACATACTGAGCAGGTAAATGGTCTCTCACCAGTGTGGCTGCGTCGATGTATTTCCAGCTCAGATTGGAATCTGAATCTCTTACCACACTCTCCACATTCCCAGGGCTTCTCCATGCTGCAGCTGTCCTGGTGAATCTACAGGTTGAAGCCGCACATGCATAGCACTCTGCTGCGAACAGTGTGTTTTTTCTCCCCAGTCTGTGATACCAGTTAAAGCTCTTTCCACAGTAGGTTCACCAGAACCAATAGGTTCTCTCTCGGTTGGGTCTGTGTCTCAGTGTCTTTCCACTTATATTAATGTTCAAAATATTTTCCTTCATACAGAACATATAAATATTTCTGCTTCCATATTCAAAGGGTATTAATATTTATTAAGTTATTTTACGTGATCTCAACATAATGTTTGGTTAGAGTTCCAATATGTAAATCTTTCTCTTCAAAATGTCCTGCAAAAGGAATTGACAGATTTCATCACTGTCAGAATCAGATAGAAATTCAGAAAATTCTAGTCTCTATAGACTAAATGCCAGCCCCACTGATTCTCACTCCTTCCTGCACTTAAATGGCAATGTGTTGGTCAACTGCTTCCAAACCTTTTAACAAACCCACACACCAGGAGATATTGCTATGTATCACTAATGAAACATTAATCTGAAACACCTTGACTGACCAGTCTTTTATACTGAACTGACTGTAGAGAGAGGGTATGAACAATTATGAAGGGAGTTTCTTCAAACCATGGTAGACTAATTAGGAATGTTAGGTCACATGGGATTCAGGTTTGCCAACTGGATACATAGTTGGCTTAACAGCAGGAGACATAGAGTGATAGCGGCGGGTTGTTTTACCGACTGGAGGCCTGTCACCAGCAGTGTCCGACAGGAATTGGTTCTGGGTCCTCTTTTGTTTCTCAGTTATATAAGTGATTTGGGTGAAAATACAGAAGGCATGATTAGTAAGTTTGCAGATGACACAAAAATTGGTGGCATTGTAGGGAGTGAAGAAAGTTTTCTAAGATTACAAAGGGATCTTGTTCAAATGGGTTAACGGGCTGAGAAATGGTAGATGGAGCTCAGTCTGGATACAAGTGAGGCATTACATTTTGATACAACAAACAGGGGCAGGACTTATACAATTAATAATAAGCCCGAGGGTAATGCAGTAGAACAGAGGGATCTCAGGGTTCAGGTACATTATTCTTTGACATTTGTGTCACATATAGACAGGATGGTTAAAAAGGTGTTTAGCACACTTGCCTTCATGGTTCAGGCCTTTAAGTATATGAGTTGGAAAGTCATGTTGCAGTTGTACAGGATGTTGGTGGGGCCACATCTGGAGCATTGTGTCCAGTTCTGGTCGCTCAGTTATAGCAAGGTTGTTATCAAACTAGAGGGGGTTCAGGAGAGATTTACCTTGATGCTGCTGGATATGGAAGGTTTCAATTAGAGGTAAAGGCTGACAGGCTGGAACTTCTTTCACTGGGACATAGGAGATTGCGAAGTGACTTTATAGACATTTATAAAACCACGAGGGTATAGATTGGGTTTATAGTAGGTGTCTTTTCTCTAGGATTGAGGAATTTTAAGACAAGAGGGCAGATTTTTAAGGTGAGAAGAGAGATTCAAAACAGACAAGTGGGCAATTTTTTATTTTTACACAGAAGGTGGTTCACCTGTGGAATAAACTTCCTGAAAAAGTGATGGATGTGGGCACAATTGTAAAATTAAAAAGACTGAAATAAGTACATGAATAAGAAAGGTTTGGAGTGATATGGGCCAGGAGCAAGCAGATGGGATTAGTTTAGTTTGGGATGATTATCAGCATAAACTTGTTAGACTGACAGATCTGTTTTCTTATGAAAACAGAGTGCCATGTGAATCTGATGATCAATGATTAACATTATATCTGGGCCTCAGCGTAATAGATATGCAGGCCTTTGGGACAGGTAGAGGGGGAATGAGACACATGGGAATGTGCTACAGATTGTCAGCTTTGATTTGATGCGCGAATGACCTCAATTTCTCAGAATGAATCTCTTTTTGACCTGTTTAACCTGTTCTGAGAACTTAAACCCTGAAGCAAAGCTATCATTTAGGTAAACGTGCTCCGTGCTCCCAGCACCTATTGAGGACAATGTAGGTTTTCCTTCCAAATTGAACATATGTTACATGGATGGTTTAACCAGGATTGTGAATATCTCCGAATTCTTACAGCCATACCAAAGATGAACATTTCCCCCTCAGACTGGAGATATAAACAAATTTCCTTCCAAACATAATGGGCGGTGATATTCATATCCGATAAGATGTAATTACAAAATTGTCTTAGTTTCAGTTTGCTGTGACAAAGGAAAGCAATAGATGCACCATTTTCCCAAAAACACTGAATATTATCCACCCAGGCCTTAATATCAACATTATCCCACTAGCCCTTAAGAGCAACTTACCAACATTATCCACCCAGGCCCCAATATCAACCTGTTCAGGTCCGAGTATCAAACTGCGAACATTACCTCACAAGACCCCAAAATCAAAGTGCGAACATTATCCACCCAGGCTCTAATATCAACCTAGAGAAGGGCTCATGCCCGATACGTCGATTCTCCTGTTCCTTGGATGCTGCCTGACCTGCTGTGCTTTTCCAGCAACACATTTTCAGCTCTAATATCAACCTACCAACATTATCCTACCAGGCCCCAAAAAAACCTCTGATAATTATCCCATTAGGTCCCAATGTCAACACGCACAAACTCGAATATCAAACTGCGAACCATACCTCTACCGGAACCCATATCAAATGACAAACATTATCCCGTCAGGGCCCCATATCAAACTGTGAATGTTATGCTACCAGACCTCAATATCAAAATGCAAACATTTTCCCATCAAACCCCAACATCAAGTTGTAAAAAATTATCAACCTAGGCTACAATATCAAACAATGAACATTATCACACCGGGTCCCAATATTAAACTGCGAACCTTAACCCATCAGACCCCAAAGTCAACCTGCAAACCTTACTCCACTAGACACTGACATCAAACTGCAAACCTTATCTCCCCACACCTTAATATCAAAATTGAGCCTTATCCCATGAGACCTTAATATCAAACTGAAAAAATTATCCAACCAGGTCCCAAAATCAACTTAAGACCATTATCCCACTAGGCCCCAATGTCAACCTGCACGAGCCCGAATATCAAATTGCCAACCTTATCCCACCAGACCCCAATAACATATTGTAAGCATTATCCCTCTCGGCTAAAATCAAACTGCGAACCTTATCCCACCAGGTCCTGATAGTAAACTATGAACCTTTTTACACCTGACCCTAATATCAAACTGGAAGCCTCATCTCACCAGGCCCAGATATTAAAGAGTGATCCCTATCCCGCCAAACCCTGCAAACCGATCCCACTCGACTCCAAAATCAAACTGCGAACATTATCCCAATAGACCCCAATATCAAACTGGTAACATTATCACCCCAGGTCCCAACATCAAACGGCGAGCATCATCCCACCAATCAGGCCCCAATAATAGAGTGTGAAACTTATCCTGACAGATCCCAATATTCAAGTGTGAACTTTAGCCCACGAAGCCCCAATATTAAATAGCGAACCGTATCCTGCAGACCCCAATATCAAACTACGCACATTATCCCAGCAGACCCCAATAACAAACCGCAAAGACTAGCCCACTAGACCTCTGCAACAAAGTGCGAACTTTATCCCACCAGGCCACAATATCAAACTGGAAGCCTCATCCCACCAGACCCCAATATTAAACAGTGAACCCTATCTTGCAAGACCCCAACATAAAACTGTGAAATCATCCCACCAGACCCCAAATGTTAAACTGAGAACATTATCCTGTCAGACCCCAAAATCAAACAGCGAACTTTATCCCAACGGACCCCAATATCAAACTGCGAGCTGTATTCCAACAGACCCCAATATCAAACTGTGAGCCTTTTTCCAGCAGACCCCAGTATCAAACTGCTAGCCTTATCCAATCAGACCCTGATATTAAACAGTGAATCTTTTTCCACCGGACCCCGATGTCTTATCCCACCAGGCCCAAATATAAAAAGAGTGGGCCTTACACCACCGGACCCCAATATGATACTGTGAACCCTATCCTGCCAGATCCCAATATTAAACCTCGAACCCTATCCTGCAAGATCCCAAAATCAAATTGCAATTGTTATCCCACCAGACCCCATAAATCAAATCGCGAACCTGATCCCACCAGACCCCAATATCAAACAGCATACATTGCCCCACCAGGCCCCAATATCAGCTGACCAATGTTATCCCACCAGGTCCCAAAAACAACCTACGGCCATTACCCATTACAGCTCACCATAAACCTGTACAAGCCCGAATATCAAACTCCGAATATTATCTAGTAGAACCCAATATGATACTGGGAACATTATTCCACCAGACCCCAATATCAAACTGGAAACCTTATCCCACCAGGCTCAAATATTAAACAGTGAACCATATCCCACCAACCCGAATATTAAACTGCGAACCCATCTGACCAGAAACCAAAATCAAACTGCGAACATTATCCCACCGGAACCCAAAATCAAACTGCAAACATCCCAGCAGACTCCAATATCAAACTGGTAACATTATCACTCCACATCCCAACATCAAACCGTGAGCATTATCCCACCAATCACCAATATCAAATTGAAAGCCTTGACCAACCAGGCTCTAATATTAAAGAGTGAATCTTATCCCGCAAGACCCCAATATTCAAGTGTGAGCCTTAGTCCACAGGCCCCCACATTAAATTGCAAACCATATCCCAGCAGACCCCAATATCAAACTGGAAATGTTATCCCACCAGACCCAAATATTAAAGAGTGAACCTTATCCCGCCAAACGCTAATATTAAACTGCAAATCCTATCCTGACAGACCCCAATATGAAACTGCGAACCTCATCCCGTCAGATGCCAATATTAAACTGTGAACCCATCCCAAGAGACTCCAATATCGAACTGTGAACATTATCCCACCAGATCCCAATATTAAACTGCCAGACTCAAATGTGAAACTATGAACCCATCCCACCAGACCCCAAAATCAAACTGCAAACATAATTCCACCAGACACCAATATCAAACTATGAACCTGATCTCACCAGATCTTAATATCAGGCTGTGAACTTTATCCCACTAGAATCCAATATCAAACTGCAGACATTGCCCCACCAGGCCACAATATCAGCCGACCAACATTATTCCACCAGGTCCCAAAATCAACCTACGACCATTATCTCACTAGGCCCCAACATGAACCTGTAAAAGCCCAAATATCAAACTGCAAACATTATCCCACCAGAACCCAACATCAAACTGTTAACATTATGCCACCAGATCCTAACATCAAACTGCGAACCTTATCCTGCCAGACCCCAATATCAGATTGCGAGCCTTCTATCCCCAGACTCCAAGATTAAACTGGAAACCTTATCCCACCAGACCCCAGTATGAATCTGCGAACCCTATCCTGCCAGATCCTAGTATTAAACAGTGAAAGCTATCCCACCAGGACCCAATATTAAACTGCAAACCCATCACACCAGACTCCAAAATCAAACTGTGAACAATATCCTACCAGGCCCCAATTTCAAACTGCAAACATTATCGCAGCAGACAACAATATCAAATAGGTAACATTATCACCCCTGGTCCCAACATCAAACGCGAGCATTATCCCCCAATCACAAATATCAAACTAAAAGCCTAGTCTAACCAGGCCCCAATATTAAAGTGCGAAACTTATCCCAACAGAATGCAATACTCAAGTGTGAATCTTAGCTCACAGGCCCCAATATTAAATTGCGAACCATATCCCAGCAGAACCCAATATCAAACTGCGACTATTTAGCCCCGCAGATCCCAATATCAAACTGTGAACCTTATCCCAGCAGACCATAACGTTAAACGGCAAACATTATCCTAGCTGACACCAATATTATACTGGGAACATTATCCCACCAGACCCCAAAATCAAACGATATCCTGACAGACGCCAATACCAAAGTGCAAATCTGTTCCCACTCGACGCCAAATATCAAACATTGCCCCATCAGGGCCCAAAATCAGCCTACCAACATCATCAACATCTCGGGCATAAGCCCTTCTTCAGGATTCTTCAGCATCTGCAGTCCTCACTTTTTCCTACCAACATCATCACCCCAGATCCCAACATCACACTGCGAACATTGTCCCATCAGACACCAATATCAAACTGAAAGCCTTGTCCAACCAGACCCCAATATTAAAGTGCGAAACATATCCCACCAGACCCCAAAATTCAAGTTGGCAGAAGTGGATGCGGCAGATTAGAGTCAAGATTAGAGTGGTGCTGGAAAAGCATAGCAGGCCAGGTAGCATCCAGGAAGGAGGAAAATCAATGTTTCGGGCAAAAGCCCTTCAATTTTCCTTCTCCTTGCATGCTGCCTGACCGGCTGTGCTTTTCCAGCACCACTCTAATCTTGACCTCAATATTCAAGTGCAAACCTTATCCCACAAGATGCAAATAATAAATTGTGAAGCATATCCCACCAGACCCCAGTATTAAACTGATAACCAAATCCCACTAGACCCCACTATCAAACTGCAAACAGTCTCCCAGCAGACCCCAATATCAAACTGTGAACTTTATCCAACCAGGCCCCAATATAAAAAAAAGTGAACATTGTTGTGGACTGATGAGACAACGAACTGAAAGCCTTATCTCAACAGTCCCGAATATTAAAGTGCGAACCTTATCCCGCTAAACTCCACTAAGAAACTGCAGACAATATCCTACCAAGCGCCAATATCAAACGGCGGACATTATCCACCCAGGCCCTAATATCAACCTACCAACATTATGCCACCAGGGCCTAAAATCAACCTATGACAATTATTCCATTAGACCCCAATATCAACATGTACAGGCCTGAATATCAAACTGTGAACATTATCCCACCAGACCACAAAATCCACCTGCGAACATTGTCCCACCAGAACCCAATATCAAATGGCAAACCTCATCCCACAAGACCCCAATATGATACTAGAAACATTATCCCAACATCTAACTGAGAACATTGTCCCACCAGTCCTCAGTAATCCCAAATATTAAAGTGCGAACCTTATTGTTCCAGATCCCACTAAGAAACTGTGAACCTTATTGCACAAGGCCCCAATATCAGACTGCAAGCCTTATCCGACCAGATGCCAATATTAAACTGATAACCATATCCCACAAGGCCCCAAAATCAAACTGCGAACATTATCCCAGCAGACCCCAATGTCAAACTATAAAACTTATCCAACTAGGCCCCAAACATTGTATCAGCCGTCCCCAACATCAAACTGAAAGCCTTATCCCAACAGTTCCAAATATTAAAGTGCGAACCTTATCCCGCCAGGTCCCAAAATCAATGTACGACCATTATCCAATAAGGCCCCAATATCAACATACAGGTCCGAATATCAAACTGTGAACATTATCTCACCAGACTACAAAATCCACCTGCGCACATTTCCCCACAGAATCCAACATCAAACGGTAAACATTATCCCCCCAGGCCTCCATATCAGACTGCAAATATTATGCCACCAGGCCTCAATATCAAAATGCAAACATTATCCCATCAAACCCCAACAGCAAGCTGCAAAAAATTAGTGTTCCAGGCTAAAATATCAAACTACAAACATTATCTCACCAGGCTACAATACCAAACTGGGAACATTATCTCACCAGGTCCCAATATTAAACTCTGAGTCTTATCCTACCAGACTCAAGTACCAAACTGCAAATATTATTCCACTAGACCCCAGTGTCAAACTGCTAACCATATTCAACCAGATTGCAATATCACCCTGGAAGCTTTATCCCACCAGGCCCAAATATTAAAGAGAGTGAATTCATCCCACTATACCCCAAAATCAAACTGAAAACATTATCCCACCAGTCCCCAAAATGAAACTGTGAATGTTATCCTGCCAGACACCAATATCAAACTGCGAATTTGTTCCCAGTAGACCCCAAATATCAAACATTGTCCCACCAGGCCCTAATATCAGCCTACTAACATTATCACCCCAGGTACCAACATCAAACTATGAACATTATCCCACCAGGCACCGAATTCAAACTGAAAGTCTTGTCCAACCAGATCCCAATAGTAAAGTGCAAAACATATCCGGCCAGACCCCAATATTCAAGTTGGCAGAAATGGGTGCTGCAGGTGCTGGAGATTAGAGTGGTGCTGGAAAAGCACAGCGGGTCAGGCAGTGTCCGAGGAGGAGGAAAATCGACTTTTTGGGCAGAAGCCCTTTGGCTTTTGCCTGAAATGTTGATTTTCCTCCTCCTGGGACCTGGTGGGATAAATGTTGGTACATTGATATTAGGGCCTGAATGGATAATGTTCACAGGTTGATACTGGGGCCTTATCCAACCAGGCCCCAATATAAAAGTGAACGTTGTCCCACCAGTCCACAATAACAAACTGAAAGCCTTATCCCAACAGTCTCAAATATTAAAGTGCAAACCTTATCCCGCCAGAGCCCACTAAGAAACAGCAGACATTATCCCACCAGGCACCAATATCAAACTGAGATTATTATCCACCCAGGCCCTACCAATATTATCCCACCAGGCCCCAAAATCAACCTACGACAATTATTCCATTAGGCCCCAATACCAACATGTACAGGTCTGAATATCAAGCTGCACGGATTATCCCACCAGACCCCAAAATCAAACTATGAACCTCAACCCAACAGGCCCCAATATCAAATTGCAAACATTATCCCTGCAATATCTGATACCCTTGCAATAGGAAAGATGCTGTTAAAATTGACAGGCTTCAGAAAATATTTATAAGCATGTTGGTAGGTTTGAGCTGAAAGAAGAGGCTGAATCAGCTGTGGCTATTTACCCTGGAGTGTCAGAGGCTGAGTGGTGACCTGAGAGATTTATACAATCATCTGTTTTCCCTGAACTGTCAGAGTTGGAGGGGTGACCTTATGGAGATTCACAAAATCACAAGGGGTATGGATAGGGTAAACAGACAAGGCCTTTTCCCTGGAGTGAGGGAGTCCAGACTACAGGACACATGTTTAAGGTGAGAGAGGAAAGATTTAAAAGGGACATAAGGGACAACTGTTTCATGCAGAGGTGGTACATTGGAGGATCTGAAACCCGAGTCGAGGCTGAGGTAATTAGTTGTTGTCAGGGACAACCACTTTACAGGTGCTCTGAATAACTGAGGTAGCAACAAGATGGCTTCTCAATGCAAATAACATGACAAAACAGCTTCTAGGGTGTACATTGACAATTCTGCTAAAGCTGCATAAAATGGCTGTTAACGAGTTTTGTGAAGATTTGTAGCTCAGGTTATTTGCAGCTCAAGAATGGCTTTTAAGTTACTAACTGCTAATTCTGCTATTGCTGCACAAGTGATTAACCACAGTCTGCTTTAATAGAGATTAGAAGACAATGCTGCCTTTAAAGCATAGAAATAACAAGACTAGACATTACTGGCCATCCTAACTGACCTTCAGTTGCAGGTGCAATGGCTCGGTTAGTGAGATAAGGATAGCCTGTGTGGTGGAAAATGAAGTTGGTTCCCAGGAAATATCATTGGACCAAATAACTGTCAAATAAAGCAGTATCGTGTATTAACTGGTAATTGTTTAAATGTACTATGCGGTCATGGCCTGTACCCCTCTTTAAGAAGGGAATAAGAATGTGTGTTTTAAGCCATGTGCGCGGCTCCACCGAGGAACAAGGAAGTGCACAACCTCTATTTCTGGATGCACTGTGCCCGGCTATATGAAAAATAACGAGTGAAGTTTTAACAGCCAGACAATTGGGAGTGTTTATTCACTGATTGCGGAACACAGATTCCCCACCAGGGAGGTCCAGATCTACACATGGAATGAACTGCCAGAGAAAGTGGTGGAGGGTGGTACAATGCCAACATCCAAAAGACATTTGGATGGATGAATATGAACAGGAAGGGTTGAGGGAGACATGAGCCAAATGCTGGAAAATGGGCCTAGGTTAATTTGGGATATCTGATCAGCATGAATGAGTTGGACCAAAGGGCTTGTTTCCATGCTGTCCATTTCTATGAATCTATGAGTGTTAGAAGCCAACATCAAATGTCATTATAATCTTGCCTTTGCTGTATAGTAGATAAAGAAAACTTAGGAAATAGGATGCAGTATAGTAAAGATGCCAAGTTACAGAGATCATGACAACATGATCAAGCGTAGGAGTAGGCAATTCAGCTCCTTGAGCCTGATCAGTTGTTTGATAAACTCATGGCTGATCTCACCTTGATCTCAACTTTAATTTCCTGCCCACTCCCATAATCTTTCAACCCATTCTCATTAAAACTCAGTTCTCTCTCTTCCTTATGTTTACTCAATGTCCTAGCATCCACCAGATCTTGGGGTAGTAAATTCCACATAGACACAACCCTTTGAGAAAAGTAATTACTCATGGGCGGCACGGTGGCTCAGTGGTTTCCACTGCTGCCTCACAGCACCGGGGATCCGGGTTCAATTCCCTCCTCAGGCAACTGGCTGTGTGGAGTTTGCACATTTTCCCTGTGTCTGCGTGGGTTTACACCAGGTGCTCCGGTTTCCTCCCACACTCCAAAGATGTGCAGGTTAGGGTGAATTGGCCATGCTAAACTGTCCACAGTGTTGGGTGTAGGGGAATGGATCTGGGTGGGTTACTCTTCGGAGGGTCAGTGTGGACTTGTTGGGCTGAAAGGGCCTGTTTCCACACTGTAGGGAATCTAATCTAATCATCGATTTTAAATCTGATCCTAAAATTATGACCAAATGATCCGGTTGCCTCCTTTCTCGATCACTGATCAACTTTGTCAATCTCATTATTCCCCAGAGCTGAAAACTTGTTGCTGGAAAAGCGCAGCAGGTCAGGCAGCATCCAAGGAACAAGAGAATCGACGTTTCAGGCATGAGGCCTTCTTCAGGAATCATTCCTGAAGAAGGGCCCGTGCCCGAAACGTCGATTCTCCTGCTCCTTGGATGCTGCCTGACCTGCTGCGCTTTTCCAGCAACACGTTTTCAGCTCTGATCTCCAGCATCTGCAGTCCTCACTTTCTCCTAGAACATTATTCCCCAGACCCAACTAGAAAGCAGCGAACATTTGAAAATACTCACCACTGGAACAAGTTCAACTTCCATTTTTAACATCTCATACTGGAGTCTGTGGCAGAAAAGACATCAGAAACAAGAGTCAGCAAACACACACACAGCAGAGGAAATACTTAGGATGTAGAAAATGTCATAGCACCTTCATTGAACATACTGTAAAGAACGTCAATGAAATCCATCAACATCAGTCAGGGACAAATATTCAGAAGAGAATAGCATTTCTCCTGATTTGAGATCACTGTGTATAAATCCTCCCTCTCTAACCCTGCATCCTTGTCAGTTCAGCATACAAATTTATAATATTGCCTGCTTGTGTCCCAGGATGAGCACACAACATTCCTTGCTGTGACTGCCACTCCTTGTGGTCGACATTTGGGGATGAAGTCTCCTCAGGGTCAGGATTCCCTGTCCTGAGTCTCCATGTGGCTGAAGAGAGCTGCAGATCTTTGAGCAATGGCGGGGGTGGTCCCATGGGTACTCACGTTCAGACATCAGGACTTGCTTCCTCCCCTCTCCTCCTGTCCCATCAACGAGACATTGGGGGTGAAAGGTTAGTCCAGATTGATGGACAGGTTGTCACCATTCTGGAGGGCGGGGCAGCAAGCTCCACCCACTCATTCCAAAGACGGGGCACCCCCCAACAAAGATGGCGGCCACACACCCGCGCAATGCCCCCTACAAAGATGGCGGCCGTCACCTTCGGGGGCCCCCCCCTGCCTCCGCGGGCAAGCCGCCGGTGTCCGGTTCGCCCCACAAACGGGTGCCGCTTTCCGCGCTCCGACCCTCACTAGAGGCGTCCGTGGAACCTTTCGTTCGTTTCGCCCGATCCGTCGCTCCATTTTGTAACATTCGCCGAGCGGATTGGGAAGGGGTGGGGTGGGTGCCAGAGAGTGAGAATTAAACTGACCGCCGCCGTCGTCTTCGCTCGCACGTTCCGCGCGCATGCTCCCTTCGCATCGCGGTGTGCGCCTGCGTGCCAACGGACTTTACGGCGCGAGCGGGGAAGATCAACCGACCTTCCCCCCCCCCCCCGCGCACGCTCCAGTTGCCGGGCGGTTGTGCGCCTGCGTATAACGTACTTCTGGTGGAGCGGGAACTTTCGAGAAGGCCGAAGAAGCGGGGAGGCGGTTTGCCCGTTCAACCGGAGCAGGCCGGCCGGCCACGGCGTCCCGTGCAGGTGGGAAATAAATCGCGCTGCTGGCCGTCTGGGCCAGAGATCGCTGCTGTAGTACGAGGTAATGCGGCGGTCGGGGTCCAGGCTGTGTTGCTGGGGGGGACACACAGCACTATGCCGCTGTGGGAGTCAGTGAATGGGCTGCAGGAGAGTGCACAGCCCAGGCAGCGGCTGGGTATGGAGTCGGTGTACCCGGTCCCGGCAAATAACTCGCCTCCGTGGGTGAAGTTCACTGCGAGCAGAGGGGAAGAGGGAGGGGGGGGGGGGGGGGGGGAGAAGGGAAAGGTGTTGATAGTCTTCAGGGATACGGAGGTGAACCAGTTGCTGGGGGTGAGGGATGAGCGGTTACACACTCTCTTCCTGACCTGTTACCCGAGAGTGTGGTAAGTTTGTGGGGTAGAGGGGCAGATATTTAGTGTCCCCCCCCCCCCCCCCCCGTGTGAGGTCTGGTTGGTGTCCCAACTTCACTCTGAGGAAGTTACAGTGGGAAGTTATAGTTTTGGGAGATACAGGACCTAACCAGTGGCTGATAGTAAGGGATGAGTGAATATGCATGCAGGAGTTGTAAGTAGTTGTTGGTTAATTATTCTCTGTACTTTACTTCTTAAAGTTGTTTAGGGTGTAGGTTTGCTCGCTGAGCTGTCTCCCTAATATAGAGGAGGCCACTCTCTGAAGCGTTCCGTTGGGGAGACAGGCCGCTTACTTGCGGAACGCTTCAGAGAACACCTCCGGGCCGCCCGGACCAACCAACCCAATCACCCCGTGGCTCAACACTTTAACTCTCCCTCCCACTCCACCGAGGACATGCAGGTCCTTGGACTCCTCCACCGGCAGAACATAACAACACGACGGCTGGAGGAGGAGCGCCTCATCTTCCGTCTGGGAACCCTCCAACCACAAGGGATGAACTCAGATTTCTCCAGTTTCCTCATTTCCCCTCCCCCCACCTTGTCTCAGTCGGTTCCCTCAACTCAGCACCGCCCTCCTAACCTGCAATCTTCTTCCTGACCTCTCCGCCCCCACCCCACTCCGGCCTATCACCCTCACCTTGACCTCCTTCCACCTATCCCACCTCCATCGCCCCTCCCCCAAGTCCCTCCTCCCTACCTTTTATCTTAGCCTGCTTGGCTACTCACTCTCATTCCTGATGAAGGGCTTATGCTCGAAACGTCAAATTCTCTATTCCTGAGATGCTGCCTGGCCTGCTGTGCTTTAACCAGCAACACATTTGCAGCTGTGATCTCCAGCATCTGCAGACCTCATTTTTTACTCTAATTATTCTCTGTACTTTACTTCTTAAAGTTGTTTAGGGTGTAGGTTTGCTCGCTGAGCTGTAGGTTTGATATCCAGACATTTCATTACCTGGCTCGGTAACATCATCAGAGGCGAGCTCCAAGTGAAGGGAAGCTGTTGTCTCCTGCTTTCTATTTATATCTTTCTCCTGGATGGGGTTCCTGGGGTTTGTGGTGATGTCATTTTCTGTTTGTTTTCTGAGGGGTTGATAGATGGTGTCTAGATCTATGTAGATATTTATGACATTGTATTTGGAGTGCCAGGCCTCTAGGAATTATCTGGCATGTTTTTGCTTAGCCTGTCCCAGGCGAATTGGTGGGTTTTTTTTTCATCCATGTGTGAGAGAGGGTTGTGTCGTCTTGTGGCTAGCTGGTGTTCGTGTATCCTAGTGGCTAACTTTCTTCCAGTTTGTCCTATGTAGTGTCTGCGGCAGTCCTTGCATGGAATTTTGTAGATGATGTTGGATTTGTCCATGAGTTGTACTGGGTCTTTTAAGTTGGTTGTTTTAGTATTCAAACAAAAACTCAGCGAGCAGAGCTCCACCCTAAACCTCAACCTGAGCTACAAACCTTGCAGTAAAGTTGTTAATTTGTACTTTAAATAGTCTTTGGACTTAAAATCTGATTGAAGATTTGTAGCTCAGGTATCCGTTGTTGTGGTTCTGCTCGCTGAGCTGGAAGTTTTTGCTGCAAACGTTTCGTTCCCTGGCTAGGGAACATCATCAGTGCTGTTGGAGCCTCATGTGAAGCGCTGCTTTGATGTTTCTTCCGGTATTTATATTGGTTTGTTCTTGCCGCTTCCGGGTGTCAGTTTCAGCTGCAGTGATTTGTATGTGGGGTCCAGGTCAATGTGTCTGTTGATGGAGTTTGGGGATGAATGCCATGCTTCTAGGAATTCTCTGGCTGTTCTCTGTCTGGCTTGTCCTATGATAGTGGTGTTTTCGGCCTAAGAGATAGACCAAGGAACGAGGACATGCCACAACCAAAAGGACTAGCCACTCTACCATACGTCAGGAGCGTCTCAGAACTGACAGCCAGACTACTGTGACCCTTAGGATTAATAACAGCACACAAGCCAACATCCACGCTCAGACAACAACTCACTAGAACAAAGGACCCAATACCCAGCATGAGCCAAACTAACGTAGTTTACAAAATACCATGCAAGGACTGCACAAAACACTATATAGGACAAACAGGAAGACAGCTAACAATCCGCATCCATGAACATCAGCTAGCCACAAAACGACACGACCAGCTATCCCTAGTAGCCATACACTCAGACAACCAGCAACATGAATTTGACTGGGAAAACACCACTATCATAGGACAAGCCAGACAGAGAACAGCCAGAGAATTCCTAGAAGCATGGCATTCATCCCCAAGCTCCATCAACAGACACATTGACCTGGACCCCATATACAAACCACTACAGCTGAAACTGACACCCGGAAACGGCAAGAACGTCCATCAACAGACACATCAACCTGGACCCCACGTACAAATCACTGCAGCTGAAACTGACACCCGGAAGCGGCAAGAACAAACCAATATAAATACCAGAAGAAACATCAAAGCAGCGCTTTACATGAGGCTCCAACAGCACTGATGATGTTCCCTAGCCAGGGAACGAAACGTTTGCAGCAAAAACTTCCAGCTCGGCGAGCAGAACCACAACAGTCTTTGGACTCTTAATCTCACAGATTACTATATGGAGTAAATCTTTTCCGTGTTGCTGGTTTGAATTAAGCAGGTAGTTTTACCCTATGTCGTTACAGTTTAGTGGGCTCTGCCCTGGATTTCAACTGATTTGAATACATTTGGGGGTAATAAAAATCTGTGATTTAAACCCTTGCAGCCTGGTGTCCTAGATCTTTTAAGTAAAATGTAGGTGAGGCAATCTGTTTAATTTCTGTTACTTGTGTTTGATTATAAATTGAAAGTGAGAGAAGTGGATTAAATATTGCGTGTGAGGTTTTGGGATTTGAAGACGATTCTCAAATTTTCAGAGAAACTGTAGAAAGAAAAAGGCCATACATTAGTTTCGGGTTTAACCAAGGGCAGAAGTAAAGCTGAAATTATAAAGGTGTTACTTAAACACTTTGACGTGTCAGAGAAACAGGCAAGTGTAGTCGAAGTAGAAAAACTTAAATTGCAATTGAGAAAAATTGAGTTAGAAGATAAACAAAAGGAGAGAAAAATAGAAAGAAAGCGAGAAGGTTCTTAGCTGAGCAAAAAGACAATTTGAACTGGATGTCGTGACTTAGTCAGTTAACAGGATGGAGATTAAAAATGAAGGTAGTGATATAGACAAATATGTCAAAACACTCTTATTTTGATGAGAAAGATGTTGAAGCCTTTATTTAATTTTAAAAATTGGCTAGGCAAATGGAGTTGTCTGAGGATTTATGGGTAGTGCTAGTTCAGATTAAATTGGTAGGCAGAGCTAGTGAGGTATTTGTCACATGTTAAATAAGGTGACAAGATTATTAAAAAGGTTAAAGAGGCTATTTTAATTGGTTTTGAATCTGTAAAAGAAGCTTATACACAGTGGTTCAGAAACACAAAGGAGGAACCAGGTCAGACTTGTGTTGAGTTTGAAACAAATTTGATAAATGGGTGTATTTTCTGAAAATAGATAGGATCTTTAAGGCTCTGCAATAATCTTTTCTGCTGAAGGAGTTTAAAGACTCATTCCCAGAGATAAGGATTCATGTGGAGGAACAGTCGGTTCAAAAAGTGGGAAGGGCAGCAGAATTGGCAGATGAATGCATTTTGGTGCCTAAGCCAAGCTTCCAGCCAGACCTTTGTCCTGTGAGGGAGAGAAGTTGGATGAAGGGGAGCTCGTACACCATGAGACCGAGCGCTGGTGAGGGTTTACCACTGGTTAAAGAAGGTGGACAAGAGGTGAAAGACCTCAGGTGTTTTGCTGTATGGAAAGAAATACGGACCGTTACAGCACCGGTGGTTTCGGAAGGGGGACAAGGAAAATGTGTTTTTGCTGCTGGAAAGTGGGGCATGTAAAGTCACAGTGCTAGTTATTAAGGAAAGGCACTGTGGGAAAAGATCTGGTGAATGAAACTAAGCCAGTGGCATTAGTGAAGGTAGTAAAGGAGACACCAGCAAGAGTCGACAGCCTAGGCAAGGGCTGGGTATGGAGTTCGTACCTGATCTCTGTGAAGAATTCGCTCTGTGGGTCAAGTTTATTCAGAAAGAATGGGGGAGGAGGAGGACATTAAACTTCTGAGATACAAGATCTAACCAGTGGCTGATAGGAAGGAATGAGTGAATATGTACTCTTTTCTGATCTGCTCCCTGAGAATATGGTAATTTGTGAGATAGATGGACAGAAATTTAGCAATCCCCTACTTAAGATCAGGTTGAAGTACCAACTCAAGACAGGGAAAGTTAGTGGGACTGATCAACTGTGTCAGTTCCAGGAATTCAGTTTGTTCTTGGGAATTATTTAGCGGGAATTGAAAAATGTGGTGCTGGAAAAACACAACAGGCCAGGCAGCATCCGACGAGCAGGAGAATCGACATTTTGGGCATAAGCCCTCCTTCAGGCTTATGCCCAAAACATCAATTCTCCTACTCCTCGGATGCTGCCTGGCCTGTTGTTTTTTCCAGCACCACATTTTCCAACTTTGGTACTTCAGCATCTGCAATCCTCACTTTCTCCTAATTATTTGGCAGGATTCAAGGTGGGACTGACTTGTAGAGAAGCCCAAGGAAGACCGAGATGGGGAGAAGGATGGGAAGGTATAATTTTAAGTACAGAATCTTTTTGCTGTGCTGTCAGATGAAGTGTCAAGAGATCATGAAGAGGTCAAATAGGTTATTTTAAGTGCTTGTGAATTGACACCAGAAGCAGTGTTTAGACAGTGGTTCAGAAATACAAAGAAGGAACCAGGTCAGACTCTAGTTGTAAAGAATGAAACATAATCATCTTAATCGATGGTGTGTGCTTTGAAAATAGATAGGACCTTTTGAGGCACTCAGATTATTTTGCTGGAGGAATTTAAAAACACACTTTGAGGTGGTAAGTGTATGGAATGAGCAGCCAGAGGAAGTCATGGAGGCTCATAAAGTTGCAACATTTAAGAGGCATTTGGATGGGTATATGAATAGAAAGGTTTGGAGGAATATGGACCAGGTTCTGGCAGATGGGATTAGATTGGATTGGAATATCTGGTCGGCATGGACGAGTTGGACCGAAGGGTCTGTTTCCGTACTGTACCTTTCTATGACTGAGTTCATGCGGAGGAACAGAAAATTCAGGAAGTGAGAAGGGCAGCAGAATTAGCAGATGAGTACATCTTGGTGCATAAGACAAGCCTCTGGCCAGAATTTTATCTTCAAGGTTTGTGCGAAGATTTGTAGCTCGGGTGCTCGTTGTTGTGGTTCTGTTTGCCGAGCTGGAAGTTTTTGTTGCAAACGTTTCGTCCCCTGGCTAGGCAACATCATCAGTGCTTTGGAGCCTCCTGCGAAGTGCTTCTTTGATGTTTCTTCCGGTATTTATAGTGGTCTGTCCTTGCCGCTTCTGGGTGTCAGTTTCAGCTGTCCGCTGTAGTGGTTGGTTTCCTAATATACCATCCACTACAGCGGACAGCTGAAAGTGACACCCAGAAGCGGCAAGGACAGACCACTATAAATACCGGAAGAAACATCAAAGAAGCGCTTCGCAGGAGGCTCCGAAGCACTGATGATGTCTCCTAGCCAGGGGACGAAACGTTTGCAACTAAAACTTCCAGCTCGGCGAACAGAAGCACAACAAGAATTTTATCTTGTAAGGGATAGAAGTTGGAAGAATGGGAGATCACTCATTATGAAATCAAGAGTAGGGAGCACTAATAAGAATTTACTGCAGGTTTAAAAAGAAGCCCAAGAGATTGGAAAAGAGGTGAGGCCATAGGGGTTTCCATATAGTAAAGCCACACTACTGGTTGTTAAAGGCAAAGATGTGGTAAACGAAGCTAAGCTGGTGGCATTAGTGAAGGTAGTAAAGGAGACCTTAAGAATAGCTGTGGCCTCATTCCTGATGACTGACTTTTGCCTGAAACGTCAATTTTCCTGCTGCTGGAATGCTGCCTGAGCTGCTGTGCTTTTCTTGCACCACTCTGATCTAGAATGTTAAAAATCACAACACCAGGTTATAGTCCATCAGGTTTATTTGGAAGCACTAGCTTTCGGAGCGCTGCTCCTTCATCAGGTAGTAGTGGAGCAGGACCACAATGCAGAATTTATAGTAAATGTTTAAAGTGTGACGTAACTGAAATGATATGTTGAAAAAGACCTGGATTGTTTAAGTCGCTTATGTGTTAGAATGGGCACGGTCTGATTTCAGTTCCTTCATATGTAAATCGCAGAAATTTTAGTTACGTTCTCAAGTGAACATTATCTAGGCCAACATGATATTAATTGTTAATGTATTGAGGGTGTGAATGAGGTGCTCGATATGAGGCTGTCTGTGTCCCAATGTTCAGTCTGATTCTAATCTTTTAAAAAAAATGGACTTGCAGATTCTTACATGGGCTCGTACAGCTTTTGTTCCATAGCTACCGCATGAAGGAGCAGTGCTCTGAAAGCTAGTGCTTCCAAATAAACCTGTTGGACTATAACCTGGTATTGTGATTTTTAACTTTGTACACCCCTTCCAGCACTGGCACCTCCAAATTTGGAGGATGGATAGGGAGAACCTTTTTCCTCAGATGGCGATTGCTGGCATGAGAGGACATAGCTTCAAAAGAGTGGTGAAAGTTATAGGACGCACCTCAGATTTTATTTCTTTACTCAGAGTAGTAGGGCTGTGGAGTGCACTGCCTGCCACAGTAGTAGACTTGCTATCTTTAAGGGCATTTCAAATGGTCATTCCATAAGCATATGGACGAGAATGAAATAGTTAGTTGGGCTTCAGATTGGTTGGTTCCACCGGTCGATACAACATCGATGGCTGAAGGGCCTGTGCTGCGCTGTAATGTTCGATGTTCAGCTCCAGGATTCCAGTCTGCCGGTTGTTCTGCTCCACTGCTGTATTCAGTCCACCGGCTGTTGTCCCACTTTGGGTTTTCAGAATGACCGTAACCCAAAGCTTATTTTTCTTTATTCGTTAAGAGATTAGATTGGATTCTCTTCAATGTGGAAATGGGCCCTTTGGTCCCACAGAGCAACCCACCCAGGCCCATTCCTCTACATTGACCCCTGACTAATGCATCTAACACTATGGGCAATTTAGCATGACCAATTCACCTAACCTGCACATCTTTGGACTGTGGGAGGAAACCGGAGCACCCAGAGGCAACCCACGCAGTTACAGTGAGAATGTGCAAACTCCACACAGTTGCCAGAGGCGGGAGTTGAACCTGGGTCCCTGGCGCTGTGAGGTAGCAGTGCTAACCACTGTGCCACTGTTGGGCTTCTGCTAATGATCCAGTATGAATTTGAACTTGCACGATTGTCAGCCCCTCAAAAGTCATATCCAGGTAAGAGTCAACCCCCTAAATTTAACTCTTGAAAAATAGTTAAAAGAATTTGACTATTACTTGAGTATTTAATCTGCCGTTTTTTTTGCCCACTCCACTCAATTAAACCAGTCTCTGTCCCTCTCTAAACTCGTCATCACTTGCCTTTCCACCTACATTTGTTTCACCTGCACGTGATAGTACACTGACTTTGTTGTGGTTCTGTTTGCCGAGCTGGGAATTTGAGTTGCAGACGTTTCGTCCTCTGTCTGGGTGACATCCTCAGTGCTTGGGAGCCTCCTGTGAAGCACTCCTGTGATCTTTCCTCTGCCATTTGTAGAGGTTTGAATCTGCCGCTTCCGGTTGCAGCGGACAGCTGGAACTGACAGTGGCTGGTATATTGGGTCCCGGTCGATGTGCCTATTGATCGAATCTGTGGATGAGTACCATGCCTCTTGGAATTCCCTGGCTGTTCTCTATTTGGCTTGTCCTATAATAGTAGTGTATTAGGATAAGCCAAACAGCCAGGCAATTCCTAGAGGCATAGCACTCAACCACAGATTCAATCAATACGCACATCGACCTGGACCCAATATTCCAGCTCCTGCAGCGGACAGCTGGAACTGACAACCCGAAGCGGCAAATTCAAACCACTACGAATGCCGTAGGAAAGATCACAGAAGTGCTTCATAGGAGGCTCCCAAGCACTGAGGATGTCACCTAGACAGGGGACGAAACGTCTGCAACACCAATTCCCAGCTCGGCGAACAGAACCACAACAACGAGCACCCCTGCTACAAATCTTTTCGCAGACTTTGAGTACACTGACTTTCCTTCAGAAATGCAGAAGAGGGAATAGTGACTGATTTCATAGTCATAGAGATGTACAACATGAAAACACCCTTCAGTCCAACTTGTCTATGCCGATCAACTATCCCAACCCAATAGAGTGCAGTTTGCCAGCACTGGCCCATATCCCTCTCAACCCTTCCTCATCATATATAGTGGAACCTCAATTATGCGAACGAGATGGGTGGGTACTATTTTGTTTGGATAATTGATTATTTGGAAAATCAATTAAGTGCCTTTCCTCTGCGGCTTGGAATTTTAAAAGTTGCTCTCTGTTCAGGAGACTAGCATCAGTGCACAGTGTGTGACACCCTGCCCCTCCCATGCAGCACGGCCGCCAAAACTTGTCTCGCCCTGCTTCTGCTCCCCAGCACCAAGTGCACGAGCCCCCTCCCTCCCCCCCTCTTTCCCCCCAAACACAGTTCCCCCCACCACCACCTCCGGCCCCTCTCTGGGGCATCCAGACTGTGCACCAACAAAACTGCTGCAGCTGCCTTTTGGGGGGGTAAGTCTCCAAACAGTGCACACCACTTTTTATTGCAAAATTTTGACCAGTTCCATGTTTGCCCTGCACAGGACAATGTTGGAGTGATTATTCCTGCGAAGCAGGGGGAAGAGATAGTGTAGGGAGAGGGAGGGCGGGAGGTCAGTCATTTGGAGACAGTGCCTACTTAGTCGCTGTAAACAAAAGACGTGATCGCAGTTGAAAACAAGTCTTTGATATCATGTTTCTATCGGGAGCTCGGTCTCCTTCAGATAATCAAGGTTCCCCTGTACTTATCAAGATGCCTTTTAAATGTCGCAATTGTACCAGCCTCCACCACTTCCTCTGGCAACTCTTTCCATACACCCACCCTCTGTGTGAAAAAAGTACCTTTTATATCTTTCCCCTCTCACCCTCATCCTATGACCCCTAGTTCTGGACTCCCCCACACCAAGGAAGAGACGTTCATGCCCCTCATGACCTTATAAACCTCTGTAAGGTCCCCCCTCAGCCTCCAGCTTCAGGGGAAACAACCCCATCCTATTCAGCCTCTCCCTAAAACTCAAATCCTCCAACCCTGGCAATATCTTTGTCAATCTTTTCTGAACCTATTCAAGTTTGGCAACATCCTACCGATAGGAAGGAGACCAGAATTGCACGCAATATTCCAAAAATGGCGTAACCAACATCCTATATAGCTGAACCATGACCTCCCAATTCCTATGCTCCATACTCTGACCAGTAAAGGAAAACATACCAAATGCCTTATTCACTGTCCTATCTACCTGCAACTCCACTTTCAAGGAGCTATGCACTCCAAGGTCTTTTGTTCCGCAACACTCCCATAAAGATTTTGCACAGACAATTCAGATTCCCTACAATGTGGAAATAGGCCATTCGGCCCAACAAATCCACACCGACCCTCGGAAGAATATTGCACCCAAACATCTTCCCCTACTACCCCTGACTAATGCATCTAACCCTTGATAGATATAAACAAAGGGTGGTGTAGTAGCTTTGTTGTTTTTTCTTTTTTTTCCAGGGTTATGCTTTACTCTCATCACCAGTGAAATAACTCCACAAGACCGTCACCAGGTCCCCCTTTATGTACACGTGGAAAGTCCTTGAACACTGATCCAGCTCCCTCCGAGCCAGCTCTCGGTGAACACAACCTCTGACACTCCTGTTTTTTTTTAATTTTTCCCCAGCACCCATGTTTGTGTGCAGGTGTGTGAGACAGTGAAAGACACAAGGGGCAAGAATCTTGATTCAGTTTCCACCGTCAGGAAGAAAAGAAACACCCGAGTGGCCAGTGGCAAGCAGTGCCCTTTTCATCAAAGGGAGTAGGAACTTTGTTTTGTGATGGGGTAAGTGTGATCTTACAAGTAATAATCTTTGGCACCTCCACATCATGAGTTCCAATCTTGAATTGTGTGTACAATGTTAAAAAATCGCACGACACCAGGTTATAGTCCAAAGGATTTATTTGGAAGCACGAACTTTTGAAGCACTGCTCCTTTGTCAGGTGGTTGTGCAGTATAAGATTGTAAGGCACAGAATTCATCGCAAAAGGTTAAAGTGTTTTGCAACTGATGTGATATTTGAATAAACCTAGATTGCTGTCAAATCTTTTAGTTTAGATTAGATTAGATTACTTACAATGTGGAAACAGGCCCTTCGGCCAAACAAGTCCACACCGACCCGCCAAAGCGCAACCCACCCATACCCCTACATTTACCCCTAACCTAACACTACGGGCAATTTAGCATTGCCAATTCACCTGGCCCGCACATCTTTGGACTGTGGGAGGAAACCGGAGCACCCGGAGGAAACCCACGCAGACACGGGGAGAACGTGCAAACTCCACACAGTCAGTCGCCTGAGGCGGGAATTGAACCCAAGTCCCTGGCGCTGTGAGGCAGCAGTGCTAACCACTGTGCCACCATGCCGCCCAATATTTTAAGATTGGTTGTTGGGTTTGGTTCATTAATCTGTAAATCCCAGTCCTACTTTCAAGTCACTTTCTTGGGATAACTTTAGGTTTTGTAAAACATTTTGGCTCAGCCAATACATTTAAGGTTAGGGTCTGTATCCCAATCTTGAGTCAGACTGGTTCTACTTCCAAAGTAGGAATTAATAAATATTACATGGTTTGACTACCTGACGGTTGTATGTGTTTTGAGTGAAATAGAACATGTCTGCAAATGCAAATTCACCCCACAGACTTTTGTTTTTGTGTGTTTGGTAGAGTATGTGCAAGAGTATGATGGTGTATACGAGAGGGAGTCTGCGTTGAGAATGTGCATAAGGTATGAGCAGGTAAGGAAATAATTAAAATAAGGGGTGTGTGTGAGACGAAGGCTCAGCTTGGATCAAATAAGAACTAAAAGTAAACAATGAGGTGCTGGGGGCAACTGTAGTGCTTTCACAAGGTGAAAAAGCATCCATTATGTAAAGGCAAAAGTGAGGGCTGCAGGTGCTGGAGATTAGAGTCGGGAGTGTGGTGTTGGAAAAGCACAGCAAGCCAGGTAGCATCCGAGAAGCAGGAATATCAACGTTTCAAGCAAAAGCCCTTCATCAGGAATGAGGCTGTGAGCCTTGGGTGGGGAGATTATTGGGGGTGGGGTGAGGCTGGGGAGAAGGTAGCTGAGTGTGATAGGTGGATGGAGGTGGAGGTAATAGGCATAGGTCAGGGAGGAGGGTGGAATAGCAGGGGCGGGTTGGAAGGAAGATGGACGGGTCTTGATGGTGCCTAGCTAGAAGGCTGTAACTGGTATAAGGTGGGGAGGGGAAGTGAAGAAACTGGTGAAATCCACATTGATGCCATATGGTTGGAGGGTCTCAAGGCAGAAGATGAGGCATTTTTCCTCCAGGTGTCTGATTATAAGAGTGTGGCACTGGAGGAGGCCCAGGCTCTTGGCCGAGTGGGAGGGGAAGTCGAAGTGTTCGGCTACAGGGCAGTGGGATTGGTTGGTGCAGGTGTCCCAGAGATGTTTTCTGAAGCGATTTGCGAGTGGGCACCCTGTAGAAGAGATCGCATCAGGAGTAACAATACGGTAGTGATGTGTGGAAGTCAAGATGAGACATTGATGTATGTGGAAGGATCCTTTGGGGTCTTGGACAGAGGTAAGAGGGGAGGAGTGAGTGCAGGCCTTGCATTTCCTGTGGTGGTAGGGGAAGATTTGGGAGGGGAGTGGGTTGTATTGGAGGTGGGGGGATTGAGGCATGGACCTGACAAGGAAGTTGCAGAGAGAATGGTCTTCATGGAAAGTAGATATGGGTGGGGGTGGAAATATATCTCTGGTGTGGCATCTGTGTGCAGGTGGTGGAAATGGTGGAGAATGGTACCATGTATATGGAGTTTGGTGGTGTGGATGGGGGGGGCGGGGAGAGGACTTCTGTTCTTGTTGCAGTTGAAGGGGCGGGATTTGAGTGCAGGATGTGGACGAGATGCGCTGGAGGGCATCATCAACGATCTGGGAGTGGAAATTGTAGTCTTTCAAAAGGAAGCCATCTAGTGTGTTCTGTAGTGAAACTGGTCCTCCTGGGAGCAGATGTAGTGAAGGCGGAGGAATTGGAAATAAGGAATAGCAGTTTTTTTTTAACAGGAGGCAGGGTCGGAGGAGGTGTCATTCTGGTAGCTTTGGGAGTGAGTGGGTTTGTAGAAAATGCCGGTGAGTTGGACACAATTGATGGAGGTGGAGACATCCAGGAATGGGATGAAGGTGTCTGAGAAGGTCCGGTGAATTTAAGATCAGTGTCAAATGTGTTAGTGAAGTTGATAAACTGAACTGTTCAACCTCCTTGTGGGAGCACGAGGTCGCACTGATACAGTCTTCAGTGTAGCAGAGGAAAAGGTGGGGAGTGATGCAGGAATAACTCTGGAAGATGGACTGTTCTACGTAGGCAACAAAGAGGCAGGCGTAGCTGGGACCCAAGCGAGTGTCCACGGCTACCCCTTTCATCTGGAGGTAGTGGGAGGATTTAAAGGAGAAATTATTAAGAGTGAGGACCAGTTCAGCGAAATGAATTAGTGCGTCAATGGAAGGGTCCTGATCGGGAAGGCGGGAGAGGAAGAAACTGAGGGCTTGGAGGCTTTGATCACGGCAGATGGAAGTGTATGTGGACTGGATGTCCATGGGAAGATGAGGCATTAGGAGCCATGGAATCTGAAGTCTTGGAGGAGGTGGGTGGTATCCTGATTATATGTGGAGAGTGTGGGTGGGGGAAGGTGGGGGGTGATGTTTAGGACAGTATGGAGGTATGTAGAGATGAATTCGGTGGTGCAAGAGCAAGCTGAGACGATGGGTCAGCCGCGGTAGTCAGGCTTGGGGATCTTGGGTAGGAGGTAGAACCAGGTGGTGTGGGATTCTGAACTAAGGTTAGAAATTGTGGGTGGGAGAACACCTGAGGCGGTGAGGTTGTATATGGTCTGGGAGATGGAGGTTAGGTCCTGATGATTCTGTTGGCAGAAAGGGCTGTTTGGCAGTGGCTGCTTGAAGGCTCGGTGACGTTTGTTTAACGGTTTAAATTTGAAAGTTTTTTTTAGAAAAAGCGCGGAGCAGACCTGGAAGCTGGTGTAGCGCAAGCTACAATAAAGGCGCGCAGGAGAAGAACCCGAGGCACTACAAAGGTAGAGCCTCCCACTCGCCGCCCTCCTCTAACCTAATAATAAGACCCACTGTGGTAAGAAGGTAAGTGCTGCATTTTACTTGTTCTAATGTTTAGACCTAGTTTTTTTAAGGTTACTTTTAGAGGGATGGCAGTGAAGGCAGTGCAATGTTTCTCTTGCAACATGTTTGAGGTGAGGGATGCCATGGTCGTCCCTGCTGATTACACTTGCAGGAAGTGCACCCATCTCCAGCTCCTCCAAGACCGTCTTAGGAAACTGGAGCTGGAGTTGGATGAACTTAGGATCATTCGGGAGGCAGACGTGGTCATGGATCAGAGCTTTAGGGGAGTAGTAACTCCAAAGATTGCAGACAGATGGGTGACAGTGAGGGGGTCTTGGAGGAAGCAGCCAGTGCAGGGACCCCCTGCGGCCGTTCCCCTCAATAACAAGTATACTGTTTTGGATACTTATTGGGGGGACGACTTACCAGGGGTAAGCAATGGGGTTCAGACCTCTGGCACGGAGCCTCTCCCCGTTGCTCAGAAGGGAAGTGAGGAGAAGAACAGAGCAATTGTTATTGGAGACTCGACAGTTCGGGGCACAGGTGGTTTTGTGGGGGCGAGAGAGACTCACGTTTGGTATGTTGCCTCCCAGGTGCAAAGGTATGTGATGTCTCTGATCATGTTTTCCGGGTCCTTAAGGGGGAGGGGGACCAGCCCGAAGTCATGGTCCACATTGGCACGAACGACATAGATAGGAAGAGGGATGAGGATGTTAGGCAGGCTTTC
The DNA here is from genome assembly GCF_020745735.1 of Hemiscyllium ocellatum. NCBI lineage: Eukaryota > Metazoa > Chordata > Chondrichthyes > Orectolobiformes > Hemiscylliidae > Hemiscyllium > Hemiscyllium ocellatum. Next base: position 13,097,405 of record NC_083427.1, read on the forward strand.
AGGGAGCTAGGTTGGAAGCTCAAAGTTGGAACAAACAGAGTTGTTGTCTCTGGTTTGTTACCTGTGCCACGTGATAGAGAGTCGAGGAATAGGGAGAGAGAGCAGTTAAATGCGTGGCTACAGCGATGGTGCAGGAGGGAGGGATTCCGGTTTCTGGATAACTGGGGTTCTTTCTGGGGAAGGTGGGACCTCCTATAAACAGGATGGTCTACACCTGAACCTGAGGGGCACCAGTATCCTTGGGAGGAGGTTGGCTAGTGTTCCTTTGGGGGGTTTAAACTAACTCTGCAGGGGCATGGGAACCTAGACTGTAGCTTTAGGGTGCAGGACCTGGAGTGTAGGGAGGTTAGGAACATGGCACCAATCTCGAAGGAGGGTGCCTGTAAACCAGAAGGTGGCTTGAAGTGTGTATACTTCAATGCGAGAAGTATACGAAATAAGGTAGGTGAACTTGCAGCATGGATTGGTACCTGGGAGTTCGATGTTGTGGCTATTGTGGAGACATGGGTAGAACAGGGACAGGATTGGTTGTTGCAGGTTCCAGGGTTTAAATGTTTTAGTAGGGTCAGAGGTGGGGGTAAAAGAGGGGGAGGTGTGGCTTTGCTTGTCAAAGATAGTATTAGAGCAGTGGAAAGGACGATGGATAAAGACTTGCCGTCTGAGGTAGTTTGGGTTGAGCTTAGAAATAGGAAAGGTGAGGTCACCCTGTTAGGAGTTTTCTACAGGCCTCCTAATAGTCCTAGAGACGTAGAAGAAAGGATTGTGAGGATGATTCAGGAGAAGAGTTCTGGGTAACGAACCAGGCCAGGTATTAGAATTGGAGGTAGTTGAGCACTTTGGGGACAGTGACTTGGCGTGGCTTGGAAAAGTAGGCTTCAAGGGAAGGGTGCAATCGATATGTGGAGCTTGTTCAAGGAGCAACTATTGAGTGTCCTTGATAAGTATGTACCTGTCAGGCAGGGAGGAAAGGGTCGTGTGAGGGAGCCGTGGTTTAATAAGGAATTGGAATCCCTTGTTAAAGGGAAGAGGGCGGCCTATGTAAAGATGAGGCGTGAAGGTTCAATTGGGGCGATTGAGAGTTATAAGGTAGCCAGGAAGGATCTAAGAGCAGCAAGGAGGGGACATGAAAAGTCCTTGGTTGGTAGGATTAGGGAAAACCCAAAGGCTTTCTATAGGTATGTCAGGAATAAAAGACTGGCTAGGGTAGGAATAGGTTCTGTCTAGGATAGTAGTGGGAAGTTGTGTGTGGAGGCTGAGGAGATTGGGGAGACACTGAATGAATACTTTTTGTCAGTATTCACTCAGGAACAGGACATTGATGCCGATGTGAATATTGAGTCGCAATTAATTAGAATGAATGGCTTTGCGATATGTAGGGAAGAGGTGTTGGAAATTCTGGAAAGGGTGAATATAGATAAGACCCCTGGGCCTGATGGCATTTACCCTAGGATTCTCTGCGAAGCAAGGGAGGAGATTGCAGATCCATTGGCCTTGATTTTTATGTCCTTGTTGTCTACAGGAATAGTGCCAGAAGACTGGAGGATAGCAAATGTGGTTCCTTTGTTCAAGAAGGGGAGTAGGGATAACCCTAGTAACTATAGGCCGGTGAGTCTTGCCTCTGTTGTGGGCAAAGTCTTAGAGAGAATTGTAAGGGATAGGATTTATGAACATCTGGATAGGAATAATGTGATCAAGGATAATCAGCATGGTTTTGTGAAGGGCAGGTCGTGCCTCACAAACCTTATTGATTTCTTTGAGAAGGTGACTAAGGAGGTGGATGAGGGTAAAGCGATAGATGTGGTGTATATGGATTTTAGTAAGGCGTTTGATAAGGTTCCCCATGGTCGGCTACTGCAAAAAATACGGAGGTATGGCATTGAGGGTGAGTTGGAGGTTTGGATTAGGAATTGGCTGGCTGGAAGAAGACAGGGTAGTAGTTGATGGTATAGGTTCATCTTGGAGTGCAGTTACCAGCGGTGTTCCGCAAGGATCTGTTTTGGGACCATTGCTGTTTGTCATTTTTATAAATGATCTGGAGGAGGGGCTAGAAGGCTGGATGAGCAAGTTTGCGGATGATACGAAAGTCGGTGGAGTTGTTGACAGTGAGGAAGGATGTGGCAGGTTACAGCGGGATATCGATAAGCTGCAGAGCTGGGCAGAAAGGTGGCAAATGGAGTTCAATGTAGCTAAGTGTGAAGTGATTCACTTTAGTAAGAGTAACAAGAAGATGGAGTACTGGGCTAATGGTCGGATACTTGGTAGTGTGGATGAGCAGAGGGATCTTGGTGTCCATGTGCACAGATCTCTGAAAGTTGCCACCCAGGTAAATAGTGCTGTGAGGAAGGCATATGGTGTAGTGGGCTTTATTGGGAGAGGAATTGAGTTCCGGAGTCCTGAGGTCATGTTGCAGTTGTATAAGACTCTGGTGCGGCCACATCTGGAGTATTGTGTGCAGTTTTGGTTGCCATACTATAAGAAGGATGTGGAGGCACTGGAACGGGTGCAGAGGAGGTTTTCCAGGATGTTGCCTGGTATGGTAGGAAGATCATTTGAGGAAAGGCTGAGGCACTTGGGGCTGTTCTCATTGGAGAAAAGAAGGTTTAGGGGTGACTTGATAGAGGTGTACAAGATGATTAGGGGTTTAGATAGGGTTGACCATGAGAACCTTTTTTCACGTGTGGAGTGAGCTATTACGAGGGGGCATAGCTTTAAATTAAGGGGTGGTAGGTGTAGGACTAATGTTAGGGGTAGATTCTTTACTCAGCGAGTCATGAGTTCATGGAATGCCCTGCCAGTAACAGTGGTGGACTCTCCCTCTTTATGGGCATTAAAAAGGGCATTGGATAGACATATGGAGGAAAGTGGGCTAATGTAGATTAGGTGGGCTTGGATCGGCGCAACATCGAGGGCCGAAGGGCCTGTACTGCGCTGTATTTTTCTATGTTTCTATGTTCTATTCATTATATAAAGCCATTTAACAAAATGAAGAAACATTCAGTGTATAAAGTCAATTAACAAGATGAAAAGTATTCATTATGTGAAGCCAGTTAAGAAGGTTAAGAACATTCATTGTGTAAAAGCAATCTTTACAATTGACACTTGCTGATTGTAACGGTCACCCAATCAATATCTACGTTGCCTTATCTGAATGCTCCTCCCTGTAAATGACTATATAATTCATTAAGGAACTGCTGTTCCAGAGTAGACAGAACTCCTGTCTTGTGCGCATGGGTGATCATTCTCTCTCCCTATAGGGCTTGGAGTAAAGATAAAGGAGGTAAAATCATATATTGTCTCTCTGAGCGGTTGCTTCAACTGATACAAGGATAGCGAGACAGGACAACGTGTGTGTGTGTGTGTGTGTGTGTGTGTGTGTGTGTGTGTGTGTCTGTGTGTCTGTGTATGTGTCGTCATGAGATCGCCCATATTGCAACATGAATCCAAGGTACCGGTTGAGCCAACCCCATGGGTACTGAACTTGGTTGTTAGCCAGTCTGTGTTGTTGCCTGTCCCGAAGTCTGCCTTCGAGGGTGGTCTACCGAATATCTGAGGTCGAATGTCCCTGACTGCTGAAGTATTCCCCTGCTGGGAGGGAACACTCCTGTCTGGTGATTGTTGCATGGTGTCCATTCATTCATAGTGTCTGCTTGTTCTCGCCAATCAACAATGCCATGGGTCATCCTTGCCTAATCGGTGTATGAGCTGAAATGTCTTTTTTTTCATAAAACCTTCAATTATCTCGAATGTCACTTAAAACAATTTCAGGGATTTAGGTATTAACGAACCAAAACCTGCAATCCACTATAAAATATGTAAAACTTAATAGCAATCTGGGTTCGTTCAATTAATTGTTTCAGTTGCATAACACTGTCAGTTTTTGCTATAAATTCTGTCTTATGATCCTGCTCCACAGCCACCTGATGAAGGAGCAGTGCTCAGAAAGCTAGTGCTTCCAAATCAACCTGGTGTTGTGTGATTTTTAACTTTGCACATTCAAGCCTGACTGACCATTCTCAAAGGTCGTGGCGATCTGTCCTCTGCCTCAATTTCTCATTCAATGACGACCCTGATCACCAACAACTCCTCGATATTTCAATAATCTATCTGTCTTCTGTATGAAAACTTTGTTATAACCTTCACAATTCTCTTGGGTAGACCATTCCAGGAATTCATTTCGCATGTGAAATTTCTTCACATCTCAGTGATAATTTACTGTTTCTTACTCTGTAACAATGTCCTCCAGTTCAAGATTCACTCACTGATGGATAATCTACCCTATAAAGGCCCCTCAAGCTGTTGTGAATTTCAATGAATTAATGCCTAACTTATTATTTTTGATCTGATTTTGCAAAGTTTCAATGGACCCCCATGAGCCCTTGCCTTGGCAATCGATCTCCCTTGTGGGACCTTATGAAAAGTCTTGCTGATGTTCAAAAATTTGATTCAAGTTGACCAGCTGTAACCTCTCTAAACCAAAACCATGCAGACTGTTCTTGATCAATCTTTGCCTCTGCTAATGCAAAATAGTTCTGTCCCTCAGAATTGTTTTCAATATTTTCCTTACCATCAAGGTTAATTTGACTGTCTTTTCTTCGCTTATTCCTCATTCTCCTCTTGAATAAAAGTAGCATTTTGGTTGTCATTCAGTCATGTAGCACCTCTCTTGTGGCCAGAGTGGTATTGAAAATCTTTGCAAACACCCTGCTATTTTGTCTCAAAAGCCATTAATTCCCCGTTCCCCCAACCCGCCCAAAACCGCCTCCTGTGTGCCCACACCCTCCCTTCAGAGCAGCCAGACTGGACACCAACAACAAGACTGCTGCTGCTGCTGCAGTTGCCTTTGTGGGGTAAGTCTCCAAATAGTGTGTATACACAGCCACAGGGAAAGGGGGTTGCGGGGGGGGGGGTAGTAGGGTACACCCCTCTGTACAACTCCAGGGAAAGTGTGGGAAGAAAGAGGGCAGGCAGTCAGTCATTTGGAGACGGTGTCTGTTTAATCACTATAAACAAAAGATGCGATCACTGTTGGAAACACGTCTTTGATGAAATATTTCTATTGGGACCTCGATCTCCTTAAGATAATCTGATTTTTGGATAATTGAGGTTCCTCTGTATAAAATCCCAGTAGTGCAGAAAGAAGTCAATTGAGATCTCGAGTCTGCACCAAACCTCTGAAGACTATCAGACCCAGACCCAATGCTGTATATCTCTCAATTTGTAAGGTTCATATGATCTGATGGTCCCACCCTTCTCATTTATGGAAACACACTGGCCCTGTGCTCTACATATTTCCTTTGTGATTGCTTCCCACTAGTGAGAGACAGATTTACCTGAAAATATCTGTTCATACCTCACTCTGACCAAATCATATCTGATCTCATTAAATTCTGTTGATTTAGAACTTCGATTTCTGGCCCATTCTAGTCCTTTTCCATAACAACCTTGCATCTGAAGGGATCATGGTGACTGTCTGAAAAATGCTGCTCGACTTCAACCACTTGCCTGGCTTTGTCACTGTAGGACCTCCCTCTCCCTTGTAGGGGCTTCACCATACTGGCTTAAAAAACACTCTCTCTTTTCTGCATTTCTTAAAAGAATTTGTGTAAAGTTCACACAATGGGAAAGTGATTTTCTGTTGTATCACAATGCTATTGCTTCCCTGAAGTTCGCCAACTTGCTCATCTATATCTCTTGGAGCAATGGTGTGTCTATAGTGCACTCTCAGCAATCTGATTCGTTTTTCTGTTTTGTTTCTGAGTTCTGTCCATACAGGTTCATTTGACAAGTTTTCTAATGTATCATCCCTCCTTACTTTTGTAAAAGATCTCCTGAACAAAAATGAGAACCATCAGACATAGGAGTGGAAATAAGGCCATTCGGCCTATCGAGTCCACTCCGCCATTCAATCATGGCTGATGGGCATTTCAACTCCACTTACCCGCATTCTCCCCATTGCCCTTAATTCCTTGTGACATCAAGAATTAATCAATCTCTGCCTTGAAGACATTTAGTGTCCCAGCCTCCACTGCACTCTGTGGCAATGAATTCCACAGGCCCACCACTCTCTGGCTGAAGAAATGTCTCCGCATTTCTGTTCTGAATTTGTACCCTCTAATTTTAAGGCTGTGTCCACGGGTCCTAGTCTCCTCGCCTAACGGAAACAATTTCCTCGCGTCCACCCTTTCCAAGCCATGTATTATCTTGTAAGTTTCTATTAAGTCTCCCCTCAATCTTCTAAGCTCCAATGAATACAATCCCAGGATCCTCAGCTGTTCCTCGTATGTTAGGCCAACCATCCAGGGATCATCCGTGTGAATCTCTGCTGGACACGTTCCAGTGCCAGTATGTCCTTCGTGAGGTGTGGGGACCCAAACTGGACACAGTACTCCAAATGGGGCCTAACCAGCGCTTTATGAAGCCTCAGTAACACAACAATGCTTTTATATTCCAACCCTCTTGAGATAAATGACAACATTGCATTCACTTTCTTAATCACGGACTCAACATGCATGTTTACCTTTAGAGAATCCTCGACAAGCTCTCCCAGATCCCTTTGTACTTTTGCTTTATGAATTTTCTCACCGTTTAGAAAGTCCATGCTTTTATTCTTTTGACACTTTCTGTCTCACGTGACAATCCTGTATCATTGGATATTGATTGTTAATTGTGTTCCTCTTTCAACTATTTCTCTGATGGCATGTCCCCACGTTTTTATTGCTGTCCTTGATTCAACTGCCTGTTCCGTCTGATTCCGAGCATTGGTATAAATACCATTTAACCTTGTTAATCTTGCTTGGGCATTAATTGGTCTGTAAAGTCTATACCTTCCTTTATTCTCACTTTTTACCCCCTTCTAACCGTTTTGAATGCTCTCTGTGGACTCCTCCACTGACTAAATTAATTTATATACTCCTAATAGGAAACGTAAACCTCAAATACATATTGGTCCCATTCCAGTCCAGGTGCAACCCCATCTGCCTTGAACAAACAGTGTATACGATGGCATGCTGTGTTATCCCTGGGTTTAATTCCGCCCTTGGGCGTCAGTCTGTGTGGAGTTAGCACATTCTCCCCATGTCTGCATGGGTTTCTTCCTGCAGTGCAAACATGTGCCGATTAGGTGAATTGGTTCTGCTAAATTGGCCATAATGTCTGGGGATGTGCAGGCTAGATGGGTGAGTCATGGTAAATTCTAGATTACAGGTGGAGAGTGAGAGCGGGTAGGTTTGGGTGGGATGGTCTTCAGAGGATCAGTGTGGATTCAATGGGCTGAATAGTGGTGAAGAAACTGTTATTTTCTTGCACTGCTGGAGGAAAGGATGATGGTTGTACAGAGATGGACAGTAGATGCAGGAGTAGGCCATTCTGCCCTTTGAGCCTGTACCACCATTCATTATGATCATGGTTGATCATCCTCAATCATTATCCTGTTCCTGCCTTATCTCCATAACCCTTGATTTCAAAGAACCCTCCAAAGGAAAATAATTGACCTTGGAAATATGATAAAAACTTGATGCATCATAGTTTTAACAAAGATGATTTATATGATTTTTTTCCCCACATAGGTAGGCGGATGTTTGGGCTGCCCGTGACTAAGTAGCACAAGATGGTGAAGAGCTGCCCATGCCTAATGTCATGGAACATGGCTGATAGTAGTTTAGGGACCTTGGGAAAATATTTGCTTTTTGTAGTCTTCACAAGTACAATAGTAGCTCTGTAGACCTAAGGTAACAGAACTGGAATAGAATGTGCAGTCATTTATGCAGATGAAATACAGAACATTTAATTAGTGACTCTGTCTAAAATACTAATAGTTAAGATCCTTCAAATAATCATAGACAAAGCTTCTGGGGTAGTTATAGATTAAACTATTAAAAAATGCTTTAGAGGTGAAGATTCAAATACAATTGAGAGCAAACCAGTCTCTGACAGTAAAAGCAGCCCCCATATAATGTCAGCGATAGATGAATAATAGATACTGAAATGAGCGGACCCTAGAGTGTGGGTGAATGAACACGTTGGAAGGCACAAAAGGATAAAGATCGGGATGACGAGTAATTACAGTTTGAAAGAAAAGATACTGCTCCCAACTAGCTAAAATTCTAACATTAGATGTGACCATGTAACTTGGCTGGAGCTGGTATTGTAACAATTAATTAAAAGCAATATTATTTTATAATTTCTGTAATGAGGTGAATAAGGAATTTAAAAGGTCCTCAAATGATAAGCAAGTATCCCATTAATTGCTTCCCAGAAATTTGAAGCTGCCAATGTACTTGAACAGTGTCCATTGTGAGAAGCCCCAAGAAGAGATAAGCGAGACTTCAAAACATCATGAGACCATGGAGGATCAGGGGTTGACCAAATGCCTGGCCATCTCTTGTCAGTCATATGATAAGCTAAATTGAATGTGAATGTAATTAATAATTGTTTGTAAATGTTGAAGGTGGGGGGATGAAACAAATGTATGTTTTCCTTTGTTCGGTGAAGGTATCCAGATTTTCAGAGGGTTTCTTCCTACCAGTGTAATTTCAATAAACTCTGATGTTGGAAGCAACCTTCTGGGTGTCAAGTTAATCATTTGATTATTTCACCCCTTATTGCTGTAAACAAGCTGTCTTCATACAGAAATTGGGATTAAAATTACAAAAATGCCACATGCATTAAGCAGCAATAAGATGGCGAAAGTTTGCAGAGGAAGAGAGCCATGGAAGAGAAACTCATTGACAGCTCTGTACATTTGAGTGGTTGTTACATCCACATCAGAGTGGGAAACCTTAAACCAGCCAGGTGAAATGGTCGATTTGTTTTGGCTAGTAGATCATAACAAGAGACCAGTCTAAACTATGTGGAAAGGTCACGATGTAACCTAGCTCAGCCAACATGTCCAGAATCATTGTCCTTTTTCTTTCAACGTCATCTTCGATTCTCAGAATGCAAATTAAATTCATAACCTTCCCAAATCCCAAGCTCCAGGAGATACCATTCAATCCATGACATGTCAGTGCTCACTCAAATCAGCCAATCAAGGGTTAATCTTTCCACCAGCTTCCCTCCTGTCTCTCTCTCTCTGTCTCTGTGTCCTTTGAACCCTTCAGTCAGTGAATGTAATTTACAGAAGCATGCTTTTCTCACTCACACTTGAACCATTTCTAACTTTGAGAGTTTGTGTTTTTTCCAACCTGTAAGGCTAATGAGACATTCGCTTTCCAGAGCAGCCAAGATGAGGGAGTTGAACTTCATAAATTCAAATCTGCAAAGTTTGGTAAACTTAAAAATGTATCACGATTTTTATGTTACATGCATCTTCCACTCAGCTTATTAAATTGCAAGTTCTTTTCCTTTTGAGTATGAGCTTTGTTTAGAGTCTTCGATATAAACATAAAGTTAGTTATTGGACACTCTACTGTGAAATATGCGTGTCTCCAGTCTTTGGCATTATAAGGAAGTAATGCCACATATTCCACAAGTGAACAACTGTTTTCACCTTATTTACCCCAATCCATTTATAATTAGGACAGATGCCCCCAAACCTTCTGAACAAGCACCTTCCTGCATTCTCTGCAGCAGATGTATCAAATCTATGGTGACACGCTTTCTCATATGGGCCACGTGCAGTCAGGCAGGACTTGTTTAGTTTGGGATTATGTTTGGCATTAACTAGTTATAACTCTGACTATAGCTACACAGAGTGGTGGGTCTGGGAAAACCGTGGTGTGGGGGTGGGGGAGAGCAGTGTGTTGAACCCGGCGATTGCAACAGGGGATGGGAGGAGGAGGGTGAGCAGAAGCATTTCTTAAATTCACAACTCAACACTGTTTTTCTGTGCACTTTTGTTTCCTTTCCCCGAGGAAGGTTTTCCAGGTAATTGAAGAATTGCAAAGGTTTACCAGAGTGATTCTTGGGAAGGTGGGACTGATATGTTAAGGAATGACCACTTCGAACTGTTTTCACTGGAGTGGAGAAGAATGAGGGGAACCTCAGAACAATGAATCCGAGGCAACTTCTCGGTGCACACAAAGAAATTGATATGTAAATTTGGCAAGTAAAAATGCCAAATGATGTACAATGTGGAAAAGTGTGAATTTGTTCTGTCCGTGGCATGCTGCAGCATTCCAGTGAATTACAACACAAACTGGAAGAATAACAGTTTTGCAACAGGGCCAGGGAGCTGCTGGGAAGTTAAAATCCTCTTTTTATAAACGTGCTAAATGGGATCGGTAACGTCCATTTCTGCAGGAGCAGTGAAACCAAGGACCAGAGGGATGCCAGGAAGGTAAATTTATCATTTAACAACGTATCTTGTGAATAGGTGGAGTGCATGCTGAGCAGGAGGAGACACAGGACTGCTGAGTGAGATAATATATTTGGGTGGTTGCTGTACCTGAAACATTACTTAGGTAGCGTCTCCCATCCATCATCCTCCTCTAATCGAAAGAAAAAGGTTCTGTGTGACAATTTGGCAAGATTACTAGCTTTTTCAATCATCTCTTTGGGAAGTCAGACAGTAGGAATGGATGTTAGCACAGTTGCAAGCTCTTCCTGTAGAATGTGGGAGGTAGTGGCTCTTCCCGCCACTACTTCATGTGCGGGAATTGCACCCAACTCCAGTTTCTCGGACAAGGCGTGAGGGAACTGGAACTGGAGCTGGGTGGACTTTGGATCATTCAGGAGGCAGAGGGACTAATAGAGAGGGGTTACAGGGAGGTAGTCTTACCTTAGGTACAGGAAAATTGGTAAATGGGTTACAGTCAAGGAACTGAATGGGAACAGGCAAACAGTCCAGGGATCTCGTGGCTGTTTGCACCAATATTAAGTATACTGTTTTGGATATGACTTGGGAGGGAAGGAGAAGCGGAGACGTGCTAACAGAGGAGTGCCATAGTGAACATGTCTCTGGCACTGAGCCTGGCTCTGTGGCCCAGAAGCGAAGGGGAGAATAGGAAAGTACTAGTGGAAGGGGAAGGGGGAGCAGCCAAACGCCGTGGTGCACGTTGGCACCAATAACATAGCTAGCAAAAGGGATGAGGATTGAACAATTGATTTCAGGGAGTTATGTTGGAAACTAAAAAGCAGGACGAGCAGTGTAGTAATTGCAGTTTAACATGTGCTCTAGGGCTGGTGCAGTATAGTGGGCTTGAGAAACATAGATCATCGGGTTACCTTCTGGGAAGATGGGATCTGTACATGAGGTACGGACTGCACTTAAACTGGAGGAGCACCAACATCCTGGGCCGAAGATTTGCTGGAGCATTTTGGGAGGGTTTAAACTAATTTAGTACGGGGATGGGAACCAGATCCACTGACGAGGCAGTAGTTGTTGAACAGGCAGATATTGAAGGCAGAGAGTCTGTTAGGAAAGATACACTGTTGGCAGGGCAAAGGGATGGGTTAAAGTGCATCTATTACAATGTAAGGAGTGTCAAGAATAAGAGTGACAAACTTGGAGCATAGATGAGTACTTGGAACTACAATGTTGTGGCCATAACACAGACATGGATTTCACAGGGGCAGGATTGGTTGTTAGATGTTCCACAGTTCAGATATTTTTTAAAAAGGACAGAAATGGGGTTTACGAGAGGAAGGGAAGGAGGATTGCTAATTCAAGAGTGCATCACAGCTGCAGAAAAGAAAGTTGTTCAGGAGGGTTTGTGGAGTGAGTCAGTATGGGTGGAAATCAGTAACAGGAAAGGAGCAGTCACTTAATGGGCTTTTTCCATCGATTCCCCCTATTGACCCTGTGCAATGTGTCTGAGAGGCCTTTGTTAGGAAAGAACAGTGCCTCTGTCAGACTGTTGAAGAATTCTTGTCAGACCAGATCAGTGCCTCCAACATGCCGCACAGCAGTCTTTCACAGACCGAAGCAGTGCATCCGATGCTCTATGAAACGGTTTTTGCCAGAATAGCATTTTCAGTAGTTGGTGCCACAGACAGTCCACAGGGTCCCTGGTCAGACAACATCGTAGTTCAGACACTGCAGGGCATGCTGCACAGGGGCTTGGTAAGACTAGACTGGTACCTCACGCACTATACGAATTGCTTTGTGAGCAAAGGTCAATGACTCAGATACACAACAGAGGCTGCTTTGACACAGCAGATTGATGCCAACTAGAGACTGTACAGGGACCTCAGACTGATCAGATCAGTGCCTCAGACAGTTTGACGTGTGAGATTGGTGTGTCACACCAACGACAGAGTGGCCTATCACAGATCAGATTGGTGCCTAAGTGAGAGTGCCTGGAGCTGGAGAAAGGCCAGATCAGTGCCTCAGACAGACTGCACAGTTCACTCTCAATCCAGAATTGTGCCAGAGACACACTGCACAGAGGCCTTTCACAGACTGGATCAGTGCTTCAGACACATGGCAAAAGGTTCTTTGTCAGACCATATCAGCGCCTCAGATGTACTGCACAGGGGGGTCTGTCAGACCAGATTGGTGCTGCAGATTCGGTGCAGAAGGCCTCTCATCAGATGCTTCTGGTACCTTGACATACTGGGAGAAAAGAGGACGGCAAATGCTGGAACTCAGAGCCCCAAAGTGTGGTGCTGCTGGAAAAGTGCAATTTGTCAGGATCAGAGTCAAAACGTGTGGGGCTGAAAACTACAAATGTTAGGAGATCACAGTGTGTCAGGCAGTATTGCAGAGAGACGACAAGTTAACATTTCGAGTGTCGATGTCTTAATCAGAGCTAGAGCATAGAACATAGAACATTACAGTGCAGGATAGGCCCTTCAGCCCTCGATGTTGCACCGACCTGTCATACCAATCTGAAGGCCATCTAACCTACACTATTCCAAGTACATTCATATGCTTGTCCAATGATGTCTTAACTGTACTTAAAGTTGGCGAATCTGCTACAAAGTTGCAGGCAAAACAATTCAAACCCTTACTACACGCTGAGTTATGAAACTACCTCTGACATCTTTGGTATATCTATCACCCCTCAATTTAAAGCTATGTGCCTTCGTTCTCGCCATCAACATTGTTGGAAAAAGGCTCGCCCTGTCCACCCTCTCTAACCTCTGATTATCTTATATGTCCCTATTAAGTCACCTCTCAACCGTCTTCTCTCCAACGAAAACAGCCTCAAGTCCCTCAGCCTTTCCTCATAAGACCTCACCTCCATCTCGGCAACATCCTTTTAAATCTCCTCTACACCCTTTCCAAAGCTTCCGCATCCATCTTATAATGCAGTGACCAGAACTGTACACAATACTCTACGTGTGGCTGCACCAGAGTCTTGTACAGCTGTAGCATAACCTCATGGTTCCAGAACTAGATCCGCCTATTAATAAAAGCTAAAACACTATGCCTTCTTGACAGCCCTGTCAACCTGGGTGGCAAGTTTCAAGGACCTGTGCACATGGACACCGAGATCTCTCTGCTCATCTGCACTAGCAAGAATCTGACCATTAGTACTTTGCATTCCGGTTATTCCGACCAAAGTGAATCACCTCACACTTGTTCGCATTAAACTCCATCGCCACCTCTCAGCCCAACTCTGCAGCTTATCTATGTCTCTCTGTAACCTACAACATACTTCGTCGCTATCCACAGCTCCAATGACTTTAGTGTCATCTGCAAATTTACCAACCCATCCTTCAACGCCCTCATCCAGGTCTTTTATAAGAATGACGAACAGTAGTGGACCCAACTACCACCCTCTATTCTTTCAGTAAGCCAATTACTGATCCAAAATGCAATATCTCCCACAATCCCATTCCTCAGCATTTATTTACAATAGCCTACTGTGGGGAACCTTATCGAATGCCTTTCTGCAATCCACGTTCACCACATCAACCAGTTTACTCTCATTTACCTGTTTGGTCAACTTCTGAAAGAACTTAATAAGGTTTGTGAGGCACGACCTACCCTTCAGAAAACTGTGCTGTCTATCCTGAATCAAATTATTTTTTTCTGGATTATTATAAATCCTATCCCTTATAACCTTATCCAACACTTTACCAACAACTGAAGTAAGGCTCACTGGTCTATAATTACCAAGGTTGTCAAAGCTTGTGAGAAGATTTGTAGCTCGGGTGCTCGTTGTTGTGGTTCTGTTCGCCCCGCTGGGAATCTATGTTGCAGATGTTTCGTACCCTGTCTAGGCAGCATCTCAATGCTTGGGAGCCTCCTGTGAAGCGCTTCTGTAATGTTTCCTCTGGCATTAATAGCGATTTGTATCTGCCGCTTCCGGTTGTCAGTTCCAGCTGTCCACTGCAGTGGCCGATATATTGGGTCCAGATTGATGTGCTTATTGATTGAATCTGTGGATGAATTCCATGCCTCTGGGAATTCCCTGGCTGTTCTCTGTTTGGCTTATACTATAATAGCAGTGTTCTATTCTGAAAGTGATCTGTTTATCATGACCCTTTGCTTCCTGTCACCCAGTGAACTTTCAATCATAGTCAGTGTTTTGCCCAAATGCTATGTGCCCTAATTTTGCTCACGAAGCTCCTATGTTGGACTTCTGAAAGTCCAGGTATACTTTATCCACTGGCTCTCCCTTGTCCATCTTCATAGTTACAAAGCATTCCTGAAGATTAGTCAAGCACGATTTCCTCTTAGTAAATCCATGCTGAGTCTAAACTGTCCTGTTACTGTTATCCAAATGAATGGTGATTTCATCTTTTATTATTGACTGCATTATCTTTCCCACCACTGACGTCAGGGTAACTGGACTATAATCCTTTTTTCTCTCTCCCTCCTTTCTTGAAAAGCGGTAAAACATTAGCCACCCTCCATTCCTCAGGAACTGATACTGAATCTATAGAAGATTGGAATATGATTAGCAATGTGTCCATGATATCAAGGGCTACCTCCTTAAGTACCGTGGGATGCAGAACATCAGGTCCCAGGAACGTATCAACTTTTATACCTAACAGTCTATCAAACACCATTTCATGCCAAATATAACTTCCCTTCAGTTCATCCATTACCCTAGGTCCTTCAGCCACTATTACATCTTGGGGAAGATACAAGCGACTTCCCAGTGAAGACAGATCCAAAGTACCTCTTCAACTCTCCTGCCATTTCCTTGTTTCCCATGATAAATTCATCCGTTTCCGTCTTCGAGGTCCCAATTTTAGTCTGATCAATTTTTGTTTTCTTTTCACATACCTAAACAAAGTTTACTATCCACCTTTATTTTTGGCCAGTTTCCCTTCGTACCTCATTGTTTCTCCACGTATTGTCTTTTAGTTGTCCTCTGTTGCACTTTACATGTTTCCAAGTCCTCCAGCTTTCCGTTCATCTTTGCTATGTTACACTTTCTCTTTTATCTTTATGTAGTTCTTAACTTCCCTTGTCAGCCACAGCTGCCCCTGCCTCCACTTAGGATCTTTCTTCCTCTTTGGAATGAAATTATCCTGCACCTTCTGCATTATTTCCAGAAAGACCTGGCATTGTTATTCCACTGTCGTTCCTGCTAGGGTATTGAACCATTGAACTTTGGTCAGCTCCTCCCTGATAGCTCCATAGTTCCCTTTGTTCAACTGAAATGCTGGCACTTCTGGTTATCCCTTCTCCCTCTCACATTGCGGCTTAAAACTTATCATATTATGGTCACTATCTCCTAATGGCTCCTTTACGTCAAGGTCCCTGATCAAATCCAATTCATTGCACAATACCAGATCCAGAATTGCCTTCTCCCTGGTAGGGTCTAGTGCAAGCTGTTCTAAGAATCCATCTCGGAGGCACGCCACAAGCTCCCTTTCTTGGGGTCCAGTACCATCCTAATTCTCCCAGTCGACCTGCATGTTGAAATCCCCTATAACGCCTGTAGGAATACCTTCAAGACAGGCCAATTTCAACTTACACCCTATATCCAGACTATTGTTTAGCCTACAGATAATTCTTATCAGGTAATCTCCCCTTAGAGTTTCTCAGCTCTATCCATGCTGACTCTACATCTCCCAATTCTATGCTCCTCCCCCACACTCACAAAGGATGACTATCATTCCTCACCAACAGGGCCACCCACTCCCTCTGCCCATCAGTCTGTCCTTTTGATAGCACGTATGGTCTTGTATATTCATTTCCCAGGCCCCGCCCACTTGAAGCTCCATCTTCCCACAACATCGTACCTGCCAATTTCCAGCTGAACCTCAAGCTCATTCACCTTTTTTTTTATGTTTCATTGATTCATATATCATGAGTTGGATTTACTACTCTCCTCACCCTTCCTATCAATCATCAATCCCTATTTCACTTGTGCATACGATATGATTGCTTCTTGAGTTTTCTGTTCTGTTGATTCTGTTGTCTTTCTTAAATTGTCTTATTTTCACTTTCCGCTCAACATTCTTCTTGAATTCCCAGCTTGTCCCTTCCCCTCCTCAACCCCACTCTCTCCCCGCCCCCCCCACCCCCACCCCCCCATCACCCTACGACTTAGTTTGTTCTGGTATGGACCTAATACAGTCTGCCTGAGACACCGATCTGGTTTGTGTATGGGTTCTGTGCAGTCTGTCTGAGACACTGATCTGCTCTGTCGAAGGGTCCGGTACAGTCTGAGAGAATGATCTGGTCTGTGTATGGACCCTGTGCAGTCTCTCTGCGACATCAATCTGGTCTTTCTCTGGGCCCTGTGCAGTCTTTCTGAGACACCGGTCTGCTTTGTCTATGTATCCTGTAAAGTCTGAGACACCGATCTTGTTTGTGTGTGTGCTCTGTGCAGTCTGAGACACTGCTCTGGTCTGTGTTTGGGCCCTGTGCAGTCTGACTGAGACACCACTCTGGTCTGGCTATGGGACCTGTGCAGTCTGTCTCAGGCACCAATCTGGTCAGTTCGTGGGCTCTTCACAATCTGTCTGATGCAACAATCTGGTCAGACAAAGTCTCCAGTGCTGCCTTCCTGAGGCATTGATCTCAGGTAATGAAGGATTGTGGAAATGGCACTGATCTGGTCTGACCAATATCACTCTGAGACACTGATCATAACAAAGGTGACTTAGCACTGTGTCTCATGCTCCAATCTGCCAAAAACCCTCTACAGTCTATCTGAGGCAACAATCTGTTCTGTCTCTGATCTGCAGTCTGTCAGAAACAGTGACTGTTTTGTCAAAGGCTCCTGTGCAGTATGTCTGAGGCACAGTCTGGTCTGTCAAAGATTCATGTGACGTCTGTCTGAGCCACTGATCAGATCTTACGAAGTCCCATGTGCAGTGTGTCTAAGGTAGCATTCTGCTCTGAGGAAGGTCTCTATGCAGTTTGTCTGAGGCCCCAGTCTAGCCTATCGTAGGCGCCACTGCAAGCCTATTCCACCAATCGAAAGCATTATGGCTGACCTGTCTCTAATATCAACTGCACTTTCCCATCTTCCCCAGATAGCTTGGGATTCTCATCGAATACAAATCTTAAGATATCAAATTCCAAACCCTACGTGTTATCTAAAGGAAGACATTCCTTCTCATCACTTCCAAAAGGGTAGATAAAGAGGTTTTGAACTGTGCCTCAAATTCAATGATGCAGTCTCTCAGAAGTGTAAACTGCCTCTCAGCATGCTCACTGTTAAGACGATTCAGGGTGGCGTGTGTTTCATCAGATCCCGTCCTATTGTTTCGGCAGCATTTGGAGTGGGAGGAGTGAGAGCGAGCACCAGATGCCCAATGGGAAGGAAAATTTAAACTTTGAAAACTTACCTCGGGTACAGGCGGACTGCACACTGAGCAGGAGTAGACACGGGTCTGCTGAGTAAGTGAGGCTTTATATTTGGGCAGTTGCTTTACCCAAAACACGACTCAAGTATTGTCTCTCATCCTCCACGTATAATCAAAAATAAAAGGTTTTTGTGCACCGGATTTGTAAGGTAACTAGTTTATTTTTTAAAAGATTTTCAGTAGTCTCGGGAATTTTGAAGAGTGCGAATCGAGGTGAGGACAGTTGAATGTTCCTCCTGCACAATGTGGGAGATAAATGTCACCACTTGTCTCTCCGCTGAGTGCATCTGTGGGAAGTGCGTCCAGCCCCTTGATAACTGCGTCCGGAACTGGAGCTGGAGCTGCCTGAACTTCGGATCATTTGGGAGGCGGAGGGGATTATTGGGGGGAGTTACAAGAGGTGCTACCTCAGGTAAAAGAAGGTAAATGGGTTACCGTCAGGGGATGGAATGGGAATCAGCCGGCAGCGCATGTATCCCCTGAGGCCATTCCTCTGAACAATAAGTATACTGTTTTGGATACTGTTGAGAGGTGGGCGCTGTGGATGATTTACCAGGGGAAGCAATGGGGCACAGATCTCTGGCACAGAGTCTGTCCCTGTTGCTCAGAAGGGAATGGGGAAGGCAAGCAGAGCATTAATCATTATGGATTCCATAGTTAGGGGGACAGACAGAAGGTTATTTGGGAACGAGAGAGACCCACTGTTGGTGTGTTGACTCCCAGGTGCCAGGGATCATGATATGTCTGATCGTGTTTTTGAGATCCGTGAGTGGGAGGGGGACAGGCCCAAGTCGTGGTCCACATAGGCACCAAAGGCATAGGTAGGAACAGAGATGGGGAGTTAAGGCAGAAATTCGGGGAGCTAGGGTACAAGTTCAGAGTTAACAGAAATGTTTACTCTGGTTTGTTTCCCGTACCACGTGATCACAAGGAAAGGAATATGGAGAGAGAAGACCTCAGTACCTGGCTACAAGGATGGCGCAGGGCGGAGAGGTTTGAATGCTTGGATAATTGGGGCTGTTTGTTTGGTAGGTGGAAACTCTACAAACAGAAAGGTCTTCACATGAACAAGGATGGGTTTAAACTAATTCAGTAGGTGGATGAGAACCTAAGTTGTAGTTTGTGTATACACGATGTTGAGAGTAGCGAGGCCAGAAATAAGGTATTAGTGTCTCAAGAAGGCACTGGCAAGCAAGAAGTTGGTTTGAAGTATGTCTACTTCAATATCAGGAGGATTCGGCAAAAGGTGGGTGAACTGGCAACATGGTTTGGTGTCTGGGACTTTGATGTTGTGGTCATTTTGGAGACATGTGTAGATCAGAGACAGGAATGTTTATTGCAGATTCTGGGATTCAGATGTTTCAGTAAGAAGGGAGAAAATGGTAAAGGCGGGGTGGGGTGGTTGAGACATTGTTAGTCAAGGATGGTCTTACGCTTGTGGAAAGGACATTTACGGACTCATCAATTGAGGTAGTATGGGCTGAGGTTCGAAAAGGAGAGAGAGATCACCCTGTTGGAAGTTTTCTGTAGGCCTCCAAATAGTTACAGAGATGTAGAGGATCGGATAGCAAAGATGATCCTGGATAGGAACAAGAGTGAAAGAATAGTTTATTTTCAGGAGGGCCTTTAACTTACTAAATATTGACAGGGAATATTATAGTTCAAGTAAATTAAATGCATCAGTTTTTGTCCAATGTTTCTTGATACAGGATGTAGATAGTTCAACAAGGAGCGAGGCCACATTGCATTTGGTCCTGGGTAATGAATCCGACCAGGTGTTAGATTTGGAGGTAAATGAGCACTTTGGTAATAGTGACCACAATTCGGTTATGTTTACTTTTGTGATGGAAATTGATATGTATATACCACAGAGCAAGAGTTGTAGTTGGGGCAATGGCAATTATGATACTATTAGAGAGAGTGTAGGATGCATGGTGTGGGAGGTAAACCACAGGGGATTGACACATTTGAAATGTGGAGCTTATTCAAGGAACAGCTGCTGCGGAGCCTTGATAAGCATGCACATGTCAGACAGGGAGGAGGCTGACGAGCGTGGGTAGCGTGGTTTACTAAGGAAGTTGAATCGCATGTCAAGAGGAAGAAGAAAGCCTTTGTTAGGATGAGATGTGATCGCTCAGTTATGGCCCTTGAGAGTTACAAGTTCGCTCGGAAAGACATAAAGAGAGAGCTAAGAAGAGCCAGGAGGGGACATCATAAGGCTTTGGCGAATAGGATCAAGGAAAACTCTTAGGCTTTCTATAACTATATCAGGAATAAATGAATGACTAGTGTAAGATTATGGCTAATCAAGAATACTAGCAGGAAGTTTTGTGTGGAGTCAGAGTAATCGTTTTCGTCAGTATTCACACTAGAAAAAGATAATGATGTCAAGCAGAATACTGAGATACAGGCTACTAGACTCGATGGGATTGAGTTTCACAAGGAGGAGATGTTAGCATTTCTAGAAAGTGCAAAAAAAGATGTCCCCTGGGTCGAATGTGATTTATCCTAGGATTCTTTGAGCGGCCATGGAGGAGATAGCAAAGCCTTTGGCTTTGATCTTTGTCACTGCTGTCAACAAGAATAGCGTTAGAAGACTGAGACGAGGGTAAATGCTGTTCTCTTGTTCAAGAAGGGGAGTAGAGACAGCCTTGGTAAATAAAGAACAGTGAGCCTGACTTCGGCTGTGGGTAAATTGTTAGGAAACGTTGTAACAGATAGGATTTGTAATAATTTAGGAAAGAATAAGTTGATTCAGGATAGTCAGCACGGTTTTGTAAAGGTAGGTCGTGCTTCACAAATCTTATTGAGTTATTTGAGAAAGTGACCAAACAGGCAGATGAGTGTAAAGCAGTCGATGTAGTGTGTATGGATTTTCGTAAAGCGTTCGGAAAAGTTCCCCATGAGAGGCTATTGCATAAAGTACGGAGACAAGGCATTGAGGGTGATTTTGTGGTTTGTATCAGAAATTGACTAGCTGAAAGAAGACAGAGGGTGGTGGGTTGATGGGAAATATTCAAACTGGAGCTCAGTTACTAGTGGTGTACCACAAGGATCTGTTTTGGGTACACTGCTGTTTGTCATCCTTATTAATGACCTGGATGAGGGCGAAGCAGGATGGGTTAGTAAATTTTCAGATGACACTAAGTTTAGTAGATTTAAGGAGAGTAACAAAGGATGATATAGGTTACAGAGAGACATAGATAAGCTGCAGCGCTGAGCTAACAAGCAGCAAATGGAGTTTAAAGGGAAATGTGTGAGGTAATTCACTAGGGAAGGAGAAACAGGAAGGTATCGTACTAGGTTAATTGTAAGATTCTTGGTAGTGCAGATGAGTAGATTGGTCTCAGTGTCCAGATCAATCGAACATTGAAAGTTGCCACTCAGGTTGGTAGGGTGGTTAAGAAGGCACGTGGGATGTTAGTTTTTATTGGTAGAGGGATGGCGTATTGGAACAATGAGGTATGCTGCAGATGTACAAAATTAGTGTAGCCGCACTTAGAGTATTGCATACAGGAGGTGGTGAAGAGGAGATTCACCAGATTGATTTCTCTGAGGAGAGGTTGACCTGCCTGGGATTTTACTCACTAGAGTTTAGAAGATGGAGAACGGATCTGATAGAAATACAAAGTTATTAAAGGGATGCTAATATAGAGATGGGCAAATTGCTTCTGTGGTTGGGTGAGATGAGGACTCGGGGACATGGCCTCAGGGTGAGGGAGAGTAGATGTAGGACAAAGATGAGGATGAACTGCTTTTCCCAGAAAGTACTGAATCTAAGGAAATCTCTGCCCAAGGAAGCAGTAGAAGCAGTTTAATTAAGTACATTGACGATAAGTTTGATGAGTTTTGCCAGGTAGGGGAATTAAGGAATATAATGATAACACAGGAAGGAGGGTCTGAGGCTATGCATTGATCAGTCATGATGTTAATGAATTCAGAGCTGGATCAATGGGCCAAATGGCCTACTCCTGCTTCTATGACTATATTCCAATGAGCAAAATGCTATAACCCAAGAAAACATGAAATTCGCCACTTCAGCAGTAAGATCAGAGAAGTAGTTTATTTGAATGAAGAGAAACTGGATAAGTATGAGTTTCACGGTGTTCTGAATGCGTTAGCACATGCATCACAAAAAAATGCAAGTATAGCAAGTGCTTAGGAAGGGAAATTAATTGCTTATTATTGCAAAGGAAATAGAGTATGCGAATTGTGATGTTTTGCTCCAGCTTCCAAGGTGTTGGTGAGAGCACATCTGTGAACAGAGAGGGGAGTAATATGATGGTTCCATGGTTAACACTGCTATTCACATTGCTAGGAACATACATTCGATTCCAGCCAGTCTGGAGTTTGCATATTCTTCCCATGTTTACTCTGTGTTCTCCAATTTCATCCCAGAATCCAGGTAGGTGTAAGCTATGGGAAATACAGTATTATAGGGATAAAGTAGCAGGGTATGTCCGAGCTGGACGCTCTTCAGTGGCGTGTGTGTGTGCGCGCGTGTGGGGGGTGCATTCAATGGGCTGAATCGTCTATTTCCAGGGATGGTGTGCACTCAGAGAAAAGAATCTCTGAATTTATTCCAAGGTCAGAATGATATTGTAGTTGCTGATCGGATGTGTTTGATTGGTGTTTTGAGGGAATCTTATTAAAACATTCAAGCGTCTGAGAAGTCTTGGCCAGTTGGATGCTGAAAGACTGTTCCTTCTTGTAGGAGGGACTAGACAACAGGGGTGCAGTTGAAAATATGAAGTCACCCATTTCAGGTGGAGGTGTCGAAAGTGTTTTCACTCACAGGATCATGGGTCTCAGGAAATCTGCTCCAGAAACCGATGGAGTCAGGGTGATTAAAAATGTTCAGTGCATAGATGGATAACTTATTAACTGAAAGGGAGTCGAAGTATATCTGAGATGTGTGGGAATGTGCAGTTGAGCCAGGTTTTATCAAATCGCAGAACAGACTTGAGGAACTAAATGTCCTGCTGCACTCCGAATCCTTCTGCATCTATGCATGTTAATATAATCATAAGCTTTTTGCTGAGCAAACAGGATGCTGATATTTTAATAAATATCTCCAAGTCAAGTTAGTTTAATTTGAAGGGCATACTCTCCCCTATGTGAGGGGTTCATGGGCCACTTTTAAATTTTATTAAAACTATAAGACATGGCAGCAGAAATTATGCCATTAGCCCCATCAATGCCATCCTACCATTCAATCATGGTTGATAGCTTTTTCAAGTCAATTTTCCCACTTTCTTCCAGTATCCTTCGATCTCCTTGGGAATAAATAACTTATCTACCTCTGTTTTAAACGTACTCAATGAACTGGCCTCTCCTTCCCTCTTTGATGTCGAATTTCACAAGTTCCCCACTCTCTGGCTGAAGAAGCTTCTCCTACTATTTGCTCTGAAAGGACTTCCCTTTACTCTAAGGCTGTGCCCTCGTGCTCTAGTCTCTCCTACCGATGGAAACACCTTTCCAACGTCCACTCTATGGATGCCATTCAATACTCTGGAAGGTTTAATCAGATCCATTTTCGTCCTTCTAAACTCCATTGAGTATAGTCATGGAACCTTCAAGCATTCCTCACGTGTTTAGCCTTTCATCCCTGAGATCATTGTCGTGAACCTCCTTTGGACTCGTTTAATGACCAATACATGTTTCCTGTGGTATGGGACCAAAGTTTGATCACAAAACTTTAAATGTTGCCTGCCGAGAACCTCAAAATGCCTCCGAAATACATTGCTTTTTTAAAAAAAATTCCAGTCTTTTCAACATGAATGACAATGATGTATTTCCCTTCCTAACTAACAACTTCACCTGTAAGTTTACCTAAAGAGAACCGTGGACGAAAACTCCCAAGTCCATTTGCACTTCAGATTTCTGATTTTTCTCGTCATTTAAAATATAGTTCATGCCTGTATCCTTACTATCAAAGTTCATGACCTCACACTTTCCCACGTTGTATTTCATCTGCCACCTCTTTGCCAACTCCGCTCATGTTAGTCTTTCTCCAATTTCGCCTTCCCCTCAATACTACCTGCACCTCAATCTATCTTTGCATCATCTGCAAACGTAGCCAGAATGCCCTCAGTTCCTTCAGCCAGATCATCAAAGTATAAGAGGAGAATTACTAAATATTTATTTTGACTTATTTTTCTAATTTCTTACACGAAAATATTACATTCTCGAGCATTCAATTCCAAGTACCAGTCCCCTAACCTGACAGACATTCATTTTCCATTGCGTTATGATGCCCTCAGAAAATCCCCACAGCCAACTTTCTTGAAAGAATCGATTTCAGTAGAAGATGTTGTCATGTTTGTTTCAGGCCCAAAAGAGTTTCCACTGATTCCAGGAACGGTGATAGCCGAAACCAGGCAGCTGTCAGGAATTTAAATTCTCCAAAACGTATAACATAACAGGGACAGCAGCTTTCATTCCTGCAGTAGATGCGATGAAATGGGAAGTCAGGGATCTATTGGGAAACTGAATTCTCTATGGAAAAACTAACATCGTGGGGGCAGTGGCCTTCATTTCTGCAGCAGGAGCGGCAAAATTGATCCTGATAACAGTGTCTATGCCCCATACTATGCTATCCACAATTACTACAACACTTCTCTTCCCCCACTTGACTGCCTCCCTGCACCACGGTTGATTGGGCTGTTAAGAAGTGTGTTGGCTTTTATTGGTAGAGAGATTGAGTTTTGGAGCCACGAGGTAATGTTGCAGCTGTACAAAACTCTGGGGTGCGGCTACATTTGGAGTATTGTGAACAGTTCTGGTCACTGCATGATAGGAAAGCTGGAAAAGCTTTTGAATGGGTTCAGAAGAGATTTAATAGGATGCTGCCTGGTATGGAAGGAAGGTCTTATGAAGAAAATTTGAGGGACATGGGGCTGTTTTCGTAAGAGACAAGAGGGTTGAGAAGTGACTTAATTGAAATATGTAAGTTAATCAGTGAGTTAGATAGGGTGGAAAGTGAGAGCCTTTTTCTTCGGATAGCGATGGCCAGCATGAAGGGACATAGCTTTAAATTGAGGGATGATAGATATAGGAGAGAAGTCAGAGGTAGCTTCTTTGTTCAAAGTTTATTCGGGACGAGGAATGCACTGCCTGAAACAACAGTGGACTCGCCAACTTTAAGGGCATTTAAACGGTCATTTGAATGGTATGTGGATGAATAATGAACAATGTTGGTTACATGGGCTTTAGATTGGTTTCACATTTCGGCGCAACATCGAGGGCTGAAAGACCTATACTGCACTTTAATGTTCGATGTACTATATTCTATTCTTACAAACGGCAATGTATTTTAGCTGAAACCTGTACAGTCTTTATTTGACAGGATTAAACCTTTATCTTCATAATCTATTGAATGAACCTTCATTGAACTGAATCCAGTGGATGACTATTCCTTCTCGGCCACAGAAACTCAAGCTACACATGTACTTCACACGTGCTTTCACTAAAACTGGTCAACTGCAGTAACACTTCCCTATGTTTGTACGTGTTTCCCTTTGCAAGATGTGCTAATGTTCTGGCTTTCCCGCTCTCCAGTCGATAATGGCTTATGTGAACTGAATGACCTCCTTCTATCCCTCTGTAACATTCACCTGGAGACAGATATCATCCTCCTGTTGTTGCATGAAGTCTTTGATAACAGGTCACTTAAACGTTCTAGCAGTATTACAAAAGTCAATGAGTCATAAATTTTGTTACCCTGGTTTCTGATCTACGTAAACGTCCCCACCACTGTATTTATGCATTGTTGTGCATGTCCAGGTTTTATTCCCGTCTCCTTGTATAAACAAGATGCAATGTCTATAGCCCTGCAGTCATCTGTCACTAGTGCCACAGATGACAAGGATTGAAAGGTTGCAGTTAGCTTCTTGGCCATTTCCACTATCCCTCCCTCAGCAACCCTCATATATCCCAGCCAGACTAAATGTTCTCATTTGTTGTGATATGAAAAGTGCTGTTTTGAAAAGGGTTAACTGAAACTGTTTGTTCACTGACTGTGATCACGCACACTCTCTTTGGATCATGATTGGCTCACGAGGGGTTTACCTCTTGCATTAAAAAGACATGCTCCTCTCAATGTGTCATCCTGTAGCACCAGCAGGAGCATCACCTGAAACACGAATAGAGATCAGCGATTCCAGAAGGGGGAGAGTGGAAAGGTCAGAATCTGATAACAACAGACTGGGATGTTCCAACACTGTTTCAGAATCTGAGAATAACTGAGAGCTATATTCTAACAATGGATCTGAATCCGAGGGCAATCGACTTGAATATTACAACAATGGGCAGGGGTTTATCCTTATATGTCTGCCTTTTTACTACATTGTATGAATGGAAGTCATTATCATGGCGGATAGAATATGCTCTTTACATTACTCAATGTTTTTATTATCCCATCCTGGCTATCATTGGTTTTCCTGGTAAGTCTAACTATCCATTTTTTATAAACTGTGTTTATCCCTGTCCTTTAGCATTTTTGTCCTTATCATTTATTGTGTCCTCCTTACTGCACTTGTTCAGTTGAGATCCTGTAGCCAGTTTTTTCTTCACTCTGTGAACCATGACTGACTGTATTGGTGAATTTCTTCATTAGCTTTTTCCGTCTGTGCTTCGGGCAGTCTGCTGTCTAAGTCTCTTAGTTCTGCCCTTTGTTTCTGCCATAAGCCATGATTCATTGTATTTCTGCCCTTGTTATTTAAATACTGAGAACACAGTGGTCAGCGTCTTCTGTTGAAGTCACAAACTGCATTCCCTTCCTCTGACTTGATCCCATACCTGGCCAATATCTGTCACATTAACAGTGTGGCCATAACTTTGATGATCCCATTGACACTAGATTGAATGCTGACCTAATATCCTGACTATTTCTACTGCAATCTACTATCACTTTCGGAAAATAATTCACGGGATCAGTCCATCTGCTATGTAAACCTTTAACCGTGAAACCCAGTCTCAATATTCCCAAGAGTCCGCTGGCCACGTTCCCAGCTTCAAAGCTTTTTAATTAATGTCAATCAAACCTCATAGCCACGCACCCTAACTCTCTCTCTCAAATCCATTTCACCCATCATTCATGTGAGCACTGATCTATATTGGTATGCATAGGCAATGGCTTTGCTTTAATATTCTCAGACATGTGATCACATCTGTTCATGACATACAGCCAGAAGGTCTTAGGGATGTATAGCACAGAAACAGACCCTTTGGTCCAACTTGGTCATGCCGACCAAATATCCCAATACAATCTAGTCCCACCTGCCAGCACTCAATCAATATCCTTCCAACCCTTCCTGTTAATATACCCACCCATTTGCCTTTTAAATGTTGCAATTGTCCCAGCCTCCACCACTTCCTCTGGCAGCTCATTCCATACATGTACCACCCTTTGCGTGAAAAAAAAATGCCACTAAGATTCCTTTTATATCTTTCTCCTCTCTCCCTGAAATGATGTCCTCGAGTTCGGGATTCCCCCACCACGGGAAAAAAATTGGTCTATTTACTCTATTCATGCCCCTTATGATCTACGCTGCACCCACGCCCCCACCACCACCATCTGTTTCTACCGGTTTCCCAGACCTCTCGTTCCTGTTCGTGTTTAAATTGATTCCCACTGTGTAAAATAGTTTATGTCCAATAGTAATTTTCACATCTGCAACCTTCTACAGTCACCCGCCCTGCCTCACCACTCCTTGCATTATATTGTTGCAATGTTGGTATACACTAGTGGGGGACCCATTTCCTGTCACAGATAGCATTGGCTACAAATTTCCCCACGATCAGCAGCGATCTAGGGCTGGTAAATTAGGCAATGCACAGGCAATAGGAGCAACACTATGTGGGGTAGATACTGCAGTTTACTGACCAATGTACTCGTTTAGTCTGAGTAGCTAACAATAACATCAGAGACCTCATGTTGAGCTGATAACTTGTAACAGTTTATGGTGTCTAGGCTGGTTCCGTGAAGTGAATCAAAAATGTGATCGAGCTAAAAATTTTAACTCATCAAGCCATGCATTAGTTAATGCTCCCAGTCGTAGGATTAAACCATACATGTTTTCGCTACTCTAGTTAATTCTATTCTCTTCACTGTTCCCCATAGTTCTCCAACTTGGTCCTGGTTGTGTAGTTATCTGCTTCTTTTTTTTTGTTGGGAACTTATGCCCCTCTGTATCTTTTGCTAGCCTTGGTTTGTTTGGCTACCTCACGTAGCTGTGTAACAATGCGGTCATGTGCAGCAGGCTGTCGTTCATTTCGACGTGTAACCCATGTGGTGCAATGTTTTGGACAGGGGTCTCAGTGGTTTTGATTCAAGTCTTTGAAACTTGGTCTGTGCCTGTCCACTGAGAACCTGTGCTCATTTTCTGCTGATCATAAGTTCAGCAACAAAAGAAAGTATGGTTAAAAAAAACAAGCATTTGACTTGTCAATTAGATTTTGATCGACTCTGGGTTTTTGAAAAACTTAGAGGTGCTGGGTTTGCTAAAAGTGGTGCTGCGAACTGCATAAGACGTTTAGGGAGATCTGAGGATTTGGAAATCCAACTCTGGATGGTGAATGGGCCCTGTAGTTAGAGCATCTGTGTCTGTAATACACACAACAAACAGCGCAGAGGCTGCAGAGAGGAGAAAACACCAAGTGAGTATGTGTTGGAATGGAGTTCTGTCATATCCACCCTGGGTTTTCGAAGAGCAGCTTAGTAAACTATTCTAAACCCAGAAGCAGAGTGAAAAGTGACCCTGAGGCAAAAAAAGTTGATCCCAGTGCAATTACACCTCCTTCGGTACAACCATCAACTTCACACCAGGGTTAGGATGATGGTGCCAATGGCTATTGAACTTAATTTTGGTGGGATTCTTTCATCTGGAAATTATCAGTCAGCAATGGATCACATATCCATCTTCCCCCAGTAATGTTGACATTGCTGTATGCAATTGATAACGGAAGATATACCAAGTGGACGAGGTCAATGCAATATTTTCTGCCTCAGCAGGAAGCTACAAAGCGTACCCTTGCTCTCACAGAATAGGAGGTTTTCTGGTGGTGCCTGTGGATCAGCGGGGTGTCCATGTCAATGGGGAAATGTTGAGGAACGGAGGAAACACTTAGTCCCTGGGTATTGTAGTGCACCTGTGCACAGTACGTCATGTGGGTTAATGGCCTCTTCATGCCTAAGCAGTCATCCATTCGCATTTTCTGGCCTCCACATAGAAAGACAGGATGGCTTCTTGGATAAAAGCTGCACACTTGATGCACAGCTCTAAATATACTTCCCCTCATCGATCTCCATGCCAACCTACTGCATCAGTATATCCTGTGTACAATCAGAGCAATGGAACTATTGGGAACATCAGGGAGATGGAGCAACAGGTCTGATATCTGGGCTGATTGGAGTGAACCCTCCAGTATACACTTTACCAACCAGGGACCAGGGTTTCATTCCTGTCTCTTGCGACTGTCTGTGTGGAGTTTGCACCTTCTCCCTATGTCTCTGCGGGTTTCCTTCCACAGTAAAAAGATTCACAATTTAGGTGAATTCGGCATGCTACATTGTCCGTAGTCTTCAGAGATAAATAGCTTAGTTGCATTAGTCAGGGGAAATGTAGAGTAGTAGAGGAATGGGTCTGGGTGGGATACTCTTCAGAGTGTCGATGTGGAGTTGTTAGATCAAATGACCTATTTCCACACCGGAAGGATTCTATGATTCTATCATGTACTCCGTCTGCCAAATTGTTGTCCAGTGACTAATCTGTCTATATCCATTTACAGACTGTCCACGACTCTTGAGAATTTCATTTCCTGCATGTGTAAGTGTCATCACCAAACTTAGTTACAATGCGTTTGTTCCATTCATCAAAATTATTGATATAGATTGCAAATATTTGAGGATCCAACTGTGTGATTCCATTGGTTATGTTCTATCAAATTGGTAAATGCTGATTTATCTCTTATGTTTGCTTCATGTTTGATAACAAGTCCTCCCTTTTTTCTGTGTAGCACATCTCAAGAGCTGAATGTTTCGTTAAAAATATGAGATCAAGGTGAATCAGTCAGCATTTCAGCCCCTCAAGCTTGCTGTGTTATTTAATATGATCATGGTTGATCTCACCGTGACCTCAGTTCCATTTTACTCCCCACTCACCACAACACTTCATTTACTCAATAATCCAAGCATAATTGGGTGGTGGATGGACTATATTTGAGACTGTGGTGCTGTTAATGATGCAACTATTGATGTCTGGGGGTATTAGAATTAGAATCCCTATTGTGTGGAAACAAGCCCTTTGGCCCAACAAGTTCACACCGACCCTCTGAACAGTTTGCCACCCAGACGCATTCCCCTTCCCTATATCAACCATTGACTAATAACTTACATTATGGACAATTTAGCATGGGCAATTCACCCTGACCTGCACATTTTTCGACTGTGGGAGAATACCAAAGCACCCCGGGGACACAGGGAGAATATGCACACTTCACACAGACAGTCGGCCGAGATTGGAATTGAACCTGGGCCTCTGGAACTGTGAGGCAATAGTGCTAAACACAGAGCAACTGTGCCACCCTTAACATTCCACAGATTCATAACGCTTTGAGTCAAGATAGTTTTCCCCACCCTGTAATAATTCCGCTTCACCTTATCCTAAAATTATGATTGTTGTTCTAGATTGCCTTACATGATGAAACATCCACACCATATATACATTGTTAATCACCTTGGATGCTGTCCGACCTGCTGTGCTTTTCCAGCACCACACTCTCGACTCTGAATCCGAGAATGGGGCTGGCATTGAATAAAGGGAATGCCATGTGGTTAGGTAAGTAGTTAAAAGTTGAGTCCGCTAGAACAGCCACCAGATCATTGGCTCGGTCTCGTGCTGATGATCCATCCGTCAACTGCAATAAAAATGGCATTGATGCAAACCAGTCTAATGAGTCAAAGAGTCTGCTGACCTCACTCGTATTCGCAATGCTGAAGAACAAATGCTCATCTCATACACTCTATTGTATGAGTACACACTGATATCCAATTCAACCATCAATCTGAGAAATACTGGTCAATGCTGCAACATGATGTCGAAATATTTGCACTTCATCTTTCTTAAACCTGTAAACACGTTCTTCCATGATATTGTCTTTCAAACTCCCCTGCTCTGCCTATGTTGCAAACTCCTCACATTTGTTGGTAATTAAACTTTTTTTCCCTGGAATCTCTCTCTCACATAGATGTGCAGATCCACAGCATCCCTTGTCCTGGCACAATTGAGGTATGGATCTGCAGATGGATGTGATCAACCCATCCTGCCACTTCCAGCGTGGGTTGCAAGTTCTCTTATACTGGGTAGCGATTTAACACAGTATTATCGAGCAACACACTAGAATATGCACACATATCTACATAATGGGAGGACAATTACTCCAAATGTATTGATCAATACAATGGTGTGACTTCCATAGCTCCCCATGCTGGGCAGATATTTAGTTAAGGGTTTACAGATAAATGATCTTGTGCGGCCTGCAGGTCTCCCCATCCTGGACCAATATCTAGTCCGAGATTACAAATCAATGCACTGATCTGGTCTGCACAAACCCCGTGCTGAGAAGACTTCTATTCCATGAAAATAGATCAATGCATTGGTGTGGTCTGAACAGCTTCCAGTGATAGATGAATATTTAATCTGGGTTTACAGATCAATGAATCCGTGATCTGCACAACTCCACAGATGTAATCTTGCTAATGGATCAATGCACTGCTGTGGTCTGCGCAACTCCACATGCTGGGGATACCTTGACTGTGTTTATTTATCAATACATGAACGTGGTTTGCACAGCTCCCCCGATAGACAGACATATAGCCCCGGTTTATCGACCAATGCACTAGAGTGGTCTACAGTCATCCATACTGGACTTATTGTCTGTTATATTCAGCGGCTCGCTGGCCTGGTCTGCGCAGTGCTCCGTGCTGAACAGATATCTCATCTGGATTTATATTGGATGGGGTTCTTCTGTGAGTTGGCATGGGTGGCTTCAGGACTATCACTCCTGCCTCAGAGCACCTGGGACCCAGGCTGGATTCCTCCCTTGGTTAACTGTGTGTGTGTGAAACCTGCACGTCTCGGTGTGGCTTTCCTCTGGATTCTTCGGTTTCTTACCACAGTCAAAAGATGTGTAGCTCAGGTAGATTGACAATGATACTATTCCCACAGTGTCCAAGGATGTGCTGGCTAGCTGGTTAAGCCATGTGAAACGGGGGTTACAGGGATGGGGAAAGGTCAGGATGGCATGATAATTGAGGGTTGGTGTGGATTCAATCGACTGGCTGGCCTGCTTCAACACTTTAGGGATTCTTTGTGTCAGTTGGATTAAGAATGTGAAGCTGCTTTGGCAATGCCTTATTCTTGTGATCAAACGTTCCATACACTCACTACATTAATGTTCGAGCGCATCATGTTCATGAGTACACATTTTCTTGACAGCAACCAAAGCCTCTTCAGTCAGATGTAGTCAGCCATTCACATTGCCTATCAGCCTATATGTCGAAGTAAATATATAGAAATAAAAACAATGCAGCTGTAATAAAGGATAACTTGATCTGGACGTTTTCCTTCTCCATGTTAGGAATTACACAAAGTGATGAATGTCTATCCTTAAGTGATTGAGTGCATGAAAATGTTTTAGCAATCACGTGTTCTTTTGGATGAGTGTCTGTCTCTTTGGTGATGGAGCGTTTCATCTCTTTTACATTGCATTTTTTAAAAAAAAAGGTAATTCAGAATGTACCATTCATTTCAGCTCTAATTTCATCAGGAAATCTTTGGAGGCAGTGACGCATATGATCATCTCCAGAGATCTGCAATCAAACTGGTAACCTTACCTCCACACTGACGTATAATTTCTTTGTTTGCCTTCCTCACAGTTAACGTAGTAGCGATCTTCGTCCTGCTTTATAAAGATTGTGGATTATCTCCATGTGTCAGTTGTTACCTGGTGGCCATGGCAGTGGCGGATCTACTAGTCATTTTCCTCGACCTGATATTGAGACACATTCCCATTGTTTATCAAGAATCATTTACGTTCTGCTATTCAATTCCTGTATGCAATATCCACGCTGTCATGCTCTATGCAGCCACAGATTGTTCTGTCTGGTTCACCGTCACTTTCACCTTTGATCGATTTGTGGCTATTTGTTGCCAGAAGCTGAAAAGGAAATACTGTAGTGAGAATTCGGCGGCTGTTGTTCTTGGAACAGTGACTGTGCTGAGCTGTTTAAAGAACATTTTCTGGTATTTTATGCACACAGGTAAGTACTTGTTGGGCAATGTCCCTTGGTTTTGTGATCTACCAGATAATGTTTATGAGTCTGGTGTCTGGGTCACAATTCAGTTCGTCCATAACATTCTAACCCCAGCTCTCCCATTTGTCCTGATTCTGCTGCTCAATGTTTTCACTGTGAGGCACATCTTAGTAACCAGCAGAGCCCGCAGAAGAATCCAGGCTCACACCAACAGGGACTTCCAGTGTGACACAGAAATGCAAAATCGAAAAAAATCTATAATTTTACTGTTTGTAGTGTCAGTCAATTTCATCCTATTATGGTCAATGTTAATGGTGTTTTCTATATGGAGGTGGGCGCGGTATTTGGGGTGTGAATCAATCTATCTGCCTTGGTTTGTGCAGGAATTGGGCTTCATGCTGCAACTCCTCAGTTATTGCACAAATACCGCCATTTATGCCGTGACCCAGACGAAGTTCAGACAGCAACTCAAGAATGTGCTGAAATATCCCTTTACCCAAATTCATCAATCAATCAAATTCACCCAATAGTTTATACATTCAAGATGTGTTCAGTTCAACTCTATTTTCAGCAATGAAGCTATGTTAACAGACAGGGAATAGTCCTCAACCTCACCCCATTGTTTACAGGGCATTTCCAATATTTCTTCAACAACCTTACTTTGTAAATAAAAATAAATGTCCATTAAAGAGCGTCAATTAGCAGAACTTTTTTTTTGGTTGTTAAGTAAAGCTGAGCTGGTGAGAGACCGACTAAGCCTGAACTGCTGATCCTCAGGGGAGTGGGTCAGGTGTTGGGCGTAAGTCACTCTGTCCTTGCTTTCACTTCTGGTGACACAATCTTCAAGCTTTCTCTTCACATCTATTGTTGAAATGGTGAAAAAAATACAGCATGCTGTCCTTGCGTATGCATTTCAAAAAGTTGGTTTGCAGGTGCAGCAGCTCGTTAAGAAGGTAAATGGAATATTGTCCTTTGTTGCGAGAGAGATGGAGTTTAAAATTAGTCAGGTTGAGCTGCAGCAGTATGGGGTGCTGGTGAGGCCATACCTTGGAGTACTCTGAACAGTGTTTGTCTCTTCACTTGGGAAAGGAAGCACTGACACTGGAGGGGACGTAGAGCAGATTCACTAGATTGTTGCTAGAATTGAGAAGTTTGTTCAAAGTTTGTGAGAAGATTTGTAGCTCCGCTGCTCATTGTTGTGGTTCTGTTCACCGAGCTGGGAATTTGTGTTTCAGACGTTTTGTCCTCTGTCTTGGTGACATCCTCAGTGCTTGGGAGCCTCCTGTGAAGCGCTGTGATGTTTCCTTTGGCATTTATAGTGGTTTGTCTCTGCCGCTTTTGGTTGTCAGTTCCAGCTGTCCGCTGCAGTGGCTGGTATATTGGGGCCAGGCCGATATGTTTGTTGATAGAATCTGGGGATGAGTGCCATGCCTATAGGAATTCCCTGGCTGTTCTCTGTTTGACTTGTCCTATAATAGTCGTGTTGTCCCAGTCGAACTCATGTTGCTTGTCATCTGCGTGTGTGGCTACTAAGGATAGCTGGTCGTGTCGTTTCGTGCCTAGTTGGTGTTCATGAATACGGATCATTAGCTGTCTTCCTGCTTGTCCTATGTAGTGTTTTGTGCAGTCCTTGCATGGGATTTTGTACACAACGTTGGTTTTGCTCATGCTGGGTATCGGGTCCTTTGCCTGGTGAGTTGTTGTCTGAGAATGGCTGTCGGGTTGTGTGCTGTTATGAGTCGGAGTGGTCGTAGTTGTCTGGCTGTCAGTTCAGAAATGTTTTTGATGTATTGTAGTGGGCCTTGTACTTTGGGTTGTGGCATGTCCTCATTCCGTTGTCTTTCCCTTCGGCATCTTTTGATGAAATTTCGGGTGTATCCGTTTTGGCGAATACATTGTAGAGGTGTTCTTCTTCCTCTTTTTGCAGTTCAGGTGTGCTGCAGTATGATGCAGCACTTTTGAACAGTGTCTTGATGCAACTTCAATTGTGTGTGTTGGGGTGATTGCTTTCGTAGTTCAGGACTTGGTCTGGGTGTGTGGCTTTACTGTATACCTTTGTGGTGAATTCTCCGTTCGGTTTTCTCTGTTCCATCACGTCTATGAATGGGAGTTGGTTGTCCTTTTCTTCCTCTCGCGTTAATCTGATTCCTGAGAATGTGGCGTTGATGATCTGGTGTGTATTTTCTATTTCTATGTTTTTAATTATTACAAAGGTGTCATCTACATATCTGACGCAGAGTTTGAGTTGAATTTGCGGTAAGACTGTTTGTTCTAATCTATGCATTCCCGCTTTGGCCATGAAGTTTGTAAACGTGGAGGGATTGAATAGGCTGGAACTACACTAATCGGAACTTATAAAAAATGATATGGGTGGAAAGGCATTGAAACATGCACAGTAATGAAGAAAAAAAAAAGAGAGAAGCAGGGAGGTCCTTTCCACTAGCAGGTTAAACTAGAATGGGGGCAGAACCTGAAAATAAAGGAGAGTAGACAGAGGACTGAATTCAGGAGGAACTTTTTCAACACAGACTTGTGAATGCATGGAATTCCTTGCCCAGTGAAGTAGTTGAGGTCACTTCGTTGAATTATTTAAAGGTAAAAATAGATTTTTGAACAGTTAAGGAATTCAGGGTAATGGTGAGCAGGCAAGGAAGTGGAGCTGAGTCCACAGAAAAGAGCAGCCATGATCTCATTAAATGGCTGTGCAGTTTCGATGGGCCAGATGACCTCCTGCTGCTTCAGTTTATGTCCTTGCGTTATGATCTTATCTGTCTCCCATTCATTGACCCACCTGCACTCAAAACTTCCCTCTTTCTTTCTCTTCTCCAGTGATTTCATCACTCTTTCAGTGTCCCTCCCACTCTCGTTTTTCTTCAAAGAGCCTCCCTCCTGCAAACTTTATTTCTCGAACATTCTCTCTGTCCCACAATTCCTTCACGTTCTTCAAACCACTCTTCCTCTGACTGTCACTCTGGCTGACGTGAAGAAGCATTAAATGGCTGACCGACTGACTGAGTCCCTCTGTGTTTGTACGCGTGTGCATGTGTATGGGTCTGAATGTGTGAGTGCATGGCAGAGTGTTTTTTGCGTGCTAACATGCGTCCGCATGAGAGGTTTTTGTGTGAGATTCAGTGTGTTAGAGAGATTTCATGTAAAAGAGAATGAATGCAACTTTGTTCGCCTGTATGAGTCGAGAAGGAACTTTAAAGGGATATTAATATCTTCAAAGAAAGAAAATATCTGATCTAGAAAGATGCGCAGTAAGAGTTCCTCATGTTCCCAAAACAATCTCCAAGCAATAACTGGCAATGTATCTTTTGTCCTCCTCAATGTTTGCTCTACAATCATGTTTACTTTCTAATATCATCAACAATCACTGGACAACAAAGTTCAAAAATGTCTATCATTTTAAACACAAGCATTCTGGTTTTTCCTTCCCTGTTCTTCCTACAGACATGAATCACATTTTACCACGTAATACTTCCTCTGCCAATGCTTTAAATTCGCCAGACAAGATACAGGCAGCAAAGTGGATGATATGACGAGATGTTACAAACTCTGTTGCATTCAGTACCTTCATGTTGCAATGTGAGAGTTTCCAGTCAGAAAACAGGACTCCCACAGGGAGAAATCCTCATTGGTTTGGAGGTAAGGACGGCGCATACAGTGGGACCTTGATGAGTTGGAGCATTCAGCTAAGGACTGGCAAATGAAACTCAATACAAATAAAAGTGAGGTGTTGCACTTTGGAAAGTCATAACAATGTAGGACGTGTACAGAAAATGGTAAGATCTTGAGGAATATTATGGAGCAGTCAGACCTAGGAGTACAAGTACAGTTCTTGGAAAGTGGCGTCATCGGTAGATAGGATGGTAAAGAAGACATTTCACATTCTGGCCTACCTTGGGTGATGCATTGAATGCAGGAGTTGGGCTGTTGATGATAGTTTTGGTCACCCTGTTGTAGAAAAGACATAGGTAAACTGGAAAAAAGTGAAAAGAAGGATGCTGCCAAGACTAGTAGCCCTGAGTTACAGACGAGATTTGCCAGGACGAGACTTTATTCATTAGAAGGAAGAGGAGGGAGGGGTGACCATATCGAGTTGTATAAAATCATGACAGGCCTCGATAGGATTAATGCAGATAGTTTTTTTTTCCCAGTGTTCGGGAATTGAAAACTGAAGGGCATCGGTTGAAGGTGAGAGCGGAGAGACCTAAGGCCCTGAAGTGCAACTTCTTCACACAGAGTAATGCGTTAATGGAATGGGCTGCCAGAAAAAGTGGATGTGGCAGGTACAAAAAGAACAAATAAGAAGTATTTACATAAGAACATGAATGTGAAGAGTTTAGAGGAATACACAACTAGCTGACTGGGCACAATGGTCAGCATGGATCCGTTTGAGCCCAAGGGCCTGTTTCCATGCTTTACTACTCGATGGCTCTATGACTCGATGGCAAGGAACACACATTTTAATTCGTCAATGAGATCGTTTGTAAGTCTTTGCTGCGCCTGGAGATTTCTCCACTTTAGTTCCTCACTCAGGGAACCTGTTCATATCTGGTTACAGACTCTTCAGTCATTCCCACTGCTTCCTCTCCTACCCAAAATAATCTTGTCAATGAGCCTGGATATATTACATTTTTCCCTTGGTCTGATTTACTGACGTAGATTGTATATATTTGTGGCTTTAGCAGTGACCCTTCCAGCACAACACTGGTACCAGCTCATCAAACAGAAATGAGCCTGTCTACTCTCCAGCAGCCAATCCTGTACGCTCCAGCAAACACTGTTACATTGATTGCGCTGTCTGACCTAAGTTAAAATTTTGTAATGTACTCTCAGAATATAATGAGTGATGAGGGAGGGAGACAGAGAAATGACATAAAGGAGAGAGGGAGACAGAGATAGGGCGAAACAGAAAATAAAAGAAAGACAAGTGCAGTAAGTGTGAGAGAGATATATGTAAGGGGGTACAAAATCAATAGCCCTCAAAAGATTTTTTTTAATAATCAGAGACAGATGTTATCGGATAATGTGGTGATGGAACTTCAAACTAGTGGGCATAGGGAGTTCGATGTAAAAAGATATCGAGGGGATTTCTTACTCTGTACCTAACGCCGTGCAATACCTGTCCTGAAACTGTTTTGATGAGGATGGTGGGGTGACGGATTTATTCTGCACTGCATCCCTGATTGTTCCTGCTCTTGGTATGTACAGAGGATAGTACACTGAAAATATTTGTCTTTGTTTCTGCTCTGGTATCAGTGTTGAATGAATTTCTTGTCGGGGGGGATTGGGCATCTTATTGAAAAGCATCTAATTCTAACAAGGCTGGACAGACTCCAGCGTGCATGCAGGGAAGATGTTTCGCCTGGTGGGGGAGTCTCGAACAAAACCTCGCAGTCTCAGGATTTGGGCGAAGCCGTATCGAATTGAGATGAAGAGAACTTTTTTTTTTCCATTTTGAGCTGCAGTGGAAGCGGTGAGAGTGCGTGCCAGGGGGATGCCGGGAAAGAAAATTTCCCTCTAAAACGACTTACTTCCAGATGCATGGGCCTCCATCTTCAGCACCAACAGCAGGAGTGAGAGAGCGAGGAACTGAGCGGGAGAAGTTGACTTGCACTCTGGGAATGTGAGTGAATGGATATGGTTGGACAGTGACTGAATCTGAACACTACACGTGTAGTGTCTCTCACACACCCTCCTCATTCGAATCATTTAAAATACTGTTTATTTTTATTGTGTGACTAGTAATTTACTTTCTTTGTTTTCAATAACCGATTGTTTGATATTATAGTTGGAGATAGTTAAGGCTAAGATTTAAAAATGGCAAGACATCTCAGACCCGGGTTATGTTCCTCTTGTTCAAATGTGGGAAGTCAGGGACGTGGCTGATGTCCCTGGCTCCTTCACGTGTAGAAAGTGTGTTCAACTGTAGCACTTGTTATGCTGCATGAAGGCTCTGGAACTGCAGATGGTCTCACTTTAGAACATCTGCGATGCTGAGCAGTTCATGCCTACACATTTAGCAAATTGCTCACACCACAGATTAGTAAGGCTGCCGGAGAAAGGGAATGGGTGACCAAAAGGCAGAGAACGAGTAGAGCAGCAGTACAGGTGTCTCCTGCAGTCGCTTCTCTACAAAAGAGGTACCTGTATACACTTTCGATACTTTTGGGGTGAAAGGCACATCAGGGGAAGACCGCAGTAGTCAACTTCATGGCACCATGGCTGGTTCTGTTGCTGAGAAAGCAGGAAAAAGAATGCAAGGTCTGTAGTCATCGGGGATCCCGTTATAAGGTGAGTGGATAGAAAGTTTTGTGGTCGAAAACAAGACCCCAGAAAGGTATATTGTTTCCAAGGAGTGCGGGTCAGCTATATCTCAGTTAGGCTGCAGAACGTTCTGAATGGGGAGGGTGAACAGCGAGTTGTCGCGTAGCATATAGGCAAAATAATATTGGTAAAAACTGGGATGAGGTCTTATAAGTAAAATTTAAGGAGGAGGACCTCAGAGTTGTAATCACAAGATTGCTATCAGTGCCACGTTCCAGTGACAGTAGAAGTGAAAGAATAGGGAATATAAATTCGAGGCTTGAGAGATGGTGCAGGAGGAAGGGGTACAGATTTTGGGACGTTGGGAACGCATCTGCTGAAGGTGGGGTTGTTACAAATTGGACGGTCTACAGCTTGGCTAGATTGGAACAAATTTCCGTGAAGGTGCTTGTGCTAACGGTGTTTGGGAAGTTTTGCCTAATATGGCAGTGGCATTGAACGTAAATGAGGAGGCCAGTGGACAATAAAGAGGTAGTAACTAAACTCTGAATGGAAATAGATAATGATGTCCGCGTGAAGAGACATGTGGTCTAAGATCAACTAAGGGCTCGAATTAGTTCGTGGGAATGTAATGTTATTGCTATTACTCAGACTTAGTTGAGGAAAGAGCATGCTTGGGAAATAATTATCTCAGTATGTACCTTTTTCGGGTGGGAAAAGAGAACGAAGTAAAAGCGATGGAGGAGTTGCATTACTGTTCAGGGAGAATACGACAGCTTTGCTGAAGGAGGGCACTATGTAGGAGTGGAGCAGTGAGGCAATATGGGCAGAGCTCAGAAAAAGGAAGGGTGTAGTCACAATGCTGGGGCTGAACTACAGGCCTCCCAACAGCGCACGTGTGATAGAGTTAAAAAGATGGAAACAAATTATTGAAAGATGTCACAGCAACAGGGTGGTGATGATAGGAGTTCTTAATTTTCCCAATATTTACTGGAATTCACTTAGTGTTAGAGATCTAAATGAAGCAGAGTTTGCAAGGTGTATCCTGGAGTGCTTTCTAGAGCAGTATGCAAATAGCCCAACTCAGAAAGGAGCCAGAGTTGACCTGATGTGGGCGAATGCGCCGGGCCAGGTGGTTGAAGTTTCAGTATGGGATTACTTTGGGAAGAGTGAATACAATTCCGTAGGTTTTAGAATACTCATGGACAAAGGTGAAAGTGGTCCTGAAGAAATAGTGCTAAATTGGAGGAAGGCCAACCGAACCAAAATTCGACAGGAGCTGTGGAATGCGGGAGCAGCAATGTGAAGTCAAATCCACATTTGATATGTGGGAGGTTTTGAAGAAGGTTTGATTAGAATGCAGGATAAATATGTCCATGTGAAAATGATGAATAGAAATGAGAAGATTAGGGAAGCATAGATGACATGTGGAATTGTGAGACCAGCTCAGAGGAAAATAGAAGCATGTATAAGGTCTACCGACTGAAAACAGATGAAGCTTTGGAAGAATGCCATGAATATAGGAGCAAAATGAAACGAAGAATTGAGAGGTTTAGAAGGGGTCATGAAATATTTTTAGCAAACAAGGTTAAGGATAATCCCATAATTTTAGTCACATCAGAAACAAGAGGGTAAGGTGTTGGCCGACTCAAGGACAAAGGAGAAGTCAGAGAAAATGTGTCAGATTCTTAATGAATACATTGTATCTGTATTCACCGAGAGAGGGACAGGACGTCTCTTGAGGTTAGGGATGGATCTTCA
Source organism: Hemiscyllium ocellatum (assembly GCF_020745735.1). Lineage (NCBI taxonomy): Eukaryota > Metazoa > Chordata > Chondrichthyes > Orectolobiformes > Hemiscylliidae > Hemiscyllium > Hemiscyllium ocellatum. The sequence goes on from NC_083427.1 coordinate 13,138,416, forward strand.
ATTACTCTAGATCAAGTCGACATAAGAAGGGAGGAAGTTGGTGTTCCAAATGGCATTAAGGTCCGGATGAGATCAATCTCAGGTTAGTAAGGGGAGCGAGAGCGGAAATAGTTAGTCCCTTAACAGAATCTTTGCAGCATCCTTGATAATGGGTGAGGTCGAGGAGCACTGGGGAATTGATAATGTCCTCTTGTTTAATAAGGATAACGGTGGCCATCCAGGTAATTATAGGCTAGTGAGCCTCAGATCAGAGGTAGCAAAGCTGCTGGAGATGATGCTTAGGGATAGGATCTGAAGCCATTTGAAAAAAAAAGGGCTTATTAGTCATAGACAACACGGTTTTATGCAAGGAAGGCCACGTCTTATCAAACTAATGGAATTACTTGAGGAAGTGACAAAGTTGATTGATGAGGACAGAGCTATAGAGATAAGTCATATGGACATCCCTAAGGTATTTGATAAGGTTTTCCATTGTAACTGCAGGAGAAAGTGAAGTCGTATGTGGTCCAGTCCGTCCTCGTTAGATGGATGAAGAACTGGCTGGGCAACAGGAGACAGAGTGTTGTATTGGAAGGGATATTCTCACAATGGAAATCTCGAATCAGTGGTGTCAACTGAGAATTGTCCTGGGACAAATGCTGTATGTGATTGATGAGCAAGCGAAATATACAGTGAACGTAATCGTCTGGGAATAGTTGATGGAGCTAGTGATCTGGGTGTTCAGGTCCATTTCAATCTGAAGTTGACAACGCACGTCGATAGAGTTGTGAAGAAGCCATACGGTATGCATTCCTTCATTGGGCGTGGCATTGAGTACAAGGGATGGAATGTCATGTTATAGCGGCTTACGACTGTGGTTCAGCCACATTTTGAATACAGCATGTATTTCTGTTCGCCACATTACCAAAAGGATGTGGATATTGTGGAGAGAGTGCAGAGGACGTTCACCAGGAAGAGAGGTTGAATAGATCAGGATTATTTTCATTAGAAAGGCGGAGGTTGAGTGGGGACACGATTGAGGTCAACAAAATTATGAGAAGTGCAGACAGGGTGGATAGCAAGAAGGTTTATCCCAGTGTGGACGACTGAATTACTAGTTGTTACGAGTTCCAAATGAGAGGGGGAAACTTTAAGGGAAATATGCGTGGCAAGTTATTTTTACAGAGGGTGGTGGGTGCCTGGAACACGTTGCCATTGGAAGTCGTGAAGGCAGGCACGATAGCATCATTTAAGGTGTATCTAAATAAGTACATGAATGGGCAGGCAGCAGAGCCACGGAGGCCCTTGGAAAATAGGTGAAATGTTTTAACAGAGATTTTTGGTTTGGCATAGCCTTGGAGGGCCGAAGGGCCAGTTCCCGTGTTGTAATTTTCTTTGTTCCTTGTTCTTTTTCAACCTGCAGATGAGAATGGTGTGGAGGTCAAGCCACTCAATATATTCAGGATAGAGTTTGAAAATTGTTTTAGAGATGAAAGATATTATAGGGTATGGAGAGAAAGTGGTCACATGACGTCAAGATAGAAGGGCTGAATGGTCTATTCCTGCTCCTTATTTCTATGTTTCTGTCACTGTGGTGTCATCCTGAATCTCATCCTGAAAAATGTCAGAGCTTGTTTTGGAGAAATTGACTTTTCTTTGCAGAGCTGTTTACAGCGTCAGTTGAGTATAACCGTGATCCACATGATTTCTTAAGTCGACTGAAGTTCCTTCAGTCACAGCAAGACTTCATTTCTCTTGATGACAAATCATTGACAACAATGACTGACACTTCATGGATCTTCCTGATTGTTAGGGGACCCAGGACATTCACGTTTTGTTTAACTTACGTAAACAGGAAACACTGAACAAATTGGGATGGGCATGAATAAAACACTTTTGAAATAATAGTTTAATTGTTTCCCAAAGACTTTTTTCGAACAGGTAATCAAGCTGAGTTCAAGTGTATTTAGCGATGTTAAGGGAATGGGCAATTAATTTCAGAGACAGACTTACAGACAGAGATAGAGAGCCAGAGACACTGATAGAGGACAATACTCTCCTGGAAACGTTTCGGAGGTGGTGCTGAGACACAGATCAGGTAATGCAGCAGCAGGTGGAGGGCAATCATTCTCTGAACTTGTAGAAGGTTTGTTCTTTATCTAAGTCTGCACTGTTCCCTGTTCTGGGTATATTTAATGAAGACAATTTTGAGGGGCCTTTGCTCTTTATCTGACCCCGTGCTGTCCCTGTCGAGAGAGTTTTCAAATGGTCATGTACAATTTACTCTCTATGGAATCTCATGCTGTTCCTGTCCTGCAAGAGTTTGATGGGGACAGTGCAGAGATGGCTTTGATCTTAATCTTTTCTCCTTCTGTCCCTGTCCAGGGAGTGATTGGTAGACAACAATGCCAAGGGCACTATATGCTGTATCAAAGTCCACACTGTTCCATTACTGTTTGTCCTCTATGTACCGTGTTGTTCATTCTCCTCCTCACCACCTGCTGCAGAACCAGTCTCGCAGTGTTGATCTTTGGGATCCGAACTGCTGGCTCAATAGTGCGCTGCTAGGCTTTTCTTGATGGTTGGTAGTGAAATTCTCCATCCAGTGTACACTCTCCAACTTTGAACTCTCAGTGCTTCTTCCAAATATTGGCAATCGTGGGGGAACAGTGATCCATTCAGCTGAGAGAGGAGAATCTGCAGCAAGTTGGACCTGACACCATGATGTTTCGTTAAAACAAGACCAAAGAACAAAGAAAATAACAGCACAGGAACAGGCCCTTCGGCCATCCAAAACTGCACTGATCCAGGTCCTCTACCCAAACCTGCCTCCTATTTCTGAAAGACCTGTATCCCTCTGCTCCCTGTCCATTCATGTATCCGTCTAGAAACATCAAATATCACACTGTCGAGCTCAGCTCTGCCAGCAACGCTGCCAAAGCATTCCAGGCACCCACCATCCTCTGCGTAAAGAACTTGCTACTCAATCCTCCCTGAACCTTTTTCCCTCTCACCTCAACATGATTACCCTTAATAATTGACTTTCCCACTCTGAAAAAAACCCTACTTACTCTCCACCCTGTCTATACCTCTCATGATTTTGTAGACCTCGATCCTATCCCCTCTCTCAACCTCTGCCTTTCTCATTAAAATAATCCTCATCTACTCAATCTACCTTCATAGCTAGCGCCCTCCATATCAGAAAATACCCTGGTGAATCTCCTCTGCACCTTCTCCAAAGCATCCATATCCTTTTCTTAATGTGACGAACAGAACTGAACGCAAAATTCCAAATGTGGCGAAATCAAAGTCCTACACAAATCTATCATGATCTGCCAACACTTGCACTCAATGCCAACCGATGATGTAAAGCATGCCATATGCTTTCTTGACACTTCTTTTGATGTGTTTGCCAACCTTAGGGTACCGTGGACCTGAACATTCAGATTTCTCTGTACATCAATTTTCTCAGGGCTTTTCCATTTAACGTATAGTTTACTCTTGAATTGGAGCTTCCAAAATGCATCACCTCACGTTTGCCCGGATTGAACTCCATCTGCCATTTCTCTGCCCAAATCTCCAAATTGTCCATACTCTGCTGCATTGCCTGACAGTCCCCTTCACTATCTCGTCCTCCTCCAATCATTTTGTCATTTGTTTCTTGAATAGCCCGCAGAATGATTCTCTCAGTGTAGGCACTGGCCCAACAGAGGTTGGTAAGGAGAACTTTGCAGTATCTAATGGGATATTCCTGCTGTCGTCTACCAAGCAGGCCAAACGGCTTCTTCTGTGTTGCATATCACTGACTCTATGGCTCTGGTGACGGGACACTTCAAAGTATCGCTTCTTCAGATATTCCCAGTTCCTTGTCTATTCTACAAGTTTCTACAACTTGTTCTGCCCAAAATAAATGTGCAGTGTTTTGTCTAAAGTGAACAGATTTCACTTTGCATCTTTCCTCTGTCATTGCATCCAGTCGCTATCTATTTCTACGTCAGTAACCTCCTCCAGCACCAACACACTTCCATATCTCTGTCACCTCCGCCATATCTTACATCACTCTGTATTTCTGTAAATTCATCTCGACTTCATTCCACCCAATTGCAGTCTAGTCCACACAGCCAACCCTAATTTAGTCATATACACCCTTTCGTCGTCCATTAGCCTCCTCCGTTCCCAACACCGATCATATAGAAGACAAAGCATCGTACTGTGTAGCGCAGGATCGGACCCTTTGGTCTACGATGTTGTGTCGAGCTTGACGCTACATTAAACCACTTGCTTAGACCTAACGTTGTTCAATAGTCCTCCATTCCTTTCATATTGATATGCTTATCCAAAGGCCCTATCATATCTGCCACCATTACCACTGCTGGCAGCGCGTTCTGGAATTCTATCACTTTCCGTATAAAGATGTTATCCCTCACATCTCCTTTAGAACTTGATCCACTCATTTGAAATGTATACCACATAGTTTTAGACATTTAAACTCGGAAAAATATATTCTGACCGTCAGTCTTACCTATGCATCTCATTATTTTTTTTACTTCTATCCATTCTCGTCTGAACCCCTGCTGCTCGAGCTTTCTGAGCCTCCCGTCATAAATGTGCCCTCTAATCAAGGAAGCATCTTGGTAAAGCTCTTCTTCGCCCTCTCCAAAACCTTCATATTCTTCCTGTAATGTGGCGATATCCTGTGACATCTATAAAACTTCACTCCTCCATAACTGTGAAAACCTCTCAAGACCGTACACTCCTCTCTGTCTCTGTAACGTGTTTGAGCCTTGACAGCATTCCTTACATCGTAACATCCTCCATCCCCTGCACCGCTCCCAATAACTGTCGTCATCTGCAGATCCGATTCCTTCCCTATGTGAGTAAGCTGCTCCATCATCTATGACACTGCCTGTCTCTAAATAACTTCAATATTTGTACCTTTCCCATTCACTGTTTCATCCTCCAGCATCTACACTCCTCTCTATTTCTTTAATCTACTGCAACATATTCACCTTACGTGTCTCTCCAACCACCTAGAGCTCTCCCTCCATCCATAATCAGTTCCACCCTTCACACCCTTCGCACTCCCGCAAAATGATGAAGTGGCAATAGCCTCATAACATTATCGATGACGTATTTATTGAAAGACTCAGGGAATGTTATGTGGGTCAGATTTCAAAACCTGCCATGGCAAATATTGGAGTTGGAATTCAAATCTGGATTTAAGGTTCTGATGATGAACACGAAATGAGTATCAAGAAAAGTTCAATAAAGAAGAAAGCTATCATCCTTACCTGGTCTACCCTACACGTGACTGCAGATCAGAGCAATGCGGTTGACTCAAAATTAGGGATGCACAATAAATGTTTCCCAAGCCCTTGCTTACTCTGTGAATGTATGAAAAAAAAAATCTCTGGAACCTACTCTAGCAAGTACACCTCCTCATCAATGTATCCTTTCACAGCAGCTTCCCCATCCCTCACTGATTTCCAACACCTCCTCCAGCTCCTATACCCTTCTCAATCTCTGTAATCTCCTCCAGTCCCAAACCCATCCTTAGTATGAGAGGGCGCAGTTTTAGAGAAAGTGGCAAGCGATTCCGAGACAATTTGCAAATAAACCTTTACGCTCAAAGAGTGGTGAGAATCTCAAATGCACACCTGGAGAGGCCAGGATTCTGACAAATTTTAAAATGTAGTGTTTGAGCACTTGAAATGTCATGTCATCGTATTCAAAAATTTGGGACAAGTGCAGGAAATTGGGATTATCACACCTTTTGTAGTAGTTAATATTGGTGCAGATTCAATGAGCTGAAGAGGTATCCCTGCAATGTCTAACTGCACGACTCTATGTTTGTTTTGTCTGTGATCTCCACCAGTTATTGTAGCCCTCCCGATTGCTTGTAACCTCCTCCAGATTCTACACTTCTCCCTATCTCTATAACCTCCACCAGAATCTACATCCTCTACCATATCCTCTCGTATTTGCCCATCTCCCTCACGCTGTAAACTCATCCAGAACTTACCTCCTTCCCTTTTTCTGTAACCACGTCGAGCAGCTGCACAGCTCTGTATGTCTCCTCTTTCATCACCTACTCTCCATTCCGTCTCTGTAACCAGCTCCAACTCCTGCATCCTTCCCTGTCTGTGTAATTTCATCCAGTCTATCAACATACTCCTAACTTGCACCCTAACTCTGTGTACTGTCTGGTCCGTGCAATCTTCCTTACCTTGATAAGCTCTTCCATAATCCACATCCTTCACTATCTATGCAATCCCTCAGAGCCCTCCCTCGATCTGTAAGCTCCTTTCCAGCCCCATATTCCTCGATATCACTGCATTCTCTTCCAGCCCTAAACCACTCTATATCATTTCAAAGCGCTTCAGCGCCAATATCTCGAACTATCTGTCCAACCTCTTCCAATCCAGACAACCGTCCATGTCTTTGAAACCTCCTCCAGAACGTACAATCATTTCTATTGCTGTAAATTCATCCAGATCCGAAAACTACTCCTATCTCTGTAAATTGCTCTCATCTGCATCCTTCCCTATCTCTTCAACCTCCCATAGCTTTCAAAAATCTATAACATCAACCAACATTTGCGCCTCTACACAGGTCTATGTGTGCAATCAGCTCCATCTCTGTATCCTCCCAATTTCTGTATCCTGCTCCAGCACCGACAATCCTCATTATGTCTGCTATCACCTTCAGTCCGTATCCTATCTTTATCAACCCAACAAACCCGCCCAGAATCAATTTTGCTCCCAATCTTTGTGACTTCCTCCAGCACCTAGAGTCCAGTCTCATTTTGTAAACTCCTTGAACATATTAAATTCTAATTTACCTGTGTAACCTCGTCCAACCACTTAACCTCTCCCCATGTCTGCAACAACCTCCAGCTCCTTCGCCATCACTAACACTGTTACCTCCTTCAGCCCCGTAAGTCAATTCCTAGCTCTGTGATTTGCGCTAGCATGTTCAATCCAACAAACGTCTCACCTCTTTCAGTACCTGCACCTTTGCCAATCAATGTATATTCTCGAATGTACAAATTAGAGGTGAGCGGCACGGTGGCGTAGTGGTTAGCACTGCTGCCTCACAGCGCCTGAGACCCGGGTTCAATTCCCGACTCAGGCGACTGTCTGTGTGGAGTTTGCACGTTCTCCCCGTGTCTGCGTGGGTTTCCTCTGGGTGCTCCGGTTTCCTCCCACAGTCCAAAGATGTGCGGATCAGGTGAAATGGCCATGCTAAATTGCCCGTAGTGTTAGGTAAGGGGTAAATGTAGGGGTGGGTTGGGCTTCAGCGGGTCGGTGTGGACTTGTTGGTCCAAAGGGCCTGTTTCCACACTGTAAGTAATCCAATCTAATATTACACATAAAATCGTTTCCAGCCCTTGCTAAATTCAATGTTGTTGTAACCTCCACCAGCACTGACATCCCTCCCTATCAGCATGCAGACTGAGGGTTTAAAGGGGCAGCTAATTACCACATTCTCAGGGGCGATCAATGGAAGACAATAAATGCTGGCTAGTCAGCGACATCGATGATCCACCAATGAATTAAAGATAAGCTCTAGTATCTGCAATTCCCATTGTCTGTAACCTGCTATATCATGTCCACCACTTTGAATCACTGTCAGATTCCCTAGGACCTACACCTCCTCCAGCATTTCTAACCTCTGCCAGTCTCTTAGCACGCACCCCGACACATGTCTCTGCAGATAGGTCAGATTAGATTGGATTCCCGACAGTGATAGTCACCAGAGGCATGAATCGAACCCGGGTCCCTGACACTGTGAGGCAGCAGTGAGCCACCGTGCTGCCCCAAATATAAGATATAGAAACATAGAGATATGCTTAGATATACTAATGTAATTCGTACATTCAGCCAATCGAAAATGTGATTAATGTTTCATTCGACCATGGTTGATGCATTTCTCAAATCCATTCTCCTGTCTTCTACACGTAATGTTTTCAAGACGGTACATCCCCTGTAACTCTGAAATCTCCTCAGCACCACATCCCCTATCTCTGTGTAATGCTCCGGGTCTGTACTCTGTATGCCTTGTCTGAAATTCGTCAAGAACATGCATCACTTATTGTCTTTGTAAACTCCTTCAGCCAATACACAAATATCTATCTCTATAACCTCCTCACGCCCCTGCATTTCTTGCTTTCTCTGCCACCATCTTATAGCCAATGCACCCTCCCTATCTCTGTAAATTCATCAAGTATGTTTAAACGTCCCTATTACCATAGCATTCTCTGAAGCCTCATTCAATCTCGACACTCCACCCTTTCTCTGTTAAATCTATGAGCCCCAACATACCACCATATCTCGATAATAACTTCCTATAAAAGCACTGCTAAATCTGCAACATCCTTTAGTCACCTACACCCCTATTTACTTCTGTAAGAAACCCCAATCCCTACACTCCGCAGTCTCTGTCATTGTGTCCAGGCTACTTTCTAGATTTTGATTTTATTATCACGTGAGCTCAAGAAAAAGAGTATAGCAGCACACCGAAAAGTCCACGAAGGCTCAATTCAGGGTGCCTGTTTTGATATAAGCTTACCTATCAACAGAAGTATAAAGTAGATAAACTTTATAAAAAGATAAAATGTTCAACATTAAAGTTCTTCTGATGTGCTTAACTTTGAATCTGGGTCTGGGCTCTTTCACCTTTCGGCAGAGACCAATGCCTACAGAAAACAATTGGCCAGCCCCGAGTCCATTCACATGACCATCGCTGGAGAACCGAGGAATCAAGCGAAGTCCCTTCACTGACACAATAAACTCCTTCAGCATCTGCAATATTCCTGTCTATGTAATTTTCACCAGACCTTACAATCATCCCTATCGATGCAATCTCCTCAAAATTGTAATCTCCCCCATATCACTGTGAACTCCTCCAACCTCTGCACCTTTCCCCATGTCTGAGCCCTCCAACTGTTCTTCTATCCCATCTAATCGCTGCAATCCACTCCAACATCTACACCTCTCTAAATGTCTGTACCCTCGCCCAGCCACTACACGCCTCCCTATCTCTGTGATATCCACCAGCGTGTTCACCCCTCGCTTTCACTGTAACAGCCTTCAGCACGTACACTCCTCCATTGCACTGCAGCCTACTACAACACCTATGCTCCTGCAGATATCTGTATCCTACATGAGCACTCACACTCCTCCACAGGCATCTGATCACGTCCAAATCGTATCCCATCCCTATTCCAGTAACTCTTGCCGCATTTACATCAGTTCCTATCAATAATCAATTCCAAAATCAATCGCCACCAATTTTCTAAACATTTCCAGTCCCAAAGCACTCCTTCCTTACATGGTCCTTCAGCATCAATATTACTCCCAAATGTCTGTAAAATGCCGTATCCCGTGCACAATTAACTAGCTCTGCAAGTACCTCCTGTCCATGCATCCCTCTACAGCTCTGTAAACTCCTCCAGCATCAGCATCCCTTCTTATCTGTGCAATCATCTCTACTGTCCATTGTACATTTTGAGTGCGAGCATCGGATGAGTTTAAACGAACCAGGAGGACTACAGCTAAGGTAGGACCGTTTGGTTTAAAAGTGCTTACCGGTAGCGACAGGCGGTGGGTTTTTTTCTCTCTCTTCACAGAAAGTGCGCGAGAAGTAGGGGGAAGTGACGACGACCAGAGGGGCAGCCGGGAAGGAAAGCAGTGAGTATATAAATCAGGAAGGCGGCTAAACTCGAGACTCTATAACTGTAGTATCTCCCACCCACCCTCCTCCTCTAACCTCTTAAGTACTCTGGTTTTTAAGTTTAGGATTTTCTATTTCTTTACCAGTGACTGGTTAAAAAAATACTTTTTGGGTTATTTATTAATTCTTTTTTTAGGAAAAAAGACTAGCAGAGAGGAATCAGGAAGTATTTTACCTCAAACCTGTACAAAGTAACAAAGTAATTAACTGAACAGAGATGGCTGGGCAGGTCATGTGCTGTAGATGTAAGATGTGGTAGCTGGCTGATCACATTGTGAATGGCAGTGACCACATCTGCAGTAAGTGTTCGTTGCTGGAAGAATTCCGGATTAGAGTTGATGATCTGGAATCTGAGCTTCAAACACTGCGGCACATCTGGGAGGGGGAGAGTTACCTGGATGCTTTGTTTCAGGAGGCAGTCACACCTGGGAGATTAAGTAATTCACATTCAGTTCGTGATCAGGGACATCAGAATGTGACTGTAAGTGAGACAGGTAGTTGGAACCTGAGTTCAGGAGTGCAGGAGCCTCAGCCCTTGACCTTGTCCAACAGGTATGAGATTCTTGCTCCCTGTACGGATGAGGAAAAGTGCTCTGGACAGGATGAGCCAGCTGACCACGGCACCATGTTACAGAAGGCCATTCAAGTGAGGGGAGCAAAAAGACAAGTCGTTGTAAAAGGGGATTCTTTAATTAGGAGGATCGATAGTATCATTTGCAACCCAGATCGGGAGTCTCGCATGGTATGTTTCCAGCCCAGTGCTAGGGTGCAAGACACTTCCGACCGGATTGAAAGAATATTGGAGTGGGAGGGGGAGGATCCAGTTGTTGTGGTCCACGTTGGTACTAATAAAAAGGCAAAGCTAGGGTGGAGGACCTTTTTGGGGATTATCAAGCACTAGGAAGGTAATTGAAGTACAGGTCCTCAAGGGTCATAATCTCCGGATTACTGCCCGAGCCACATGCCAATTTGCATCCGGATAAGAAAATTAGGGAAGTAAAAACGTGGCTAAGGGATTGGTGCGGGAAAGAGGGATTCCACTTCATCGGGCATTGGCATCAGTTTTCGAACCGCAGGGTGGGGGGGGGGGGGTATCTGTACCATTGGGACGGTCTCCACCTGAACCGATCAGCGAAGAGGATAAATAGCGTGGTCAATAGGACTTTAAACTTCTGAATTGGGGGGAGGGGGGGAGGAAAGTGAAAGCGACAGGGAGTATGGAGTTAAATGGAAAGATAAACAACAGGATAGTATATGTGCAGGCGGATTTAAACTCGAGACAGACTGAGAATGCAGCAAAAAGGAAGGATAACTTCGGACATCTTATAACTTCCAATATGTCTCATGATAAAGGTCGCATAAGGCACTTCACCTGAATGCTCGTAGCATTCGTAACAAAGCAGGTGAACTAATGGCACAGATCACAGTGAATGATTATGATGTGGTAGGCATCACAGAGTCGTGGTTACAGTGGGGTTAGGACGCAGTTAAACATCCAAGGATTTTCAACTTATCAAAAAGACAGGGAGGTGGGCAGAGGGGGTGGGGTTGCCTTGTTAACTAAGAACAAAATTAAATCTATAGCACTGAATAACATAGCGTCAGATGATGTGGAGTCTGTATGGTTGGAATTGAGGAAGCACAAAGGCAAAAAAAAACATAATGGGAGTTGTGCACAGGCCTCCTAACAGTGGTCAGGACCACGGGTGCAACATGTACCTGGAAATAGAGAAGGCATGTCAGAAAGGCAAGGTCACGGTGATCATGGGAGACTTCAATATGCAGGTGGACTGGGTAAATAATGTTGCCGGTGCATCCAAAGAAAGGGAATTTAAAGAATGCTTCCAGAATTTTTTTTTTTGGAACAGCTTGTCATGGAGCCCACAAGGGAGCAAGCTATTCCTGACATGGTGCTATGTAATGAACCAGACTTTATAAAAGATCTTTAAGTAGAGGAACACTTAGGAAGCAGCGATCATAATATGGTGGAGTTCAGTCTGCAGTTTGAAAGAGAGAAGGCAAATCGGATGTAATGGTGTTACAGTTAAATAAACTGGGGAAGACAGAAGAGCAAAAATTTCGGGAGTTTGTGGATATAATTGAGGACACTGTACAGTGGTTCATCCCCAAGAAAAGAAAGATTATCCTGGGAGGGATTAGACAGCCATGGCTGACAAAGGAAGTCAGGAAATGTATTAAAGAAAAAGCGAGATCGTATAAAGTGGCCAAGAGCTGTGGGAAATTAGAAGATTGGGAAGACCACAAAAGCAAACAGAGGATAACAAAGAGAGAAATAAGGAAGTAGAGGATCAAGTTTGAAGGTAGGTTAGCCAGTAATATTAGAAATGATAGTAAAAGTTTCTTTCAAATACATAAGAAACAAAAGACAGGCAAGCGTAGACATTGGGCCACTTCAAACTGATGCTGGAAGCCAAGTGATGGGAGATAAGGAAATAGCAGGAGTACCTAACAAGTCCTTTGCGTCAGTCTTCACAGTGGAAGACATGAGTTGTATTTCAACAATTAAAGGGAGTCAGGGGGCTGAATTGAGCATGGTTGCCGTTACAAAAGAGAAAGTGCTAGAAAAGTTAAAAGGTCTCAAAATTGATAAATCTCCTGGGATACATCCTAGAGTTCAGAGAGAGGTGGCTGAGGAAATAGCGGAGGCATTGGTTGAGATCTTTCTAAAGTCACTGGAGTCAGCGAAAGTCCCGGATGATTTGAAGATTGCTGCTATAATCCCCTTGTTCAAGAAAGGATCAAGACAAAAGATGGAAAATTATAGGCCAATTAGCCTAACCTCGGTTGTTGGTAAAAATACAGAATCCATCATTAAGGATGAGGTTTCTAAATTCTTGGACGAGCAGAGTCTGATTAGAACAAGTCAACATGGATTTAGTAAAGGGAGGTCGTGTCTGACAAACCTGTTGGAATTTTTTGAAGAGGTGACAAGTAGGTTAGACCAGGGAAACCCAGTGGATGTGGTCCATCTGGGCTTCCAAAAGGCCTTTGATAAGGCGCCACACGGGAGACTGCTGAGCAAGGTGAGGGCCCATGGTGTTCAAAGTGAGCTGCTGGTATGGATTGAGGATTGGCTGTCTGACAGAAGGCAGAGAGTTGAGATAAAAGGTTCTTTTTCGGAATGGAAACCATTGACAAGCGGTGTTCCGCAGGGTTCAGTGCTGGGGCCGCAGCTGTTCACATTGTTCATTAATGATCTCCATGAAGGGACTGGGGGCATTCTAGCGAAGTTTGCGGATGATACGAAGTTAGGTGGACAGGCAGGTAGTACTGAGGAAATGGGGAGGCTGCAGAAGGATCCAGACAGTTTGGGAGAGTTGTCCAGGAAATGGCTGATGGAATTCAACGTGAGCAAATGCGAGGTCTTGCACTTTAAAAAAAAGAATACAAGCATGGACTACTTTCTAAACGGTGCGAAAATTCGTAATGACAAAGTGCAAAGGGGTCTGGGAGTGCTAGTCAAGGATTCTTTAAAGGTAAACATGCAGGTTGAGTCCTTGATTTAGAAAGCAAATGCAATGTTGTCAGTTATCTCAAGGGGGTTGGAATATAAAAGCACCGTTGTGCTACTGAGACTTTATAAAGCTCTGGTTAGTCTCCATTTGGAGTACTGTATCCGGTTTTGGGCCCCACACCTCATGAAGGACATACTGGCACTGGAACGTGTCCAGCGGAGTTCACACGGATTATCCCAGGAATGGTAGCTTTAACATATGAGGAACGGTTGAGGATCCTGGGATTGTATTCATTGGAGTTTAGAAGATTAAGGGGAGATCTAATAGAAACTTACAAGATAATACATGGCATGGAAAGGGTGGACGTTAGGAAATTGTTTCCGTTAGGCGTGGAGACTAGGACGTGTGGGCACAGCCTTAGAATTAGAGGGGGTCAATTCAGAAAAGAAATGCGGAGACATTTCTTCAGCCAGAGAGTGGTGGGCTTGTGGAAGTCTCTCATTATAATTAGACATCGGGAGGTGGTTTCATTTACTCTGAAAATCACCACATGTCAGGCAATGGAAAATGTTGAAAAAGGTCATCCCTTGCCACTAAGCGCAGCCCGTGTAGGTGTTAAACTGACACAGTTGCCTTGGTCTGCATTACTAATCGGCTGTCAAGACAAATTAGCGAGCTGATTGGGCAGACATTTAATGAGATATGTCATAAAATACTGCAAAGCTACAGTTCTACGAAAGAAAGACTTAGACTGACGAAGGAATTATCCTCAGCTCAATGATTTAAAGAATGGTATTAACGTGAAGGAAAAAGCAAACTCTAAAGTCTGAGAAGATACCTGCTAGCTCTGAAGATCGGAGCCAAAAGTGTAAAAAAGTCAGTAGTGGATGTAAATGAGATTTTTGGACTCTGGAATATGGCCGTTTACTGTGATTAATTTAGTAATTGATTGATACTGACATGACTAGTATGCAAATACTTACGGGCATAAAATGAGAACAATGCATTGAAGTGAACAGTAAAGCACTATTCAATAGACTGGTGCAGTAGCATCGAAGACTGAATAGGATTTTGTTGATCTTTGGGATAATCATGAACATAGAACATAGAATATAGAATGAAGAACATAGAACAGTACATCACAGTACAGGCCCCTCGGTCCTCGATTTTCTGCCGCCCTTATGCCATACCCTATGTTCTGATGAACCTACGTCCCCTTCTTCAGGGGACTTCCATGTCCCTATCCAGAAGTCGTTTACATGTCCCGAATGTATCAGACTCTACTATCACTGTTGGCAGCTCATTACAAACACTGACCATTCCCTGAGTAAAGAAGCTACCTGTGACATCACTCCTTAACCATTCTCCAATTACGTTAGTACTGTCGATCTTCTTGATTGAAATTTCTGTCATGGAAAAAAATAGTCTCTGCCTATCCACTCTATTTATGACGCTCAACATCATGGATTCCTCAATAAAGTAATCTCTCATCCTTCTTCACTGCAATGAGAAATGCCCCAGCTCGCTCAACGTTTCTTCATAAGCCAAGGCTCCCAGTCCGTTCAGCATCCTGTTAAATCTCTGTACCCTCGCTAAAGTTTTCGCAATATTTCTGAAATGACCCCACCAAAAGTGAGCGTCATATTCCAATTTTTGTCCAACCAGAACTCGATAGAGCTGCAGCATAACCTCGTAGCACTTAAATTTAATTCCCCTGCTAATGAAAGCCAAGAGAACATCAGCCTTCTTCACAACTCCATCAATATAGGTTACAACTTGGAAGGATCTATGAACATGAACATTAAAATCCCTCTTTTCTTGCAAACTTCCAAGAATCCCGCATTTAACCTTGCATTCTTTACTCAAAATCGACATTCCAAAGCAAACAACTTCACACTTATCCAAGTTGAATTTATCTGCCAATTATCACCCCAGTTCTGCATCCTGTCAATGTTGCATTGCAACCCACAATAGGCCTCCTACCATCCAATAATCCAACAACGTTCTAGCAAACATACTCATGCAGCCTTCTACTTTCTTATCCAAGTCATTTATACATTTAAAAAAAACCGAGGTCCCAGAACCGATGCTTGCGGAACACCATTGGTCACCGAGCTACAGGCGGAATACTTTCTATCTACCATCACCTTCTGTCTTAGATGGGCCAATCAATTCCGTGTTCAGACATGTTTCCATATATCCCATTCCGTCTTACTTTCTGAACGAGCCTACCGTGAGGAAATTTATTAAACACCTTGCTAAAATTAATGGACACCACATCTAATGCTTTACATTCATCAATGTGCTTTATCACATCCACAAATAATTCAATTAAGTTTGTGAGGCATGACCTGCCCCTCACAAAGTCATGCTGATTACCTCTAATCAGATTGTGGATTTCAAATTAATCTAAATTCTTGTCGCTCAGAATCCTCTCCGATACTTTGCCCACCACTAACCTAAACCTGACTGATCTGAAATTCCCAGGATTATCCCTATTCATTTTTTTGAAGAGGGAGTAACATTTGCCATTCTCCAATAATCTGGCACTAATCCAGTGTCAAAATGTGTGATGCTGGAAAGGCACAGCCAGTCAGGCAGTATCCGAGGACAAGGAGAGTCGACATTTCCAGCATAGGTTCTTCATTACGTACGCAGTGGGAGGGAGAGGGGGAAGGAGACTGAGAGATAAATTGGGGGTGGGGGGTGGAGCTGGACGGAAGGTAGCTGGGAATGCAGTAGGTAATTGAAGGTGGTGGCGTGAGTGTGGAAGGTCGCTGAGGAGGGTGCAATGGGTAAGTGGTAAGGAGGATTGTCAGCTAGGATAGTTCAAGAGGGAACTACAGATTCAAAGGGTTTGATCTGGGATAAAGTGGGTGGACGGGCGATTCGCGAACTGGTGAAATCAACATTGATCCCGCGTGGTTGCGGGGGAGATTCCACGACAGAAGATGATGCAGTGAGAACACAAAGGTCATCGCCAGAGTTGCAACCATCCCTTCCCTCACTTCCTGTTTTAACCAAGTGTATATCCCATCTGGTCAGGCAGCATCCAAGGAGCAGGAGAGTCGACGTTTTGGGCATGAGCCCTTCTTCAGGAAACCATTCCTGAAGAAGGGGTCATGCCCGAAACGTCGACTCTCCTGCTTCTTGGACGCTGCCTGACCTGCTGCGCTTTTCTAGCAACACATTTTCCGCTCTGATCTCCAGCATCTGCAGTTCTCACTTTCTACGATATCCCATCTGGCCTCGGGAGTCTATCGACCTTTTTTTAATCAATATTTTTAGAACATCCTACTTCCTCACAACATCCTGTTCGAGGATGTTAGTCATTTACACACTCTCCTCGGAAACATCAAGGTCGGTCTCTGTAGTCAATATTGAAGCAAAGAATTCATGAATGAACTCCCCTACTCCTCCAATCCCAGGCTGAATTTCCCTCGACGAACCTTGATTGGCCCTACCCGCACTCCAGTTATTCTTTTTGTTCCTTTCACTAGTGTAGAACGCCTTAGAGATTCCCTTAATCCTACCAGCTAAAGCATTTTCATTCCCCTTTCCAGCTGTACTGAGGCAATTGTTCAGTTACTTCCTGGCAATCTTCGAGCCCTCTAAAACCCTGCCTGATCCTTCAGTCTCCAACGTAGAGTAAGCTTCTTTATTTCAGTGACTAAATGTTCCACATCCCTCATCATCCAAGTTTCTTTTGACATATCATTCCTTTCTTCACTCAGTGGGACAAAACTATCCAGCACTATCAGCAAGTGCTTCCAAAACAACCTTAACATTTCCTGCGAACGTCTATTCCCAATTAAGGCGCCCCAGTTCCCGCCGAATAGAGTTGCAATTCAGCCCTCCCACAATTGAATATTTTCACATGCAATCTGCTTCTATCACTCTCCGTAAGTGTAGTAATGACCATGTAGTTGTGATCATTATCACTGAAATACTTTCCCACCGAGAGATCGGACACCTGGCATGGTTTGTTGCCAAACACCAACTTCTAATATAACCTCCCGTCTCGTCAGACTAACTGCATATTGCGTCAGTAACGCTTCCTTGGCACACCTGACACATACTGATCCATCCAATCTATTTGAATGAAGTCGGTTACAATCAATATTAGTGATGTTAAAGTCACCCACGACAATAAACATGCTACTTCCACACATTTCCAAAATCTGCCTCCCAATCAGTTCTTCCCGTGTCTCTGTTGTTATTGCGGGGCATGTAGAAAACTCCAAATAGCTGACTGCTCTTATCCTGTTTATGACGTCCAGCCACACTGACCCTGTCATTAAACCTCCTCAACGTTCTCCCTTCCTACAACTGTGATACCATCCTTGACGAACAATGCCGTTCCTTCACCTCTTTGACCTCCTCCACGCCATTACTTTAGAAAAATGCAATGTTCAACAACACCAGGAACCCGGGTTCGATTCCCGCCTCCGTGTGGAGTTTGCAAATTGATCCTGTGTCTGCTTGGTTTTGCGTCGGGTGCTCCGGCTTTCTGCCACAATCCAAAGGTGTGCAGATCAGGTAAATTGGCCATGCTAAATTGCCAATAGTGTTAGGTGCGTTAGTCGGGGTAAATATAGGGGAATGATTTTGGGTGGGTTACTCTTCGGAGGGGCGGTGTTGAATTGTTGGGCTGAAGGGCTTTTTTCCACGATGTAGAGAATCTAATCGATTCAGTAAAAATCTAATCCACGGAACATCCAGCAACCATTCCTCTACCTGTGATATCCATGTCTCCTTAATGGCCACAACCTAAAAGTTCCAAGCATTGATCCATGCCATGAGTTAATCCCCCTTATTCCTCTTGCATTACATCTTGCCTTAAAATAGACACAAATCAACCCACTACACTCGCTGCACCTTTGCCATATCAAGTATCAGTCACTCCTCACAGACTCTGTGCGAGCTGTATCTGGCTGTTGACTGTCCCTTCCACCATCTGATCCATACTTCAGGTTGCCACCTTGCTGCCAACATAGTTTCAACAGTCCTAAAGAAATCTAGCACATCCCTGGACCAAGATATTGGTACTGCTCCATTTCAGTTGTAACCAGTCTTTATTCTGCAGTTCCTACCGCCAGCAGAAAGTATCCTCATCGTACACAGATCTGAAGGCGTACCTCCTATGCTGGGCTTTTAGTATTTTAGTGTAGTCACAATAATAAAAGTTTATCTCAGGAACTGAGAAACATTGCGATCGATGTTAAAGGTTTGCACATGAAAGACATCGAACAACATATGATTCTGGAGCAGAACAAAACCACTTTAACCTTGTCATCCTTCTTCATGATTAGACACGATCATGGGCATTCTTATCATTGGCCTAAATTCACTTTTATGTCAGAATTATTTTAATACAATCACCACAAATACTTATTTACACGTTTTAAAATCAATTCTGAGTCAATCGCGAGTTTAGTCAAAGGCAAACAGCAAATGTTCTTCTGGTGTAGATTTCCAAAGCTTGCCAGTAAACTGGCAAAAAAACTGTTAACTTTCAAATCTGACATGGCTGGGTCGCCCCTTTAGGCAGAAATCACATCCATTTATTTTAACCTCCTCCTGAGTGCGAAATATCCTTTCAGCTCCCAACCTGCCAATACACTTCAGAATCTTTAAAATCATTCCTTTATATCACTTAATGCCAATATTAAACGGATCCTGAGTACCACGACAATACAAATAAGTCATGAAATTTTTAACAATCCTACATAATGCAAAGTTCTATGGAGAAAGCAGTTAAGTTTAAGAACATTTTCGAATTTCTTGTTTCAATATGTCGTACTTGCAATCCAATAATTCAAGTTTGAACATATTTATTGGAACAAACAGTCAAGGACGAACATTGACAAAGCATAATAAAATAACCATTCACAAAAGACGAAACGAGAGAAAGGATTTCCCTTTAGAAACTTAAAATAAAGTTGACTTATAAATTCGCGCTGAATACATTTGATTATAAAAAGTTCTCCAAAGAATTACAGCCCTGATACAAAAAATCTCCAGTTCCAATGTGTGAACATACCTTTGTTTGGCGGAATTGTAGCTTTGATTTGCCATCACAACATACTTCACACTGGTTATGTCTATTTTAGTGAGTTTGCGTTACGATCTTGACAGTGCAATTGTTCTCCAGTCTTCAGTTCGAATTAGGATATATTTCCTCTCCCGATGGCGATCACTGCGTCATATTCTGCTCAGTAGCTGACAGAGTGACAAATTTTCTCTGCCGTGTTGGCAACACCAGATCAAAGTGCGGTAGATGCTGAAAGTCCCGCTTTGTGAAGAGGGATTTTCTCTATCATTTTGAGGATATGATCTTCTCAATGTCTGAACTACTTTGACTTCCCAAGCCATTGAATTCATCGACAATTTCCAGCCCCATTTGGAAATCATAGAATTTTTCTAAGGATGCTATATTAATCTTTTCAGAATTTGGGCGCCACCCTCCAACCAACTAACTCAACAAGCCATAACTTACATTTTCTGAGCAGGTGGAAATGCAAGTAATACTGAATCATGCCGACTGCATAGTGATACCAACAGTTGGCTTCTCTGTCATGATGTCTTATTATTTTCACGTTGACAATTCCATCATTCTGATTACTGACACGAACTTTGTAGTACACAATTTGGAATCATGGGTGTCTCTTAAATGTAATGCAAGAGAATCAGTCTTAGTATCTGTGGCATTTGTTGATTGTATTATAAAATTCATTGCCAACCGATATGAAAAAAATAATTGATTTCACGAAAGGTGGTCTCCAACTTCCATTATCCCTAGGCCAACCTTGAAGAGTATAGACTGGAAACCAATCTAATTGTTTTTCATCCAGTCCTATCTAAATCAAATCCTTACCATTTCACACAATTTCCGGAGATTCACCTGTCTTTGTCAAGTCTGTGTTGAGAGTTTGGAGCTCATAGTTTACTGGTGTGGTGTATGGAAAACACAGAAATTAATAACTGACTGCTCCCAGTTGATTTTTTTTCAAATGAGTGAAAAGGGTATTTTATGTAAACAAATATTTCACTGCGTTAGTGAACTTCGCTCTGAATTTGGACTGTGTTGCTGCATAAATAAATGTGTTTGTACAGCAACTTAAATTCCGCAACATAATTCCAACTTCACGAAGTTTATATTCAGAAAAATTGTAATTATAGGGATCAACTCCTAAAACTTGGTAATAAAAGAATTCAATAACATTCACCAACCACAGAAGTATGAAGCTGCCAGATACACAGAAGAGTAAAATCATAGACTTCCTTCTGCTCTCCATCTCTGGATCACTGTCATTATTTCCCTTGTTCTGACATTTCAGTCCTTGACGAACCCGACTGACAGTTATAATGTGCCTGATTGTCAGAGCATTGACCAGAAGAATTAAAGCAAATGGAATCAACGGTGTCATAATTCTAACAAACCAGTCAAATCCCATCCAGCCAACTTCGGTATAAAACGTTTCCTTATCAATGCATCCCCATGGTACATTGTTGACTATCTTTCCAGGTTCCTGAGTGAAATAAAATGGAATGTTTTTTAAAAGCAGCACGATGCTTGTTGTTGCAAGAACCACAGCTGCAGCTTTTTCAGTGCAATATTTTGTTTTAAACTCCTGGCAACAAATAGCCACAAATCTGTCAAAAGAGAAAATGATTGTAAACCACACAGAACAGTCTATGGCTCCACCTCGCAGGACCTTGCAAAGACTACAGATTGGAGTGATGTCCAAAAAACACACAGGGAAATAATATGTGTTGATTTGGTTCAGTATGACCTCTGTGATAATGACCAGTAGATCTGCTATTGCCATTGCCACCAGGTAACGAGAGGTGCAGTTGGAGAGGCCACACTTTCCACGAGACAGGATCAAAATTGACACTAAATTAACTGCAAGGCAGTAAAGGGAAAAGAGACTTAGAATTATTGATCAATGAAGCTGTGTGTTTCACTAAACCAGTAAGAAATGTTAAGATTGCACTTAAAAATGATGGAACAGAGTTGGGTAAGAAACTAAAATTTCAAATTCCATCACTGATCCCTGGAATCCCTACATTGTGGAAACAGGCCAGTTGGCCGAACAAATCCACTCCGAAGAGGAATCCACCTAGACACAATACCCTACTCTATTACTCCACATTGATCCCCAACTAATGCAGCTAAGCTACAGATCTTTTAACACTTTGGGCACTTTAGCATTGTCAATTCATCTGATCTGCATGTCTTTGGATTGTGAGATGAAACTGGAACACCCAGAGAAACACACAGACAGGGGAAGCATGTGCAAACACCGCACAGATAGTTGCCGGAGCCTGGAATGAAACCTGGATAACTGGTGCTGTGATGTAGTGATTTACCGTACCTACCTCCAAGTAAAGCTCCTAACGTGCGTTTATGTGTTTCATGAACTGTGAAAGATATCCACCAAACAGCTATTTATAGGAGCCTGCTTGGCAATTTAAACACATGAAATAGTCTTAAAGTCTATGATTTGATCACATTTGTAGGTTTATACATGACAACAATGGCTGCCACATTAGAATGCGCAAAATATACATGTAGTGCTGGGATGAATGATTTGGGTCACGAGCATTGATGCTCACTACCTAAAAACTCCTGTTCAGTACAAAAACTCGCTTATCTTTACGGAAACATGTTACATTCTTGTCTGTCCTTCAAGTTCTTGCATAGGAGAAGTGAAGCAGCTATATTAATGAAATGAATGCACATTAACCAGCCATACCATGCTATCACTTTCTTTAATAGGGGATTCAGTTTCAGAGCCACGAGGATTTTCTGCAGCTGAATAAAACCCAGCTGATATCACACTTGGAGAATTGTGTCCAGTTCTGGTCGCCTCATCACAAGGTGTATGCAGATGCACTAGGGAGGATGCAAAGAATATTTACCAGGATGCTGTCTTGATTGGAGGACTTGTCCTGTAAATAAAGCTTGAGTGAGCTAGGGCGTTTCACCCTGGAGAGAAGAAGGAAGGTAGCTGACTTGATTGAGGCATGCAAGGTAATTAAAGGCACAGATGTAGTAGATAGCCACAGACTTTTCCCAGGGGCAGAAATGCAATCATGAGCGATTATAATTTTCGTGAGACTGGAGGAAGGCATGGGGTGATGTGAATGGTCAATTCTTTATGCAGATGATGGTGCGTGCATGGAATTAACTGCCAGCGGTCGTAGTAGACTAAGAGTCATTAGGTCCATTTGAGCGAATGCAGGACAAGCATATTGATGACCGCAAACTGAGTAGTGGGTAGGTCAAGATAATATTAGATTATGATAAAAGCTTGGCACAACATCGTGGGCTGAAGGGACTGCATTGTGCTGTAGTGTTCTATGCTCTATATCCTGTTGCTTCAATCACAGCTACAGCGTTCTTTATCCATTCTTTGCTAACATCGCCTTAAACAGAGCTTCAAAGATTTGCAACTTAGGTGAATCGGCCATCTTCAATTGCCTAACGTGTTCAGGGAATTGTAAGTTGCGTGCAATAGGATAAATGTTAAATAACAGGAAGGGGTATGTGCCTAGGTTGGTTGCTCTTTCGATGGTCAGCATGGACTTGATGGGCCAACTGTCTTGTTTCCACACTGTAGAGGGTCTACGAATAAGGGGAAAATGAAAAAGAGTACATGATGATGAACAAAACAAAACAGCCAATACCTTCACCTCACAAAAATTTGTAAAGGTTACATACAGCGTGGTCTTTCAGGAAACTCTCTGTAAATTTCAATCATATTTCATCTTTTTCGGTCTGATCGACATAACCTTGCAATGTGCCACTGCCATTCTCAAGACAATGATGTATTTGACCAACCAATGACCAGACCCTTGACCAGTCTGGTACCCATCTCAGAATTTGGAGAAGGGAACAAAATTGGACCAGGATCAGAAACTTGCCCATTAGGATCCTCGCAGAATTTCCTTCCGAATGTGCTTGGACAATAGGCTGAGTTAAATATTTCTCGATAGCTGATCCAAGTTCTAGAATCTGTAATCCCTCACGTTAAATAACTCATCATGTGTTGAAAAATCCTTCGGGATTAAACCATTTTCATGGGACTGGATGATATCTGCATCTGGAATCCTGCGGTTTCAAATTCTAAATTGCCCATGGATCAGGAAATCCACAACACCAGTGCACAATACCTACTCTCTTATTATAGTAGTAAATGAATTCACATTTGTTGGCCACATCGCACGCTAACTCTATTTACAATTTTGTTGAGAACACCACCTTAATAAAGTGGCCCTGAAGCAATGTTGAGATTGAGTGCATGAACGAGATAGACAGTTTAGTGACATGGTGTAAGGACAGAAATCTGTTCATCAACCAAGGAGCGGATAATCTTCTACAGGACACACCCCTTTCTGAAATATTGATGCTGCGATAAAGACAGTAAAGAATTTCTATGAGTAACGATCACCAACAATCTGTGCAAGTTCTTTCACTTCGATGTTACTCTGAAGAAAAGCAGACACACAGATGTCTCTAATTCCTGAGAATGTTAATACATTTTATCATGTGCCCAATGAGTCTTACCATTTTTATGTAGTTGAACCACAGAAAACATCCTATTCAGAGATATCACAGCTTGTAATTCCAACTGTTTTCTGCAAGATTGTGAAAATAACAACGAGTTCTGAGCTTCGACCAGACCGTCATGCAAATCAGTCTTCCATCTTCAGATTCAGTCTACAGTTATGGCTGCCTCAGGAAAATAACCAATACAATCGCTGATCTCTCCCACTTCCCATATATTCGTTTAGAAACATAGAACATAGAACATAGAAAATACAGCGCAGTACAGGCCCTTCGGCCCTCGATGTTGCGCCAACAGAAGCCTACCTAACCTACACTAGCCCAATAACCTCCATATGCTTATGCAATGCCCGCTTAAATGACCATAAAGAGGGAGAGTCCACCGCTGCTACTGGCAGGGCATTCCATGCATTCACAACCCGCTGAGTAAAGAATCTAAACCCTAACATCTGTCCTATACCTACCACCCCTTAATTTAAAGCTGTGTCCCCTAGTAACAGCTGACTCCATTAGCGGAAATAAGGTTCTCACTGTCAACCCTATCTAAACACCTAATCATCTTGTACACCTCTATCAAATCTCCC
Organism: Hemiscyllium ocellatum; assembly: GCF_020745735.1. NCBI lineage: Eukaryota > Metazoa > Chordata > Chondrichthyes > Orectolobiformes > Hemiscylliidae > Hemiscyllium > Hemiscyllium ocellatum. Next base: position 13,162,766 of record NC_083427.1, read on the forward strand.
CGAAACCTTCTTTTCTCCAATGAGAACAGCCCCAAGTGCCTCAGCCTTTCCTCATACGATCTTCCTACCATGCCAGGCAACATCCTGGTAAACCTCCTCTACACTCGTTCCAATGACTCCACATCCTTCCTATAGTATGCCGACCAAAACTGCACACAATACTCCAGATGAGGCCGCACCAGAGTCTTATACAACTGCAACATGACCTCAGGACTCCGGAACTCAATTCCTCTGCCAATAAAGCCCAGTACACCATATGCCTTCTTCAAAGCACAAGTTACCTGGGTGGCAACTTTCCGTGATCTGTGTACATGGACAGCAAGATCCCTCTGCTCATCCACACTACCAAGTAGTCTACGTTACAAAGCAAATTCGCACGGATGTATTGGCAACATCTTCCACAACGTATGAAACTTTTGAACGAACATTCAAATACGAAAGTTGACCTCTCTCTAGAGCTTTCCTTTAACTGTAACAGAATATTCTCTCTTTTACTTTGTTGTCCTAATTAAGTTGAATTGATCAAAGTTTGTGCGAAGATTTGTAGCTCGGGTGCTTATTGTAGTGGTTCTGTTCGCCGAGCTGGGAGTTTTAGTTGCAAACGTTTCGTCCCCTGGCTAGGAGACATCATCAGTGCTGTGGAGCCTCCTGCGAAGCGCTTCTTTGATGTTTCTTCCGGTATTTATAGTGGTCTGTCCTTGCCGCTTCCGGGTGTCAGTTTCAGCTGTCCGCTGTAGTGGTTGGTATATTGGGTCCAGGTCGATGTGTTTGTCGATGGAGTTTGTGGATGAATGCCATGCCTCTAGGAATTCCCTGGCTGTTCTCTGTCTGGCTTGCCCTGTGATAGTAGTGTTTTCCCAGTCGAATTCATGTTGCTTGTTGTCTGAGTGTGTGGCTACTAGGGATAGCTGGTCGTGTCGTTTCGTGGCTAGTTGGTGTTCATGTATGCGGATTGTTAGCTGTCTTCCTGTTTGTCCTATATAGTGTTTTGTGCAGTCCTTGCATGGTATTTTATAAACTACATTAGTTTTGCTCATGTTTATAAAATACCATGCAAGGACTGCACAAAACACTATATAGGACAAACAGGAAGACAGCTAACAATCTGCATACATGAACACCAACTAGCCACGAAACGACACGACCAGCTATCCCTAGTAGCCACACACTCAGACAACAAGCAACATGAATTCGACTGGGAAAACACTACTATCATAGGGCAAGCCAGACAGAGAACAGCCAGGGAATTCCTAGAGGCATGGCATTCATCCACAAACTCCATCGACAAACACATCGACCTGGACCCAATATACCAACCACTACAGCGGACAGCTGAAACTGACACCCGGAAGCGGCAAGGACAGACCACTATAAATACCGGAAGAAACATCAAAGAAGAGCTTCGCAGGAGGCTCCACAGCACTGATGATGTCTCCTAGCCAGGGGACGAAACGTTTGCAACTAAAACTTCCAGCTCGGCGAACAGAACCACTATAAGTTGAATTGAATTTATTGTCACGTTTACTGAGGCACTGGGAAAAGCTTTGTCTTGCGAGCAATACAGGTAGATCACAGAGTAAAGTAACATAGATAAGTGAATACTAGGTAAACAGCGGCACAAACAAAAACACAAGTAAAGGTGAATTATAAGAGTTTGTGCATCCATTCAGTATTTTAATAACACTCGAGCAGAATCTGTTTTAAAACTGGCTAGTGCGCGTATTCAGGTTTCTGTACCATCAATTACATTCTGCCTGAATAGCACACAATGTTTTTCATTGTATTTCAGTACATGTGACTGTAATTAATTTGATCAAATAAATTAAACCAAATTTGAACAGCTAATTGGGACAGCATGTTGCGGTTGGACAGGACATGGGTTAGATCACTTCTGAATTGTGGCATTCAGGTCTGGTCTCCCTGTGACAGAAAGGACGTTTTGAAACTTGAAAGGGTCAGAAAACATTTCAATAATGTTGTGAGGGCTGTAGGGTTTGAACAATCGGGAGAGGCTGAATAGGGCTGGGTCGATTTTCCTTGGAGTATTTGAAGCTGAGGACTGATATTACGGAGGTTTATAAAATCATGAGGGGCATAGACACCATGCATAGCAAAGTTCTTTTCCCCGGGGTTGGACAGTCCAAAACTAAAGGGAATAATTATAACGCGAGAGGAGTAAAACTTAAAAGAACCTAAGTAGCAGCGTTTTCACACAGAAGGTGGTGCTGATATAGAATGAGCTGCCTGAAGATGTAATGGAAGCTGGCGCATTTGCAAAATTTAAAAGAGAACTGTTGGATGCATGAATAGGAATGGTTTAAAGGGCATTGGACCAAAAAATAAACTGGCATATGGGACTACATTTAATTAGGATATATGATCAGCATGAGCAAATTTAACTGAAGGACATGTTTCCATGTTGTTCAGATCTACGAGTGTATTTCTACGAACTGACTTGCAATTAGCTGGAAGATAAGAGGCATTTCTTTCTGTGTGCACGAATCTGATTGAATGGCAACGCTGTAGAACAGAATGCTTGATAGGAATGAGCAGAAAACTAAAGGAGTCGAATACTTCTCAAAACAGTTAAAGTAAGGGAGAACAGGCATGAATTCCAGATGTGTGGGCAAAACTGGCATTGGTGCAATAACCGAATCTCCGAGGAAAAGGGTCAGTCCACAATCCAAAGTCACTCCAGTGTCGCTATTTTCGATGATGCTGACTGTCCAAGAACACTCGCGTCTTCGCTATAAACTGAAATTTTTAATCATTTATGAAATGGTCATTTTAAAAAATCATAACATTATCATCATAATGACTATTTATTGAAAGGGTTTAGGAGATAATGAGAAAAAATATGTACAAATTTATTATGTACAATTAACGTGACAATTGAGGGAGACTCAATGTCAATCTTGCAACTTGAAATGAGTGATTCAGCAAAGTGTTTAACTAGTCTGATCATTGTTGTTTCCCATACCTCCGAAGATTCTTTTCTAAGGACCGATTGTAGGTACTAACCAATAGCAAGTCCATCGAAATATTCTTTCATTTTGAAGACATATTGTACCTCGTGGAAAAGACGGAGTACATTTTGAGGATAGTCTTACTCTTTGCACGGGGGTTACAGATGTTTGTCGTGACTAAAAAAAGGGCATCAATGCCAATGCCAATGCAGCAGTGAGAGAGGGGAGGAGAATACATGACTAGTGCACGTTATACCTGGATGTGGCCGATGTTTCAGAAGATGATGTAATGATAGTTCTTTTCTTGAGGCTGATGTTAAAGCATCAACATCGAAAATATCACTGGAATGGTCAAAAATCTTGATAAGCAATGTGAAGGAAAATCCAACACATTGTATTTGTTATGATATTTGTGAACAGCTGGTGTTCTTTGGAGAATCAAAGCAAAAAAAAGCAATGTATTACGACTGAGATTCTTTAAAAAAATAGATTTGTTGGGGGTAAGAGCAGAACAAGTTGCCGTGTAACAGTAGACCAATAGGGGAATAAAATGCGAACACTTTTAGGGTACATTTCAATTTACCTGTCAAACAAGAATGAAAACTTTGCATTGACAGTATTGTCACCACAAACTAAATGTCGAGAGGAAGCGTCAGGAAAGCCATTCAACTCATTTCTAAAGAACGGAATATCCATTAACTACAAAAATATGGAGAACATTATTCTTGTATTTCATCAGAAGGCAAAACAAATCCAATCGAATGTGAACTCGTTAAAGTAACTAAATTGATGGGAAAAATAATTAAGTGAAACATCTATAAAAAGTGAAAGGCCGGAAGTATAACATAAGCAATACATATGCAGGATGTGCTTCCGAAGCATGACCATACTTGTTAAAATATATGCAGATATTAGTTTAACAGTTTGAATAATATTATAAATTGAAAACTAGATGAGTAAGATAGCTGCAGAATCCTGTGATTGATTCAATTATTTGTAAGAAGTTCTACACTCTTCAAAGCCTTACTCGAACCTCTGATTTCAGAGCAAATGGAGCAATGCAAATGGCATAACGGGCATTGACGTTTCTAATATTAAAAGGAAAAAAATGACAGTGAAAAAAATGACATCAACTTTAAAATAATTAATCGGATGTTTGCTGGAATGTGTGAATCATTTTTCGACAAGGAATAGTGATAACTCAGCGTTTTTGAACGTTTTAAGTAAACACACCGGGGCGAAAAAATTGTGTTAGTTTCCAAATTGTTGGCAGTTCCGATTTTGTAGCACACTCAATCAGATAAAGAATGCCACAAAATAACGGAAAACAACTATATTAATTAATGTTCGCTCCAAATTGAGAAGCATTGATGCCATTAGAGAAATTTTGCGAATTAATTGATATTTTATGTTTGTACTGATTTGTTGTTGCCTATAATTAATGCTCAGCTTTATATATAACTAAAATTAATGTACATAATTATCGGGATCTGTGTTTTTGTGTTTCTGGGGCAAATTTCACAAAGGTGAGGACAGATTGAGATAGGAGAATAACCATTTGTTAAAAAAATACTATGCCACATTGGTACAAGCTGGTATTTAACTAAAAATCCAATCATAGAATTCTGCAATGAAGTACCCACAGCCGTACATTTGTCCGGAATAATGGGGATAATATATGTAAAATCTCGTGTACAATAGATTCTCACTGTTGACTTGAGGTCATAATCAATGCAACAAAAAAAATATTCCCTTGCAAAAATATGTATCTGGTTTCTAAATGCATGAGTTTATTTATGGTTTTGGTGGGTCGGATGACACTTCTTCCACAATTATTGCCGAGAGAAAGGAAGTAGGTGCGTTCTGGATAGCGTTTCCTATTTCACTCATCAGAATGCATCAAAGAAATATCGGATCAACGACAAACAGCGTTTGGAATGTATGAAAATAGAGGGCTGATTTGTTTCAAGACGGTACTCTTGGTAGGGATACTGTGATGGAGAACACATCAGTGAGTAATTCTGTGAAATAACGAATTATTTTTATCTGAAATCATATTGATTGGTATAGATGTTGGTGTAAGCAAAGAAACAAAGAAAAACTGGCAAGTATTTTCTGGTTTTGGAAACGTTGCATTTTTGCGTTTTGCCTTTCTGCAAAAAAAAACATCCCCGTGATTATGCACAGAATTCACTGGCAGTGCATACAAGACTGCCTTATGTGTTCTCACCAAATGTGAGGCTGAATTATGGTGCATCGATAACATCCTGTGTCATCATACCATGTGTCATCATATGTCATTGATAATAACGAACAGATAGATTTCAGACCATTGTTCTTGGCCAGCAAACGTGTTAAATCTATCCAAAATTACACTATAATTGTTAGGTATCTCAATATAATTTATTATTAATTGAACTAGTTGTCTCTCATTGCTGTTATGCAGTAAGAACGCGAGTGGGCTTTGTCAGTACCAGAATACTATCATCAGGCCAAATAGTCCATTCACACGACATTCGAATGCAAAGCTTGCTTTACAATTTTGATGCAGATATGACACGCTGTATCTGGCGTTACAACTGTGGATAAAACACCACTAGCTGTTATTCTCCATCGCGGGAATAGCTTTACAGTTGAATTTATGGCCACTTTTGATCCTTTCATGTGAAATTATTACTTTCTTTTCTGTTCAATTTAATCAGTTCGACAGAAAACCGAGAAATATAAAGATATTTCAGTTTGCACATTCTTTGGGGAAAAAATACGAAAAGCGCAATACTTTTCCCCTTTACAATTTATTTTGCGTTGATAATACTCTGAGACAAACGCATGAATTGATGAGAAAATTAAATCACCCAAAAATGACAGTTAGGTCAATTTAATCATTTACAAATCGCGATAGCCACTCAGTAAAATTTCATAGTGATAGATCTTCCAAAAAAATTATGTGTTCACTGGAGTTTTCCACTGCACACTAACCATGCTCAGTAGAATTCTACAATGAAGGGTTCTCCTTTCAATATATCAGGATTACTTCAGTTAATAGGGTAGCTATTGAGGTAATTTCATGTAAACGTGCTCCACAGATTATAAAACAATGCTGACAGTTAGACGGGGTCACTTTCTTCACAATATCACCATGTTTATCATGGCCGTCAGTAAATTCAGGAATGGTTCTCTGGTCAATAACCTACAGACAATGTGAGCATACTCGAACTCTGACAAACTCTTCCGACTGACAGCTTGTCCAAAGTCACATAATTTTTGATATATGAAATAATTTTTCACTTCACAGAGCCTGTGTCTGCCAGGCAACATGTTATAGGACAATACACACTTTTTAAAAAAATCTATAGGAAACACTTACCAGGAACGCCGATGATGGCAAGAACTGTATAGAATATTCTATCAATATCGTGAAATGTACCAGGCATTATTAGTACTAATTATAAATTCCTTCACGCTGCAAACTATCTCACTCTGTTGTAAACTGTACTTACTCAGAGTCCCTTATATATACATTGCGAAATCTCCACGGGACTGATGAGATTACAACATCATTCCATTCTGTTTTGCAATTATTGAAACGAACATATTATGTCATCGGGTGCAGACTGTATTATGGTAAAATATATTAACATGCGAGATTGAATTTGAAGTAATCAGGAACTGAACAACTTTACTCATATTGATCAAGTAACAAAAAAAAAAATCAAATCCGCTTTCAATCAGCAATTACGGCCTCACTCACAGACCATTAGTACCATCCGTCATTTTAGTACTTTTTTCTCACTCAGCAATGACCACGAGATGCAAATTAGAGACTGTCGACCTCATTGCTGTTCTGCTGCACTCTGGGATGTTGCTGCCTACTTTAAAATTGAATATTCATTTAAATGTTTGAAGAGATTTATTTTTGCCATTATCTATTATATTCTACAAAATAAACGGCTTGATTAACTTCACAAGCCAAATAGATACAATATTTGTAATAACTCAAATTCGTGAAAACACAAGTGAATGAAGACTCTGCAAAATGTAATTGATGCCCAGGCTCTTATTAATATGGAGCCTTCAACTGACATAAAACCTCTTCACAATTAACAACATATTTCATAGAATAGCATCACTACAGCGTGACATTCAGGCCATTTTGCCCGCACCAACGTTCTGAAGAGAATCTCAACCAGACCGATTTCATCACTGTAAACGTGCATTACCTATTGTCAAACCCACCTAATCTGCACAACATAGGCCAATTTAACAGAGTCCATCCATTTAACCTGCATAACTTTGAAGTGTGGGAGGAAATCAATGCACCGGGAGAAAACCCAGGTCAACACTAGGAGAACTCCAAACAGACAGTTACCTAGAACTCGAATTAAATCGAGGTCTCGAACACTTCGAGGTTATACTGTTAGCCACAGAGTCACCTTGATCAAAGTCCTTCGTAAAAGTCGTGACAGCAAGTCAGCAATCACGTTTTCTTTCAAACCAGCCACCTGGGTAATTTCCAAATTGAATGCCTACACTAATATGTCCCCATAAGCAGAGTGGATTCTTTTTCCTGGAACATCTCCAAAAACCTTAATGCATTGCAATCAATTTATACTATATTATAATACCCAATACTGTCGACATAAATGTTAAACTATCATAACTATAACACAATCCTTAAAGTTTCCTTCCCACTCTTGGAATACTTCTGTTGATGAAAACTCAATTTTTTTGAAAACAAAACAGCCATAAAATCTTTCCACCTTATTGCTGTCTTCTTAGAAGAGTGCAGCATTGACACCCACAACACACATACTGAAAACCATTTTGAACAGATTTGCGTAATGCAGTGTGGCCCACCCCGGATAATGAGAAACACAGCTATCAGATTGTTAAATGTTTGCGACAGTCCATCATCCATTGAAATTTTCTGCACTTCTTAAATAAGTCAGTTGGTTGACAAAGCACAGAGACAAATTTTAGTAGAAATTTCGGTAGAATGACCCATTTCCAAGAACTATAGTGCTGCCCCCTGTTCATAGTCTTTTATTTCACATCCTTTGTGGTCGTCTGTTCATGTCCAGAGATTTGGCTCCAGAGTGTTTCTTCGGCTTTCGTTCATTTACGCGAGGCAATTTAGAAGCAAGCGTCCATCTGGAAGTCAATCAAAAATTGCAAAGATGCAGCAAGTACTCGTTCCAGGTGTGAATGCAACTAACTACGCCATTGACAAATACCACATACTTTTATAATTACTTCATTGATTAATATGTGAAATTGTGCTGGTTCATTTTTCATGTTGTCTGGCATGATGTTAAAATGGTGCAAACGATACCTAAAGTTGTTTTCTCTCCACTATAGACAAAGCAGACTGACAGTATCCTCTGAGTTAGCCCAATCAAAAATATAAATTACTTGTTCCAATAATCAATGCAGTCTTTCGTATGAGTAACAATGCCTTACAAATTGCTTCATGTTCTTCGATGAAGTGACCAGGAAGTTTGATGAGTGAAGGGTAGTAGATGGAGTCTATGTGAATTCCAGGAAGGCCTTTGGTAAGGTTCCACATGTTATGCTGCTCTGGAAGGTTAGATTGCATGGCATCAGGGGGAGCTGGCAAATTGTATATATACGTGGCTTATTGGCAGGAAACAGTGCTTAAATCTAATGAATGCTTGTAGGCTGGAGCTTTGCAACTCGTGTAATGCCTCATGGGTTGGTGTTGGGCATATTGCTGCTTATTTTTTACTTCAACGATTTGAACGAGAATATCTAAGGCATGACAGAAAGGTTGGAGGTGACACTAAAATAGATGGTATCGTGGACAGTGTGAAAGTTTGCCAAAAATGAAGCTTGGCCTTGATTAACTTGGGAAGTGGACCACGAAATTACAAATGGAGTTTAGCACAGATAAATGTGAGGTCCTGCACGTTGGATAGTCAAATTAACGTGGGATTTCAGTGGTGAACGGGAGAAACATAAGGGATGTAATGGAGCAGATGGGCCTTGGAGTCCAAATGCGCAGTCCTCTGAAAGTGGAATCACGGTTAGACATGGCAGCGAAGAACACTTTGGAACACTGGCCTTCATGAGTCAGGGCATCGAGTTTAGAAATTGGGAAGTCATGATTCAATTCTACAGGACAGTGGTGAGGCCACAGTTGTAGCACAGTTTTTCTCCCCTTGCTATAGGAAATATGTTATTAAACTGTAAAGAGTGCAGAAGAAATTTACAAGGATGTTGGCTGGACTCAATGGTCTGAGTTAGCGAGAGGTTGGATAAAGCTGTGACTTCATCTTTAGAGTGTAGGAGACAGAGGAGGATATCTTAAATAAGTCTATAACATCAAGAGAGGCAGGGCTAGGTTGAATGCATACAGTCTTTGTTTTACCAGGTTTGGAAAATTAATACGTAGATGACATCAGTTTAAGGTGAGAGAGGAAAGAAAAAAGAGACCCTTTGTATGCAGAGGGTAGTTCAATTATAGAATTAGCTGAGCACAAAAAATGTTTCTGGTGAATACAATAACGACTTTGAAAGACATTTAGACAAATACAGGGTTAGAAACGGTTCCGCAGAATAATGGCCAAGAGCAGGGTAGTTGAGTCAGTGTTGGTGGACATTTATGATTGGCATGGATCTGTTTGATACAATGGACCTGGCTCCATGCTGAAGGATACTCTGCCTCTCCGGGTCTAAAATATACTTTGCTGTAGACTGACTCTGTGATAGTCCATATCTAATAATGTTTTGCGAAGTTTTTTGCCACTGCTGTTAGGGGTGACCTCTTGGTGTTGCAACTCAGTTAGTTATTTTGGTTTTTGAGCACTCGTTTAATCTCTTTTCGAACCTGTGTGACCTGTAGAAGGTTAAGTTCAGAAGGATGTTTGTTAAGTGGAACTACATTTTGCACCATCATGCATAATTAGATTAGCTTTTTTACTTGCATATTCCTAATTAATTGTCCATTTGATTACAACAGCTCTTTCAGGTCATTTCTATTTTCCTTTGGAAGGTGAATCAGTAATTTTGAATCAGTAATTTTTCAATTTTGAAATCTTACTCCTTGTCCAATTCAATTTGAGATCTGTCCAATTTGGTATTATCCCAACTTGGATCTTCTCTCTATTTTGCAACAAACAAAGTATTCACTTTTTGCTTTCTTTCCTTGGCAAAATAACTTTTGACCGTATTCACATTACACCTCTGTGAGGTTTCTGTCCATCTGAAGTTCTTATTTAATAATTCAACTCCTCCTCTCTCGTTCCCAGTTAGAACCCCCACTCGACTGATTACCACACGGTGAGAAGCCCGCCTCGTCTTGTAATCTGTTAAAGATGTAAGTGATTGAAAGAAAACTCCTATTTTCCACTATTTCAGAAAAAAAAGTTAGTCTAAAAGAAATTTATTTGCAAACCCTGATCAATTAATCAATCATTATCTGTTCAGAAGTCCATTGTAATACTCCTCAAATCAAACAATTTAGAAACGTTAAATTAACTCAGTCTCTCAAAGTCCATTGAATCCCCGATTCTGTCTTCTTTCCGATTTTCCAAATCTGCTGTTTCCTTCCGTTCATATGATTCCCCTGTTCTCTGCCTGGGCTGACTTGTATTTTTTTTAATGTATTTCGAGTATCTTTGTATGGAAGTCTTAGGTATGTTTAATGGAGCGTGCTTTCTGAAATTTCTTTCAGAGCTGTTCAGGGCGGCTGGGTCTCTTTCTGGTGCAGTTGTTTTTCTCAGATTTTCAAAAACACTCGTTTTTCTAGCCTGGGTTACATCTAAATTTCTTATCGTAGGATTATTTTTGGTCCGTTAAAACATCAGCTGATCTTAAATTCGAATGACTTTGAAAGGGCTGTGTGTTTGATAAAAATCAGTTGGACAGGTTTGAACTGTTCTCAAAAAAACAACCAAAACTCAGGTATCCATTTGAACCCAATTGTTCCATACGTCGATTTTGGAATAGCCTGTCGCCCAGCTGTGCTGTTTGATGCCAATGATTGCAGCACCTTAAGCTCAGAAGAGCACTTACTCTCTTAAAGGGAACTAGACTTTCTTTTCGACCCATTATTATTCGAACCAGCTTCATAACAATGAGGCTCAGTAAACCTGACTTTAAAAGATTGACCTACTGTTGTAAGTAATACCAACACTTTATTTTTAATCGCAAATTTGCGAATTTTCACTTCTTGTCTTTTTTTCTGTTTCATCCCATCCTGACATTCATTTAAATGTTGCCAATCCAACTTGCCCACTTTATTTATTCTTATGCAAATACGTGAAACATAATGCAATTATGTGGTGTTCAGCTCTGAATCACCAATTTCTCCTTCATTTATTTCAGTGATATTCTCATTTCATGCCCAACAAATAATTCAAGTGAAGTGAATTTGAGAGATGCACATTTGGTGCATCTCGAAATACAAACAGTGCAAATTGTGACGATTCTCCCCTTTTAAAAAGGTTTACCTGTTCTTGTTTTTATTTAAGAGATGTCGTAAAGACAGGGATAGCAATATGTCTGAACATGGCTACTGTAAGCAATGGCAGGCAAGTGGTCATTTGTTCTAGTTCAGGATTTGTATGGGATTGGTTTGCTTCGGCAAGCAGTCAGAAACGTTTGCAAAGCTGACAATTTACAATCAAGTCGAGGATGGAGTTGTCTTCACCTCTCAGGCAAATGAAAAGGTATTAGCAAAAGAAATTAAGCAACTTGCACTTCAATTAAAAGTGAAGGAAAAAAGAAATAAAGAACGAAAGCCTCCAGCAGAACAAAAAGTACAGAATCGCTTCAACAGAACACAAAGAAAATGAGACAGAAGGAAAGGAAGAAACGAGTGAGAAAAACAAGCGAAAGGAAGAATGAAAGAATTTGAACTCCATAAAGTGGCATTCAGAGACCAAAGTCGTTTTAAAAGGATGGAGGTGAAGGTAGAAGTGAGGCATCGTGAGGAAGGTAGTGAGAATGAGAAAATATATCGAAGCCAAACGCCCGATGGGGATTCAAAGATTGCCCAAAGTAGAAGAGAAAGTTTAAAAGACGTTGCATCTCATTTGAGAAGATAGCTAAACAAATACAGTGGCAAGTGATCGTGTGGGTTTTGTGGATTCACAGAAAGCTGGTGGGTCAAACTCGTGGGGTACTTCCATTACTATCAGAGGATGTATAAACAACGGTTCATTAAATCTAAGGATTAAGACTGATCAACGTACATTGAGCCTGAAAGGATACAGCAAAGTAATTTGATAGGTGGATAACGGCATTAAAAAGAGGAAAATTATGATGCTGTAAGAGAGGCGATTATTTTAAAACAGTTAAATAATTCACTTCTGGAAGTAATGAGAATACATACATAAGAGCACCGAGTTAAAACGGCAAGATTAACAGCTGAAATGGATGACGATTATGAATTGGTTCATGAATCAAAGGCTGGCTTTTAACATCAATTTGCATTCATGACGGATAGAAAATTGGGAAAAGAGGAATCTTCATGGGATAAGTGAACAGAGGGATTTGGTTAAGGTAGTAAGGATAACTTATCACAGGGTTAAAAGGAAACCTACGTAGGGAAATGAGAGTTTAAAATTTCTTATATTGTCGTTGCAATAAAATAGACCATATGAAATCACAATGTCGTTGGGTTAAAAAAAACACTGGGAAGGAGGATGTCGGAAAAAGGAACAATCAGTGAATTTTGTTGGAGTTGTAAAGGAAAACACAGTGGAGGCTACAAAGCAGAATGAACAACCTTGTCGGAGGTTAGTTGAAGAGAAAGTGCCAGATCATCTCAAACCATACTTGCGAAGGTTAGGTTTACTTAAGAGGCCAGGAGCAGCAGGTAAAGCGGTTACATCATTAAGGAATGCAGGATCATGTTAATCTTACATGTTGAGAGATGAAGAGATATTTAGTTCTTATTTTTATCAGGATTATTGCAGGAAGAATAAAATAAAGTACCAGTACGTTGAAATCTTGGGTAAAAACACGAAGTGCTCAATTACGTAGAGTGAGGTTAGAGTGTCCAGTAAAAAGTGGAGACGTCGTGGTAAGAGTACTGAAAGAACTCTCGGCTGCAGAAACAAAATTTCTCCTTGCTAACGATCTACCTGTGTCACAGGTAGGAGTGCTGCTTAGCATGTTTTAAAAGCCAGTGAAAACTCTGGCAACTAATATTACAGTAAATATAACCTTGGATCTTTCCTGGTTGGGTGGTAACGAGGTCACAAAGCCCCAGTTGAAATAGGAGGTGAAATCAGAGAATATAGATACGAAAGTTGAAGTGCAATGATAAAATGGTTGAGTGAAAACAGGAATAACTGTAGGACAAGCTGGACAGCTTTACTTCAGAAAAATATAATTGAGGTACAACAGAAAGAGGAAACGCTGAAGCAATTGTATGAAAACGCGGTGATGGAAGAAGAATATGAATATATATCTAGGTGTTGCGAAGTTAAAAGTGATGGCTTCATGAAGAAACGGAGACCATGATATATTCGCGCAACTATGAAATGGGCAACAGTTCATGAAGTCATCTTACCAGTCGGTTATAGAAAGGAGGCGTTGTGAGTAGCGCATAAACTCACAAATGGCGATCACATACGTGTAAGAAAAACTCAAGTTAAACCGGAAAAACATTTGTATTGATATGGACTGCACAAGAATGAAGCTAAATTTTGCCCCCCATTTTATACATGTCAGCTAATTGGAAAACCGAATGCAGACTCAACATCTACAACTTTAATAACCATTCCTGCATTTGAGCAATCTTTTACAAAAGTCTTTACTGATTGTGTAGCATCCCTACCTTAGAACAATAAGGTGGAATCAGTATTTGTTGACAATAATGGATTTATCCATTTCATGTCCAGATATCATACCACTATGCAAGTCAAAAATAAAAGGATTATAGAAGTGTTCCTCAAACCTTTCGGAAGATTGGGATTGCTCACAGAGATACAATCAGATCATGGGTCAATCATTACATCAAATTTATTCAAGATAGGTATGGACAGCTTATGAATAAAACAATTAACATCCTCTGTTTAACATATAGAAACCAAGGGCGAGCTAGAAAAGTATGATCAGAATCTAAACACCACGTTGAAGCGATTAAGCTCAAGATTATCCAGACCATTGAGAGAAAGGATTCAGTTTGTACTTTCTTTCCATTGCTGATGCAACAAATTAATCAAAAAAATCTATTTCCATTCGATTTACGACGTGATTTGTGAATACTACTGAAATTAATTAAGAACACATTGATGACTCAATGTTCAGAGACTACATATGTGGACTGAATATCAAATTTTAAGGATCTTTTAGATAAAGTGGGTGAGTTGACTAGACGGCATTTAAAATATCACAGCATATGACAACAGATGAGAACAATGAAATCAAAAATTCGCAAATTCACCAACTGTGGTAAAATATTAGTGTTACTTCCAGTGATGCGTGAAAATTTAAAATCAAGGTCTAGTGATTTTACCAAGTTGGAAAGAGAATGAATGAGCTGAACCATTTGATAAGAACTCCAGACAGAAAGAAAACTCACAGAGTGTGCCAAGTCAAAAAGTTAAAAGGTATTTTGCTGGGAAGGAAAGCAAACGGAGAATGTGTTATTGGTAACAACACAGAGTGACAAACTAAGCGGAAGGGCTTTTACTTGGACTTTCTTCTATTTCAATTGAACAATGGGGACATTTTCACAAATAAGAATAAACTATTGAGTTACCTTCGAGAGGGAAATCAAAATGATCTGAAAGAGTTATGGATATCGCATAGGGAGATATGTGGATTTAGGCTAGGAATGCCAATCGAAGTATATGTATAATGTAAACAACGGAAAGGATATTGGAATTAACCAACGTGCTGGCAGCCCTTAGCCATCTAAAGTTGGCTAAGCTTCAAGAAGCGACTGAATGCATGCTCCTAGACAAAGTAATTCAAGTGAGTTGCAGTGACTTGTACTCACCCAAAGCAATTAGAGCAAAAGCAAGACAGTACCAAAATGTTATGTGTGTACTATCGCAAAGTCATTAGATTTACAAAGTCTGACTCATTTCCGAATCCATGTTTATAAGGCTTTCCGGAAAAATTGGGACAAGCATCTCGTACATCTCAGTTGGACCTGCGCAGACAATACTGCCAAGCATCTTTGCTAAAAGAGTGAGGGCAATTTTGAAATTCCTAATGGCCATTGAACTGACTCAAATTAAAGTCATGCCATTGTGATGATACTGCTTCTTTCCCAAGGTTATGCTGTCCTGTTTTCTCGGTGGTTGTAGAAGACACATGGCCCAGTAAATCTGGGTTTGAATGGTTTGGATCCAGTTTGATACTGCCACAGTCAAAATGGTTTCTAGGTTTTTTTTTGTAAAAAGAAAACACTTGTCCAATGAAAGAGGAGTGGCCAGCACTCCCAGCTCAGCTAATCTCTGGTTTGATTTATTGTTGTTTGGCTATTCAATGAAAGCAATCAGCAATTTTGATCATGCTTCATCTAAAGAAACAGATCCATGCTAATCGTTCCCCCTCTCTGACTTGTCTTCTGTAAAACCGTGTATTTGATTTTAGCTTTTGTACCAAGGGATGTTTTGCAAGTACTAGGAAAATCAATATTAAGTTGGGATAATCTTCCAGGTGTTTGTATAGTCTAAATTATTTTGTATTCTGTTCTCCTTTGTTTATGTTTCATTATTTTTAACTAACCAGATTAACAAGTCAAATCGCTCCTGTAACATCTGTGTTACACCTGCTTAACTCGAGCAAAGTTAGTGTCTTGACCACGTTCTTGAAATGTTTTTGGGCTTTTACAAGAGCTGAGAAATGCAAATTTGCTGGAAATAGCAAACAACCGTGGGTCAGAACTACATCCTTCTGTGACGAAAGGTCAGATAATCACAGCAACTGCCCAGCAATTAAATTTGCTGGAAACACCATCAGAATCTTTTGAGATGGTTAAAATTCATTTCAAAATGAAACAACTTCACTTAGAAGCAGAAGACATAGAAACGGCAACGGAAGTTAAGAAGTTTGAATCACAATGAACAGCAAAGAGAAATAGAAAAAAATGAGAGAAGAGAAAAGGGAGAAAGAAGAGAGACCAAAGGAGAGAGATGAGGAAGAAAGAATGCAAATTTGAACTTGACAAATTGGAACTTAGACAGGACAATCGGCTTGAAAGGATGGAGAT
The DNA here is from genome assembly GCF_020745735.1 of Hemiscyllium ocellatum. Classification (NCBI taxonomy): domain Eukaryota; kingdom Metazoa; phylum Chordata; class Chondrichthyes; order Orectolobiformes; family Hemiscylliidae; genus Hemiscyllium; species Hemiscyllium ocellatum. Next base: position 13,178,927 of record NC_083427.1, read on the forward strand.
GACGACTGAAGGTAACATTAATGATGAAGTGAGTGAGGATGACACACCCATGGTCTGTTGAGAAACTGTTTAGATAACTTCAAAGCATTGCGTGTATTTGATGAAAGGATTGGAAGACACTTTTCATCTCATTTTAAAAGGTAGCCACAGAATTACGGTGGCTCATTACATGTGGGTTTTGCTAATGCAAACATAAGTAAGGCCAGTGAGTTATTAACATAACTATCAGAACGAATCTGTGGTTACGACGAGATGAAGAAATCCGTCTTAAGTGCACACGAGCTTTTGTCAGAAAAATATGTACACCGTTTCAGGAATCCAAGGAGGGACCCTGGTTAAAATTACATTGAGTTCCAAAGGACCGAACGAAGTAATTTTGATGGGTGGGTAAGGATATTGTAAATGAGCAAACCTATGGCGCTCTTCAAGAGACGATTATTTTGGAGGAGGTCAAAAATTCAGTCTGTAAAGTCGTGAAAACTGATATGTAAAAGAAGAAAGGTAAAAGGGAAACAATGTTGCTGAAATGGCTGATGAATATGAGTTGATCCATAAATCAATGTCAGGCTTTCAAAGTTATTTTGAATTCTTGCTGGATAGAAATCGTGAATAAGTGAAGTCCTCACCTGGAAAGGGAAAGGTCGATCACCATAAAGATCATAGATATAACATAACAAAGACTGAAAGGGAAAAACTTGAAGGAAAAGAGGAATTAAAAGGCCTCAGTGTTTTCACTGCAATAAAGTAGGTCAAATGAAAACACAGTGTTGGCGTGTTAGGAAAAGCACTGGTATGCAAGATGAAGAAAAGCAGAGTAAGCCAGTGAATTTTCTTGGCATGGTAGTGGAAAGCACAGTGCAAGTTAGAAACCTGTAACATAACGTACAAACTGGTCGGAGGTTGTTTAGGGCGGAAATGGCAGACCTTCTTCAATCATATACCTGTGCTGGTAAAGTTTACTCCAATAGGCCATGAGAGGCAAGAAGAAGATTATAATACCATGAGAATCTGAACTCTTTCAATCTGTGATGTTAAAAGATGAAGAGATGCATACCTCTGAAGAACAAATACCAGAATAAGTGCGAGTTACTGTAAGTCCGGCTGTGACAAGAAGCGTTTAATTATGTAAAGCGAAGATAGCGTGTCCAGTGAAGAGTGGAGAAGTCCTGGTAGGAATCCTGGATAAAATCTCAGGTACAGGAATACAATTATTCTTGCTGATCTAATAGGTAGCTCACACGTAGGAGTACCACCTACTCCACTTGATAATCCAGTAGAAACTCAGGCAACCAAACTATTGCACGACAGATATCCTGTTTTATTTTTCAGGTATCTCTGGTAAAGAGGGTCACAAATTCACCAGTTCAAACAGGAGAAGACAAAGGCGATAAATAAGGACGTTGAAGTGGTATTTGCAGAGACCCTGTTTTATCAGATCGTTCAGACAAACCAGGAGCAGATGGGTGACAAAGCAGATGTTTTTCAGTCAGATAAACTAACTGAGTGACGGCTTAACTATGAAAATCTGAAACAGTTGGATCAAAAGGCGAGGACAGGAAATCAATACGAATGATTCCCTGAATGCTATTATTTAAAAGACGATGTCTTCCTGAGGAAATGAAGACCATCACATGTTGAGACAAATGAGACCTCGGGAGAAGTACCTCAAGTCTTGTTGCCAGTCTGTTATAGGAAGGACGTGTTGCGAGAACCGCATGGGCTGCCCACTAGGGGGTCATTTAGGAGTATGAAAACTCAGGATAAAACACAGAAATCATTTATTGACCTTGGCTGCACCAGAACTTAGCCAGACTTGTCATACATGTCAGGTAATAGAAACAACTCCACCATTAATACTTATTCTGGTATTTAAGGAGTCTTTTGCAAGAGTCTCAATTGGTGGTGTAGGACGCCTCCTTAAAATAAGAAATGAGAAATTGTATTAGTTATCCACAACGGATGTGTCCATTAGATTTTCAGACTCTGTGCCATTATTCAATCTCACAGCTAAAAGGATGTATATGATTTACTCGTATGTTTCACGGGATATGAACTCCAATCAGATCAAGGTAAAAGTTTACATCAAATGTTCAAGGAAGTTAGGGATAGTTTCGGAATAAAATATTCCAAGTCTATTGTTTCTAGAGTCGCAAGGAGAACCAGAAAGGTGGCATCAGTTATTAAAGACCATGGAATATAGAATATAGAAATGTACAGCACGGCACTTTGGCCCAAGCTGTTGTGCCGAGATGTAATTCTAATGTAAAATATAGTAACGTAACCTACGCGCCCCTCAACTTATTGTTATCCATGTGCATGTCCAGCAGTCGCTTAGATGTCCCCAAAGACTCTGCTTCAACCACCAGAGCTGGCAACGCAATCCATGCATTCATAACTCTCTGCAAAATGAACCTACCTCTGACGTCTCCTTTACACCTTCCTCCTAATAACTTCAAACGATGACTTCTTGTAACAATCAATCCTGCCCTGGGGAAAAGTCTCTGACTATTGACTCTATCTATGCCTCTCATTATTTTGTACACCTCGATCAGGTCTCCTATCTTCCTCCTTCTCTCCAGAGAGAACACTCCGAACTTACTCAAACTTTCTTCGTAAAGCACGCACTTCAGTCCAGGCAGCATCCTGGTAAATCTTCGTTGTACCTGCTGTCAAGCCTCTGTAACTTTCTGATAGTAGTGTCACCAGAACTGGACGTAATGCATCATTTCACATTTATCCAGGTTGAACTCCATCTGCCATTTGTTGGCCCCCCTCTGCATTCTGTCTACGTCGCGCTGCAGCCTGCAGTAGCCCTCTATACTATCGACTCACCTCCAACCTTTGTGTCATCTGCAAACTTACTAACCCACCACCCAACCTCCGCATCCAAGTCATTTATAAAAACTACAAAGAGAAGAGGCACAAGGAGAGACCCCTGTGGGACTTCAATCAACACTGACCTCCAGGCAGAATACTTCCCATCTACAACCACTCTCTACCTTCCGTCAGCCAGCCAATTCTGAATCCAGATAACCAAATCTCCCTATTTTCCATACTTATTGACTTTATGAATGACCCAACCATGGGGAACCCTATCAAATGCCTTGCTGAAGTCCATATACACCACATCCACTTCTCGACCGTCGTCAACCTGTATTGACACCTCCTCAAAGAATTAATCCGATTTGTTAGGCGTGACCTGTTCCTCACAAACGATTTTTGACTGCCTTTACTCACGCAATGCCTTGCTAAATTCTCATAAATCCTATCCCTCAGAATTTTTTCCAAAATTCTGCTGACCACGACGTAAGACTGACTGGTCTGCAATTGTCAGGGATTTCCCTATCACCCTTCTTGAAAAGAGCAACAACGTTCCCATCCTTGCAATCCTCCAGTACGACTCCTCTGGAGAGTGAGGAGGCAAATATGCTTGCCAACCTCCTTTCTCGCTTCCCGCAGCAGGATGGGCTAAATCTGGTCTGGCCCTGGAGACTTCTCAATCTTAACGTTTTCCAAAATTTCTAGCACAGCAACTTCATCAAGCTTTATCTGGTCAAGACTCTATCCCAGCTCCTCTAGATTTTCATTTACAACAAGTTCCCTTTCCTTAGTGAAAGCCAAAGTAAATCAGAAACTCATTTTGGGCTTCCCCTATCTTCTCAGATTCCACGCACAAGTTTCCTTCGGTATCCCTGATCGGCCCTACCTTCTCACTGATCATTCTGTTATTCCTCACGTATGTATAATCTATATTGAGACCTTATAGTGAAAAATATGCAGATGATTTGGATAAAAGAATTCAGTTTGTGCATTTTGCGATCAGAGATGGGACAAATTAATCGACAAAATGTAACTCTGTCAACTTAGTTTTTGGACAAAAAGTAATAGAACCATTAAATTGATTAAGGCGAAAATTTTGTCCAAACACTAATTGGACAGACTTGAATTTTGTCGATTAATTTGTCCCATCTCTGATCGCAAAATGTACAAACGGAATTCTGTTATCCAAACCATCTGTATAATTTTAAGGAGAAAATTGTAAGTCAGAATTCAGAGACTAGATATTTGGCATATATGCCAACTTTTCGGCAACAAGTAAATAAATGGAACAGAGTAGATGAAGTTGATGAGACAATTCAAAAGTATGTGAGCATTCAATGAAATGGGAATGTGAGGAGAAAACAAATACTCCCAATTTTGCTGATGAATAAGGTGATTTGAAGATGCCGGTCTTGGGTGTACGAAGTTAAAAAAACACACAACACCATGCTACACTCCAACAGGTTTAACTGGAAGCACACTAGCTTTCGGAGTGACGCTCCTTCAACAGGTGAGAATGGAGGGCTTAATCCTAACACAGAATTTATAGCAACGATTTATTGTGTGATGTAACTGAAATTATACATTGAAAAATTGATTGCCTGTTCAGCCTTACATCTGTTAGAATACAGTGACAGATGAATTTCTTTCATGAGTAAATAACAAAACCTTTTTTTTAAAAACGTTGCATTCTTGGGTTAGCTGTTAACAATGGTGATAGCTAGACAGTATCTATCTTGGAGGTATTGGCCCCCTGTGTTCTCCGTCAATGCCATGAGTTTTAGATTGATTCTAATCTAAAAAGTGAGATAACCGAGTTTTACATAAATTCATGCTGTTTTTGAGCTCAGAGTTCTTTATGAATACATGCAGTTTTTGAGCAAAGTTCAATGTTGGCCTGCAAGTACAAATTCACCCCACAAAATATATGTGTGCATGTGGGTCTTTGTCTGTCTGTGTGTGTCTGTCTGGGTTGGGGGTTGCAAGTGTGAGAAAGTGTATGTGTGTATGTAGTGAGTGCAGAGTGTCTTGAGTCTGTGACGGGGTGCATGTGTGAGTGTGGGAGTGTGTGTGTCTGTCAGGGTGTGTGGGTGTCTATGCGCACATTTGTGTGTATGTGTGTCCGTGTGTAGGAGTGTCTGTGTGTGTGAGAGTGTGTGTGTGTGTGCAGGCGTATCTGTGAGTCTGTATAGTGCAATGGTGGTCACCTGTAATGTGACATGAATCCAAGGTCCCGGTTGAGCCCCTCCCTATGGGTACCGAACATTGCTATCAGCCCCTTCTCGGCCACTTTTCTCTGCTGCCTGTTCCGAAGTCCACCTTGGAGGATGGTCGCCCAAAGTTCCGAGGCTGAATATCCTGTACCACTGAAGTGTTCCCCAACTGGGAGGGAACCTTCCTCCATGTTGACTGTCGTGTGTTGCCCATTCATCCATTGTCATAGCCTTTACTCGGTCTCCCCAATGCACCGTGCCTCTGAGAATCCGTGCCTGCAACGTATAAGAAAAACAAAGTTGGCTGAGTCACACGAGTACCTGCCATGTACATGGTGCCAGGTGTCCACACGTGTAATGGTGGTATCTATGTCCACACTCTGACACGTCTTGCAGCGCCTAATGTGTCAGGGTTGTATGGAGGTGTCCTGAGACCCGGGAAACATGCAACGAAAATGAATGTGGCAGATGGAATTTGAAGAAGTATTGATATGTTGCTCACGCATTCGACGTGTGTCAATTTATCTTTGGTTCAGTCATTCAATTCATGAGCAGTTTGGGAAGATTTTACTTTTGTAACATCACAAGAAGTATCCCTCTCTAATGCTATGCTCGACATAAAGTCATTATAAAACTCACGTGTTTGAGTTGACAAGATTACCTTATAGAGTCACCGAGTCCGATAACACAGAGACAAGTCATTTTGCATAAACTGTTCCATGCTGATTAAAATGGTCACTCACGCTGACCACATTTTTACACACTTGACCTATATACTTCTCATTTTTTTCTATACATGTATTTGTGCAAATGAATTTAGAAGCTGTCTATGTTCAGGAGTCAATAAAATTGACTGGGAGCTCAATCCTTTTACATACTAAACTCTGTGTAAAAAGATGTCTTTCAGATTCCCTTTTATTCTTTCCCTTCTAAACTTAAACTGATTACCTCTCGTCCTCCATTCCCCAAACTGGGCAAAACGACTGAGTGTATTCACACTATGCAAGCTTCTCACAGTCATATAAACCTCAATCAGATATTCCCCCAGTCTCCTGAACGTGAAATTTAAAAAAATCTCCTGACTTACCCAAACTCTCCCTGCAGCTCAAACCTGAGTCTGGGTAATAAACTTGTATATTTCTTCTGCCCTTTTTCGAGTTTAATACCATCCTTCCTTCAGCAAGGCCACCAAACTTGAACACAATGCCCTAAGTTCGGATTGAATAAAATCATGTACAAATGCAATATAACGTCAGAACCTCTATAACGAGTGCCTGACTGATGAAGTCCAGCATACCAATAGCCTTCTCTATTGCACGATCTATCTGAGATTCCACTTACAGAGAACCATGCACCTGAACTCCAAGTTCCTTCTGTTGAATTACACGCCTTAAGGCACTACCATTTACCATGAACCCCTATATTTATTTGACTTTCCAAAATGCAAAACTTCATACCTACGTAAATGAAACTCAATTTGCCATTTCTCAGCCCAGCTGATGTACTTTCTGACAAACCTTCTGATAACCTGCACTGTTCACGCCACCGCCTATTTGAGTTTCATCTTCAAATTTAGTAATTATGCCTTGAACATTCTCATCCAATTTATTGCTATAAGTATCAAACAGCATTGGTGAAGCACCAATGCCTGGGGCACTCCAACAGTAACACACTTCCATTCTGACAGGCAACTTTCCACTATTTCCGTCTGTTTCCTACGGTCAAGACAATTGTGCGACAAAGTTACTAGCTCCTCCTGAATTGCATGCCATTGGAACTTCCATAGAAGCCTGCCATATGCAATCTTATCAAAGGACTTACTGTATTTATATAAGCTCCTTCTAACCCCCTGCCCTGATACAAAAGTGGCTAAACTGTCTTGCTTAACTTAAGCCAGCAACACAGAATGTATTTATCCCATGCAATGATCTTTCAGCAATCGAGCGGCGAAGAAGTTCGTGAAATAAAAAAAGTGGCAATTTTATTTCTTCAAGAATAACAGAGAATAGTTAAATAGCCGCTATTTGCAATTTATTTCTCTAACTTATTATTACCATCCATCCAGTAGTTTTCTCCGCTAAACTCGCAATTAAGAATCACAAAACAACATTTTTTTATATCTCAAAAATATGATTTAGAGATGTATGTGATGGACTGGGGTATACAAAGTTAAAATTATCACAGCACCAAATTTTAGTCCAATAGGTTTAATTGGAAACACACGAGCTTTCGGTGCGTCGCTCCTTCATCAGTTGATAGTGGCTGTCTCAATCCTAAGACACAGAATTTCTTCAAAATTTTACGGTGCAATGTAACTAAAATTATACATTGAAAAAATGATTGTCTGATGAGTCTTTCATCTGTTTGAATACCATGATAACAAACAGATGAAAGACTCAACAGACAATCAATTTTTCAATATATGATTTCAGTTACATCACACTGTAAATTTTTGCAATAAATTCTGTGTGTTAGGATTGAGCCCTCTAGAACATAGAACATAGAACGGAGAACAATACAGCACAGAAAAGGCCCTTCGGCCCAGGATTTTGTGCCGAACATCTATCCTAGATTAAGCACCCATCCATGTACCTATCCAATTGCCGCTTAAAGGTCGCCAATGATTCTGACTCTACCACTCCCACGGGCAGCCCATTCCATGCCCCCACCACTCTCTGGGTAAAGAACCCACCCCTGACATCTCCCCTATACCTTCCACCCTTCACCTTATATTTATGTCCCCTTGTAACACTCTGTTGTACCCGGGGAAAACGTTTCTGACTGTCTACTCTATCTATTCCTCTGATCATCTTATAAACCTCTGTCAAGTCACCCCTCATCCTTCGCCGTTCCAACGAGAAAAGGCCGAGAACTCTCAACCTATCCTTGTACGACCTATTCTCCATTCCAGGCAACATCCTGGTAAATCTTCTCTGCACCCTCTCCAAAGCTTCCACATCTTTCCTAAAGTGAGGCGAATGGAACTGCACGCATTACTCCAAATGTTGCCTAACCAAGGTCTTGTGCAGCTCCAACATCACTTCACGACTCTTGAATTCAATCCCTCTGCTAATGAACGCTAATACACCATAGGCCTTCTTACAAGCTCTATCCATCTGAGTGGCAACTTTCAAAGATCTACGTACATAGACGCCAAGATCCCTCTGTTCCTCCACCTGACTAAAAACCCTACCGTTAACCCTGTATTCTGCATTCTTATTTGTTCTTCCAAAATGGACAACCTCACACTTGGCAGGGTTGAACTCCATCTGCCACTCCTCAGCACAGCTCTGCATCATATCTAAGTCCCTTTGCAGCCGACAACAGCCCTCCTCACTGTCCACAACTCCACCAATCTTCGTATCATCTGCAAATTTACTGACCCACCCTTCGACTCCCTCATCCAAGTCATTAATAAAAATTACAAACAGCAGAGGACCCAGAACTGATCCCTGCGGAACTCCACTTGTAACTGGGCTCCAGGCTGAATATTTACCATCTACCACCACTCTCTGACTTCAACCGGTTAGTCAGTTTTCTATCCAATTTGCCAAATTTCGCTCTATCCCATGCCTCCTGACTTTCCGCATAAGCCTACCATGGGGAACCTTATCAAATGCCTTACTAAAATCCATGTACACTACATCCACTGCTCTACCCTCATCCACATGCTTGGTCACCACCTCAAAGAATTCAATAAGACTTGTAAGGCAAGACCTACCCTTCACAAATCCGTGCTGGCTGTCCCTAATCAAGCAGTGTCTTTGCAGATACTCATAAATCCTATCCCTCAGTACCCTTTCCATCACTTTGCCTACCACAGAAGTAAGACTAACTGGCCTGTAATTCCCGGGGTTATCCCCATTCCCTTTTTTGAACAGGGGCACAATATTCGCTACTCTCCAGTTCCCTGGTACCACCCCCGTTGACAGTGAAGACGAAAAGATCATTGCCAACGGTATTGGAATTTCCTCTCTTGTTTCCCACATAGTCCTAGGATATATCCCGTCAGGCCCGGGGGACTTGTCTATCATCAAGTTGTTCAAAATGTCCAACATCTTCCTTCCTAACAAGTATCTCTTCTAGCTTACCAGTCCGTTTCACACTCTCCTCTTCAACAATACGGTCCCTCTCGTTCGTAAATACTGAAGAAAAGTACTTGTTCAAGACCTCTTCTAACTCTTCCGACTCAATACACAATCTCCCACTACTGTCCTTAATCGGACCTACACTCGTTCTCGTCATTCTCATGTTTCTCACATACGCATAAAATGCCTTGGGGTTATCCTTGATCCTATCTGCCAAGGATTTTTCATGCCCTCTCTTAGCTCTCCTAATCCCTTTCTTCAGGTCCCTTCTGGCTATCCTGTATCCCTCCACTGCTCTGTCTGAACCCTGTTTCCTCAACCTTATGTAAGCCTCCTTCTTCCTCTTTACTAGACATTCAACCTCCCTCGTCAACCAAGGCTCCCTCACACGACCATTTCTTTCCTGCCTGATAGGTACATACATATCAAGGATACGTCGTATCTGCTCCTTGAAAAAGTTCCACATTTCCATCACATCCTTCCCTGGCAGCCTATGCTCCCAACTTATGCTCCTCAAATCAAGTCTTACTGCATCGTAATTTCCCTTCCCCCAATTGTAAAATCTACCCTGTTGTGCGCACCTATCTCTCTCCATAACCAAAGTGAAAGTCACAGAATTGTGGTCACCATCACCAAAATGTTCACCCACTAACAAGCCCATCACTTGTCCCGGTTCATTACTGAGTACCAAATCCAATATGGCCTCCCCTCTGGTTGGACAATCTACATGCTGAGTTAGAAACGCTTCCTGGACACACTGCACAAACACCGCCCCATTCAATCTACTTGATCTAAAGAGCTTCCAATCAATATTTGGGAATTTGAAGTCGCCCATGACTACGACCCTGTGGCTTCTGCACCTTTCCAAAATCTGTTTCCCAATCTGTTTCTCCACATCTCTGCTGCTATTGGGGGGGGGCTATAGTAAACACCCAACAAGGTGACTGCACCTTTCCTATTTCTGGCTTCAGCCCATACTACCTCCAAAGGCAGATCCCCCTCAAACTTCCTTTCTGCAGCCGTTATACCATTTCTAATTAGCAATGCCACCCCCCTCCTTTTTTTTACCACCCTCCCTAATCTTACTGAAACATTTGTAACCAGGAACCTCCAACAACCATTCCTGTCCCTCATCTATCCACGTTTCCGTGATGGCCACAACATCGTAGTCCCAGGTGCCAATCAACGCCTTAAGTTCACCCACCTTATTTCTGATACTCCTTGCGTTGAAGTATACGCACTTGAGCCCATCTCTGTGTCTGCAAGTATTCCCTGTCAGTGCTAGCTTCTCCACAGCCTCCCTACATTCTTGGACATCCTGACACACAGCTAGCTTACTTGCTGGACTACAAGTCCGGATCCCATCCCCCTGTCAAATTAGTTTAACTCCCCCCCCCACCGAAGAGTGCGAGCAAACCTACCCCCCAGGATATCGGTGCCCTTCTGGTTCAGGTGCAACCCGTCTTGTTTATACAGGTCCCACCTTCCCCAGAATGCAGTCCAATTGTCCAAATACCTGAAGCCCTCCCTCCCACACCATCCTTGCAGCCACGTGTTCAACTGCACTCTCTCCCTATTCCTTGTCTCACTGTCACGTGGCACCGGCAACAACCCAGAGATGACGACTCTGTCTGTCCTAGCTTTTAGCTGCCAGCCTAACTCCCTGAGCTCTTGAATGACCTCCCCACCCCTCTTCCTACCTATGTCGTTGGTGCCAATGTGTACCACGACTTCTGGCTGCACATCCTCCCCCTTAAGGATTCTGAAGACACGGTCCGAGACGTCTCAGACCTTGGCACCCGGGAAGCAACAAACCATCCGAGAGTCTCACCCATGTCCACAGAACGCCTGTCCGTCCCTCTAACTAGAGAGTCTCCTATAACTAGCGCTCTCTTCCTCTCCCCCTTTCCCTTCTGAGTCTCAGAGCCAGACCTCACGCCACAGACCCCTTCACTGCAGCTTACACCTGCAAGGCTGTCCCCCCAACAGTTTCCCAAGCTGTATACTTATTGTTTAGGGGAACGACACCAGGGGAACCCTGCACTGCCTGCTTCTTCCCCTTCCCACCTCTAACTGTTACCCAGCTACCTCTGTTCTCCGGCGTAACTATGTCCCTGTAGCTTCTATCAATCACCCTCTCAGCCTCTTGAATAATCGTCAGTTCATACAACTCCAGTTCCAGTTCCCTAACTCGTTCGCTGAGGAGAAGGATCTGACTGCATTTCCTGCAGACGAAGTCGGCAGGAGTATCGGTGGTCACCCCTACCTCAAACATCCTGCAGGAGGAACATTCCACTGCCTGCGCTGCCATGACTGTATACTTTGTCACCAAAGCAAGAACACTGAGTCAATAACACTGAGTCGCTTACCTGTGGACTTTAAAGTTAGGTTAGAGGAGGTCCTACGGAGTAGAGCCTGGGGTCTAGTACACACCCACTCAAATACCAATCACTTACCTTCCCGACCAGCTCTGCGCTCCAACCTCACTTCCGCCAGCTCGCGCCGCTCTCTGCGGTGAAAAGACCGTTGTCGTCGAGGTAAGTTCTTTAAATATCAATCACTTACCTTCCCGACCAGCTCTGCGCTCCAACCTCACTTCCGCCGAGCTCTATCAACTGATCAAGGAGTGACGCTCTGTTGGTCTATAACCTGGTGTTGTGTGCTTTCAACTTTGTAGATAATGTGTTTGTGTTACTTCTAGTGATCAGTGAACCATTAATACGAAGTTTTAGAATTTGTTATCAAACTGAAAGAAGATAGAGTAAGGTGAATCCTTGATAATGAATCCAGTCAGAAAGAAAACTCACAGAGTCTGTCAAATAAATAGATTCAAAATGTAGTTTAGAAGGGAAAGAAAAGCCAAAGGTGACTGTGGTATTAGGTACAACACAGGAAGAAAATGCAAGCTTAAAGGATTCTGGACTGGGTATTCTTCAAAATAAATCGACCAACGAGCATGTTTGCAACATTGTTACTTTACATTCCAGAGGAAAATCGAAATAACCTTAAATATTTACTATTATCGCATGGGAAGATACGTGAAAATAAGTTGGGAAGTACTAACTTAATTATGAATGATGTAAATATAGGATGTGCTGTTCTTATTACGAACATACTTGTAGGAATAAGCTTCTAAAGTTGGTACTTTAGGGTTCAAAAGGAGGTTGGATGAATGTCCCAAGACATCATATTTGAAGTGAGTTATAGCGACTGGAGTTCACCCATAGTAATGGTGATAAAAGCATATGGTATCCAACAGTTGCATGTGGGTTATCGCAATGTCAACAGAGTTTCAAAGTCTGATGCATGCCCGATTCTGTGTTTGGATGACTGTGTTGAGAAGGTGGGAAAAGCAACTTACATTTCTAAGGTGGACTTGCTCAAAGGAGACTGGCAGATACCTCTGTCAGAAAGATCAAAGGCCTTTTCAGATTTCACTGCAGAAAATTGATTAATCAGTTGAAAATCATGCCATTTGTTATGAAAAATATGTCATCCACATTTCACGAGTCTATCCAGAAGTTCATTGCTGGATTACCCAATTGTATTGTACATACAGAGAACCTCGTGATTTTTGATTAGACATGGAAGGAACATTTGCAAAATTGTTCCAGCGACTTCAGAAAATAGCTTTGTTGATAAACGAGACGAAAAGTGAATTTGCCAAGGTTCAAATCACCTTCCAGAGGCATGTTCCTAGACATGAACAAATCGACCCACGACATGCAAAACCGAAGGTAATTGTGACGTTTTCCTTATCATTGACCAAAGAAAAGTATTACAGTCCTTCCACTGAGTGTAATATTTCCACAGTTCGTTCAGAATTTTAGCAATGTGGCTGCTCCATTCACTGAGTAGCTGAAGAAAGTCAAGAGGTTTCCGAGGACAGTAGACTTTCACAAGACATTTGATACCCTGAAAGCCCAGTTAACCAAAGCCCCAGTTATAGCCACATGTAATTACAGTAAGCCATTCAAGGTGGCTATTGAAGCAAGTGATGGCCGTGTTGGTGCTGCACTTTTGCAGGACGATAACAAGAAGGTAGAAAGACCTATTGGGTATTTTTCCAGAAAATTGAAAATTTATCAGCAGAAATAATCAACAATTAAGAAGGAAACTTTGTGCATGTTGTTGGTGTTGCAACATTGCAATGGTTATGTTATCACTAATGTAGTTGAGATAATCAAACATCAATTGACCACACATTTATGTTTGCTGAAAAAAATGCAAGGAGAAAAAAGACGCCATATTGTAATTTATTGGTGAAGCCCTTGAATTTGAATAAGGTGCATGCTTCAGGACGAGAAAATGCAATTGCTCATGCAATATCAAGACTTGAATGGCAAATCGACACATTCGGTGACAGGAATAAAACAGACTCAAACAGATGTAGCAATGCATGTTTTCATGCATATAGTCAATCTAATGTAAGTGTATGTTATAGAGTACTAACATTTTAGGACTCGGGGGTTTCAAAATGAAACCATCTTGGAATATTGATAGGTTAACATTTATTTTAGGGGTGACGTGTGAAAATGGTTCTCCTTTAAAAAAAGGTTATTTTGCCGTTGCTTCCTTTCAGGAGATTTTAAAACACACATGTTCCAAAAGACCTGGACTTGGATAAGTATTAGGCCCAATTTGATTATCACTAACCAAATACAACCCCACGCAAAAATATTTCAAGTTCGAATCAAAAAACACTTGCATAATGAAAGAGCAGTGGCCAGCTCAGCTTTTCTCAGGTTTGATTGTGTTTTTGGCAGTCTCACTATTCATTGAAAGCAGTCAGGCTGTCTTGAAGCTGCTGGACCCAAAAAAGCCGATCCGTGCTAACCCCTGCTATCGCTCACTTCTCTTCTGTAAAACCTTGTTGTGGTTCTCTTCACCGAGCTTTGAATTTGTGTTGCAAACGTTTCATCCCCTATCTGGGAGACATCCTCTTTGCTTGGGACTCTTCTTTGAAGCGCTTCTGTGATGTTTCCTCCGGCATTTATAGTGGGTTGTCACTGCCACTTCCAGGTGTCAGTTCCTGCTGTCCGCTGCAGTGGCCGGTATATTGGGTCCAGGTGGATGTGTTTGTTGATATAATCTGTAAAAATTTGTAGAAATGGCTTCTCAAGGTATCAGTAATATTAGTATCTATCTTGCAGAAGGGAAGCGAAGACAGGAGTTTTCGTTTTCATGCGAAGAAAGCCAAATTACTAGCGTACAAAGTAAGTTAAAGAGAGATGAATAAGAATTCGGTCTGCAATCGAATAAAGTCCCCTAATTTCCAAGAACCAAAGGGTTGCTAACTAATTATAATGAGACATCTGTTGATGGTTTAATTTACTCGGAAAATCATCACTCAGGCAACAGGTAATGTTGAAAAGGTGAACCCTGCCCGTAAGCACAGCCCGTGTGGTGTTTAAACTTACGCAGTCGGCATGCTCAGCATTACTATAGAGCTTTCCATTCAACCTATCGAGCTGAGTGGGCAAACATTTAATGAGATCTGTCATAAAATACCGCAAAGCTACATTTCTATGAAAGAAAGACTGAGACTAACCAAGTAACTATCCTCAGCTCAATAATGATTTAAAGAATGGCATCAACTTGAAGGAAAATAAAACGTTCATGTCTGAGAAAATAGTTGCTAGCTCTGAAGATCGGAGCCAAAATCATAAAAATTGAGTTGTGGAAAGAAATGAGAAATTGGCCTCTGTAATATGCCCGTTTAGTATCATTAATTTAGAAATTGTTTGGTTCTGAAATGACCATGATGCAAATTCAGATGGGAGTAACGTGAGAGCGATGCATTGAAATGAACAGTAAAGCACGAGTCAATAGACTGGAACAGTAGCATTGAAGAATGAGTAGGATTTTATTGACCTTTCGGATAATCATGAACATAGAACATCACAGTACGGGCCTCTCGTTCCTCGATTTTCTGCCTCTCTTACATCATACTCTAAATTCAGATTAACCTACTTCCCCTTCATCAGGTAACTACTCACCTAACATCCAAGTGCCTCTTCAAAAGTCGCTTAAATATCCCCAATGTATCTGACTCTATTATCACTACTGCCTGTGCATTCAAAACACTCTCAGTTCTGTAAGTAGAGAACCTACCTCTGACATCTCCCGTGAACCTTTCTCCAATTGCGTTAAAACTGTCGACCCTCTCGAATGATATTTCTTTTACTGAAAAATGTGTCTTCCTGTCCACTCTATCCATCCCTCTCACCATCATTTGTCCCTGTATCAAGTCATGTCTCATCCTTCTTCGCTGCCATGTGAAAAGACTTAGCTCGCTGAATCTTTCTTCATAAGCCAGTCCCTCGAGCCCAGGCAGCAGACTGTAAAATCTCTGCACCCTCGTTAACTTTTTCACATCTTTGCTATCGTGACGCGAATAAAAATGAACACGATATTCCAATTTTGGTCTGACCAGGATTCCATAGAGCTGCAGCACAACATCGTAGAACTTAAAGTTAATCGCCATGGTAACATCAGCCGTCTAAGCAATTCTATCAACCTAGCTGGCAACTTGTAGGGATCTATGAACATGAACCTCAAGATCCCTCTGTTCTTCCACACTACCAAGAATTCCGCATTCATCTTTGCATTCTGCATTCAAAATCGACCTTCCAAATTGAACGACTTCACATTTTTCCAGGTTGAAATTCATCTGCCAGTTCTCAGCCCCGTTCTGCATTCTTTCAATGTTGCATTGCTACCCACAACAGGCCTCCCATCATCCAATAATCCAACAAAGTTTCAGCAAATTTACTCAGGCATCCTTCCACTCCCTCATCCAAGTCATTTATAAAAATAAAAAAAAGAACAGATGTCCCAGAACTGATCCCTGTGGAACACCATTGGTTACCGAACTCCAGGCTGAATATTTTTCATCTACCATCACGTTCTGCCTTCTATGGGCCAACCAATTCTGTGTACAGACAGACAGGTTTCTGTGTATATCATTCCTCCATACTTTCTGAATGAGCCCACCACGAGGACACTTATTAAACGCCTTTCAGAAATCCCCAGACCTCACTACTACTGCTCTACCTTCATCACCTGTTTTATCACAGCTTCAAACAAATCAATACGGTTTGTGAGGCATGACCTGCCTCTCACAAAGCCATACTGACTATTTGTAGTCAAAGTATGGTTTTCAAAGTGAGCAGAATTCCTATCTCTCAGAATCCTCTCCAATACTTTTTCCACAATGAACATTAAACTGACTTGCCTGCAATTCACAGGACTGTTCCTATTCACTTTTTTGAACAAGGGAATAATATTTGGCTCTCCCGAATTCGAATCCATTATCAAAACGTATGGGTTGGAAATTCACAGCTGGTCAGGCAGCATTGAAAGACAAGGAGAGTCGACATTTCGAGCACAGGCTCTTCATTACAAATGCAGTGCGAGGGAGAGTGGGATGTATTCTGAGAGATAAATGGGAGGGCATAGGGCTGCGAGGAATGCAGCTGGGAATAAGAAAGGTAGATGAAGCTGGTAGGGTGATGATGACAGGTCTGAGTGAAGGGTGATGTGGATAAGAGGAAAAGGACAGCTAGGACAGTTCAAGAGGGGAGTGTCGACTTAGAAGGTTGGATCTGGGATAAGGTAGGTGGAGGGGAGATTAGCGAACTGGTGAAATTAACATTGATCCTGAGTGTTTGGGGATTCCCAAGGCGGAATGTGATGTAATGAGAATCCAAAGATCATCGCCAAAGGTGCAGTGATCCCTTTCCTCACTTCCTATACTAACCAAGTGTGCGTCCCGTATGGTCCAGGAATTTTTTCAAACCTTATGTTTTTCATAGTTTTTAGCACATCCAGCTTCCTAATATTAACCTGTTATAGGATTTTAGTCTGGTTAACGCTGTCCTCAGAAACGTCACGGTGGGTATCAGTAGTGAATACTAAAGCCTAGATGCCTTTAAGGACCTTCTCTTCTCCTCCGAGTCCAGGCTCAAGTGTCCTCCACAAACCCTGATTGCCCCGATTGATCCTACCCACACTCTAACGATCCTTTTGTTCCTTTCATCAGTTCAGAATGCCTTCGGGTTTTCATAAATCCTACCAATGAAAGCTTTTCCATTCACCTTTCTAGTTCCCTGAGTCGATTTTTCAGTTTCTTCCTGGCTATCTTCCAGCCCTATAAAACACTGCCTAATCCTTGCCTCCCTCACCTTAAGTAATCTTTTTTTCTTTCTCTTGACTAAATGTTCCAAATCCCGAGTCACCCTAGTTTCTTTCAAACTATCATTTCTTCCTTGACTCAGTGTGACAAAACTATCCAGCACTATTACCAAGTGTTTCCTAAACAACCTTCACGGTTCCCTGAGAACGTCCATCCCCAATTAAGGCGCCACAGTTCCTGCCCAATAGCGTTGGAATCCCGCCACTCCCAATTAAAGACTTTCCCATACCATCTGCTCCTATCCGTCTACATAAGTGTAGTAAAAGTCATGTAGTTGTGATCACTATCAACAAAATTATTGTCAAAGAGAGATCTGACCCCTGGCACGTTCGCTGCCAAACACCAACTCTCATCTGGCAGCCGCTCTTCTCGGCCTAACTACATATTGCACCAGGAGCCATTTCTGGACATATCTGATAGAAATTGCTCAAACCAAACGATTTCAACGAATTCGTTTCCATTCAACATGAGTAAAGTTAAAATCACCCACGACAATAACCCTGTTACTTCTACACATTTCCAAAACCTGCCTCCCAATCTGTTCCTCCATGTATTGGTTGCTATTATTGGGTCTGTAGAAAACTCCGAAGAAACACTTATTTTGTTTATTATGTCCAGCCATACTGACTCTGTCGTTAAACACTCCTCAACGTTCTCCATTTCTACAGCTGTGATATTATCCTTGATTAACAATGTTGATCCTCTGCCTCGTTTACATCCCCCACTCCCTTAATTTTGAACATCTCATCCGGGGCAAATCCAGCAAACATTCCTCCACCTGTGATACCCAAATCTCCTTAATGGCCAGAACATCAAAGTTTCAAAAATTGATTCATGCTCTGCGTACATCACCCTTGTTCCTAATCCTTCTTGCAATAAAATAGACACAAATAAACCCATCACATTTGCTGTACCTTTGCCCGTCCAAGGACCAATCTCTCCTCACAGACTCACAGACTCTCTGCACGCTGTCTCTGACTGTTGACTGCCTCTTCCATCATCTGATCCTCAGCTCATGTTACGATTATCTTTTCCACACCTCCCGACCAGGATATTGGTTGCCCTCCAGTTCACGTGTAAACGAACCTTTTTCTGCAGGTCGCACCTCCCCCTGAAAGTATCCACGTACTTCACATATATGAAGCTCTCCCTCCTGCGGAGGTCTTTTAGTATTTTACTGTAGTCACAATAATAAAAATTGATCTTTGAAACTGAGAAACAGCATTGGATCAATGTTAAAGAATTAGACACCAAAAATCTAAGAACATACCAATCAGCAGCCGAAAAAAAAACCTATAACCATATCATCCTTCTTCTTTATTTAGTACGATCGTTGGAATTCTAATCATTGCCTTAAATCTATATTTATGTCTGAATTCCTTTAATCTCATCGCCACACACATTTATTTACACTTAATTAAACCAATTCCGACTCAGCCATGGTTTTATTCAATGGTAAAATATCAAATTTTCGGATGGTAGTGTTCCAAAGGTTGGCAGCAAATTGTTAGAGATGTTGAAATTCAAATCTGAATTGCCTGGGTAGCTGCTTTGCATAGAAATCACATTTTTATTTTAGCCTCCTCCTGGAAGAGAAATATCCTTTCATCACCTAATCTGCCAATACCCTTCACAATCTTTCAAACTATTTTGTTTGAAGGTAACACCGTTTTGAAACGAACCCTGAGTATCTGAACAATGCAAATCAGTCATGAAATTCGTTAAAATATTCTACATCTGGCTAACATGCATGGAGGAAGTTCTCAGACCAAATAACACAATCCAATTTCTTGTTTCAATATGAAGTAGTTGCAATCCATTCATTCAAGTTTGTACGTACTTACTGTAACAAACAGTCAAGGGACAACATTGACAAAACATCACAAAATCACCAGTCACAAAAGACAAAACGAGAGAAAGGTCATTCATTTAGAAACTTATAGTAAACATGACTTATTAACTCGTTCTGAATACGTTTTGATTATAACGAGCCCTCCAGACAATTACAGTCCTGATACAAAAATCTCCAGTTTACAATGTTTGAACATTTCATTGTTTGACGGAATTGTAACTTTGAGTTGTCTTCAAAACACACTTCATATTGTTAATCTATTTCAATAAGTTAACGTTTGATCTTGACAGTGCAATTGTTCTCCAGTCTTTAGTTTGAATTAAGATATATTTGCTCTCCCAACGGAGATCACAGCTTTCATGTTCTGCTCAGTAGCTGATATGGTGAGAAACATTCTCTGCTGTGTAGGAAACAGCAGATCATAGTCCAGTAGATGCTGAGAGTCACACTTTGTGAATAGTGATTTTCTTGGTCATTTTGGGGATACTATCTTCTTAATGTCTCAGTTCCTTTGACTTCCAAAGCCATTGAATGCAACGACAATTTCCAGCCCCATTTGGATCTCAAAATATCTTCCTAAGCATCTCATATTAATGTTTTCAGAACTCAGTTACTACCCTCCCAAACGCCATAACTTACATTTCTTGGGCAGGTAGAAATGGCAGTCATACGACTACATCAAACTGACTGCATATTGTGACCAATAGTTGGCTTCTCTGTCATGATGTCTTATCATTTTCACGTTGACATTCCCATCATTCTGCTTACTGACACGAACTTCGTAGTACAGAAAGAATCTGGAATTGAAATCATGAGTGTCTCTTTCATATCAAGCAAGAAACTCAGCTCTCGCGTGGATGGCATTCGTTGATCGCATTATCAAATTTATTGTCAGACGATATAAAGAAAAGAAAGCTGAATTCACGAAGTGTAATCTCCAACCTCCATTTCCCCGATCCCAGCTCTAACCAGTGGCAATCATTCTACCCGCTTTTCATCCCCTCCTCTCTAAATCAATTCCTTATCATCTCATATAATTTCGGATGATTCACCTGTCTTTGCCAAATCTGTGTTGGGAGTTTGAGTTCAGAGTTTACTGATATATGGAAAACTTAGAAATTCACAACTGACTGTTCCCCATTGATTTTTTTTTCAAATAATTGAAGAGTACTTTATGACATCAAATATTTCACTGCATTGGTGAACTTCGCTCTGAATTTGGACTGAGTTGCCGCATAAATGAAGGTGTTTGTACAGCAACTTAAATTTCTCAACATAATTCCAGCTTGTTGAAATATATATTCAGAATCATAGTAACGGAGGCGATCAATTCCTAAAATTTGGTAATAAAAGAATTCAATAACGTTCACCAGCCATAGAAGTATGAAACTGCCAGATATGCTAAAGAGTAAAATCATAGACTTTCTTCTACTCTCCATCTCTGAATCACTGTCATTCTGTCTCTTGCTCTGACATCTCAGTTCCTTACGAACCTGACTGACAGTTATAATGTGCCTGATTGTTAGAGCATTGAACAGCAGAATTAAAGCAAATGGAACCAATGGTGTCATAATCCTATCAAACCAAGCAAATCCCATCCAGCCAACTTCGGTATAGAATGTTTCCTTATCGATGCATCTCCATGGTACATTGTTGACGATCTCTTCGGGTTCCTGAGTGAAATAGAATGGAATGTTTTTTAATAGCAGCACGATGCTTGTTGTTGCAAGAACCACAGCTGCAGCTTTTTCAGTGCAATATTTTGTTTTCAACGTCTGGCAACAAATAGCTACAAATCTGTCAAAAGAGAAAATGATTGTAAACCATACAGAACAGTCTATGGCTCCACGTTGCAGGACCTTGCGAAGACTACAGATTGGTGTGATGTCCAAAAAACACACTGGGAAATAATGTGCGTTGATCTGATTCAGTATGACCTCTGTGATAATGACCAGTAGATCTGCTATTGCCATTGCCACCAGGTAACGAGTGGTGCAGATGGAGAGGCCACACTTTCCACGAGAGAGGATGAAAATTGACACTAAATTAACTGCAAGGCAGTGAAGGGAAAAGAGACTGAGAATTATTGATCAACGAATCTGTGTCTCAATAAGCCAGTACGAATTTTGAATTACCACTTAAAATGATGGAAGAGATTTGGGTTAGAAATTAAAATTTCCAGATTCCATCACTGATTAATATAATCCCTACATTGTGGAAACAGCCACTTGGTCGAACAAATCCACATGAAACGGAAAACTACCGAGATCCAATCCCATAATCTATTTATCCTCATTGTTGCCCAACTAATGCTCCTAAACCGCAGCTCTCTGAACACTTTGGGCAATTGGGATGGTCAATTCATCTAAACTGCATGTCTTTGGATTGTGGGCGGTATGTGGAGCACGGGGCAAACACAACCAGAGAAGGGAAGCATGCAAAAACCCCACACAGACAGTCGCCCGAGGCTGGAATGAAACTCGGATTTCTGGCTCTGTGAAGTTGCAATGCTAACCAGTGGGCCACCGTACCTGCCTTCAAGCAAAGCTCCAAACGTTTCTGTGTTTAATGAACTGGGGAAAAAACATCACCCACATGGATATTTACAGCAGGCATTTTGGCAATTTAAACACATTAAATGGTCGAGTCTCTGATGTAATCACATTTGTTGGTTAATTCCTAACACCAATGGCTGCCACATTAGAACACACAAATCAAACAGTTAGTGCTGGGATGAATGATTCAAGCCATGAGCATTGATTCTCACTACCTCTGAAAAATAAAGTTCCACATTTGGTCAGGTCCTACTCACATACGGATCTTCCTGTCGAAAATGTGCATGATTGTTTACATATTGAGTGAACGCTTCAAAACAAATGGGAAACCAGGCAAATCATAACATGCCTGTTCAGTTTGAAAAGTGCTAAGCTTTCCAGAAACATGTTCCATTCTCGTGCATTCTTCAAGCCCCTGTGAAGGAAAAGGGATTTAGCTATATTAATTAAACAAATGCACACGAACCAGGCGGACAGATGGTATTAGTAATAACATTAGCAAATTTGCTGTTGATACTATGCTGGGTGGCAGGCTGAAATGTGAGGGGGATGTTAGGAGATTACAGGGTAACATGGACAGATTAGGTGAGAGGTCAGATGCATGGAAGATGTAGTTTAATGTTGCTAAATGTACAGTTATCCACTTTGGGGGTAAGAACAGGAAGGCAGATTACTCCCTAAATGGAATCAATTTAGCTAAAGGGGCAGTACAAAGAGATCTGGCTGTTGTTGTACAACACTCAATGATGGTAAGCATGCAGGTTCAGCAGGTAGTGAACAAGGCTAATAGCATGCTGGCCTTCATAACAAGTGGCATGAAGTATAGAAGCAAAGAGGTTCTTCTACAGCTGTACATGGCCCTCCCTGGTGAGACCATACCTAGAGTACTGCGTGCAGTTCTGGTCTCCGAATTTGAGGAAATACATTCTGGCTATTGAGGGAGTGCAGCGTAAGTTCACGAAGTCAATTCCTGGAATGGCGGAATTATCTTACTCTGAAATACTGGAGCGACTGGGCTTGTATACCTTGGAGTTTAGAAGACTGAGAGGGGACCTGATTGAGACATCTAAAATTATTAAATGATTGGACACGCTGGAGGCAGGAAACATGTTTCTGCTGATGGGTGAGTGCCGAAACAAAGGACACAGCTTAATAATACGGAGTAGACCATTTAGGAAAGAGATGGGCAGAAACTTATTCACCCATAGTGGTGGTTGTGTGGAATGCTCTGCTTCAGGGGGCAGTGGAGGCCCAGTCTCTGGATTCATTGAAGAAAGAGTTGGATGCAGCTGTCAAGGATAGTGGAATCGTGGGTTATGGCGATATGGCAGGAAGAGGATACTGATTAGGGATGATCAGCCATGATCATATTGAATGGTGGTGCAGGCTTGAAGGGCAGAATGACCTACTCCTGCACCTATTGTCTATTGTCAACGGTGCTTTGACATTCATAAATAGGGGAATTGAGTTTATGAACCAAGAGGATTTGCTGCAGCTCAATACAACTTAATGAAATTCTGGTCGCCTCATCATAAAACGAACGTAGATGCTTTACTGAGGATGCTGAGGAGATTTAGCAGGCTAATGTGTGGATTCGAGGGCTCGTCTTGTAAAGAGAGTTTGAGTGAATTGTAGCTTTTCACACTCGAGGCAATAAGGAGGTAATGTGACCTGACAGATATGAACAAGGTAATGAGAGGCATAGTAGATAGCCAGAGCCTATTCTGCACGGCAGAAATGGGTACCACGAAGGATCATAATTTTGGGATTCCTGGGGGATGGAATGAGGGAGATGTGAGAAGTAGAGGGCAGTGAGTGCGTCTATTGCTCTGGCAGAGGTGGTAGTAGTCTCAGTGTCTTTAGGGCCATTTAAACCACTGCAGGACAACTATGTTGATGACAGCAATGTGAGTGATGTGTAGGATAGGATCATATTAGATTTTGTAAAACGCATGGCACAGCACTGTGGGTTGAAGGACCTGTACTGTCCAATTTTCTGTATCCTATGGCTGCAATCACAACTACAGCGCTCTTTAGCCGTTTTTTTTTGTTTACATCTCCTTACAACATAATCGCAAAGATGTGCATATTAGGTGAATCGGCCATATACAATTCACTATAGTCTTCAGGTATGTGTAATTTTTGTACAATGGTTAGGGTACGTGGAGAATTATAGGGAAGGTGTGTGGGTCTAGGTGGGTTGCTCTTTGGAGGGTCAGTGTGGGCTTGTTTGAACACTGTAGCGATTCTATGAATATAGGGAAAATGAATAAAGAAGCACACGCTGATGAACAAAATAAAGCAGCCAATAGCTCCACCTTTAAAATTTGTAAAGATTACATAGAGTGAGGATTTTCAGGAAACCCACTGAAAATTTCAAACATCTATCAACTTTCTCAGTCTGTGCAGCATGACCTCTCAATGTGCCAATGGCATGCTCAAGAACCATGGACCAGAGCCTCGGCCAGTTTGGTACCGTTTAAAAATTAGACACCAAAGGAACAGATTCAGACCAGAATCAGAAACTTACCCATTAGGATCCTCGCAGAATTTCCTTCCCCACACGTTTGGACACTCATCTGAGTTAGTTATGTCTCTATATCCGATCCAAGTTCTCGGATCTGCAATGCCTCATATCTTCAAAAACCCTTTGACATAACACCATTTCTCTGGGATTGGATGAGATCTTCAGCTGAAAGCCCGAACTTTGAAATTCTAAATTGCCTGTGCATCAGCCACTCCTCAGCACCGGCTCCCAATAATCATCTTCTTAGTACAGTTCTAAATGCAAACTTCTCAAAATTGTGTGGCCAACTGGCACTCTAGATTTATTAACAATTTTGCTGACAGCCCCATTTTCGTAATTCGGCTCTCAAATAATGTTGAGATTGAGTTAATGAAAGAGATAGTCTCCTGAGTGACATGGCGTAAGGACAGCAAACTCTCCATCAATGAAGGAGATGATAGCCGTCCTCAGGACGCACCTCTTTCTGAAATATTGATGCTGAGATCGAGATGGTCAACGGAATCCTATGAGTAACGATCAATAACAATCTGCCCTGGTCCATTCACGTCGATTTTATGATCAAGACATTCAGACACACAGACGTATCTATTTCCTGAGAAGCCAAAAGAATATTAACATGTGCACGATAAGTCTTACTTCTTTTCTATAAATGCACCTGAGGAAGCATTCTATCTAGCTGCGTCACAGACTAGTATGGCAACTGTTGTCTGCAAGATCGTGAAAATTACAACGAGTTCTGAGCACAGACAAGTCCATAATATAAATCAGTCTTCCACCCACTGATTCAGTCGACACTTACGGCTGCTGCTAGAAAACAGCCAATATAACCACTGACCACTCACTCACCACTTAGGTCTGCTTCTATCCTCTTCTTTCGGGAAGAAGTTAAAAAAGTTCGAAAACAAATATCCACGGATTCAAATGCAGCTTCTTCCAAATCGGATCAGACTTATGTACAGACTTTCAAATATGAAAGTTGACGTATCTCTACAGCTTTTCTTTAGCTGTATAAAAATATTCTCTCTTTTACTCTAATAGCCTAATATATCTACACATGGAACGATCAGCCAGAATAGCACACAATGTATCTCACTGTATTTCAGTATATTTTACAGTAATTATTTTAATCACACCAAACCATGACTAATTTGTATGCTTACCTTTATTGGCCAGTGGATTGAGTATAGTAATTGAGAGTGCATGTCACAGTTATACAGAACATGGGTTCAAACACTTTTATGTTGTTCATTCAGTTCGGGTCTCCCTGCGATAGGGAGGAGTGTTTTGAAAACATTTATAAGAATGGGTTGAGGCTGAAAAGATGGCGTCGATTTTCCTTGGAGTGTTTCATGCTGAGGGCTGACATCATAGAGGTTTATAAAATCATGAGGGGCATAGGTATCATGAATAGCTAAGTTCTTTTTCCCGTACTGTGAGAGTCCAAAACTAGAGACTATAGATGTAATGCGAGAGGGTTAAAACTTAAAAAGAACCTAAGTAGCGTTGCACGCAGAAGGTTGTGCTTGTATAGAATTAGCTGCCACAAGAAGTAGTGGAGGCTGGTGCAATTACAACATTTAAAAGGCATCGGATGGGTACATGAACAGAAACGGTTTAGAGGGATTTAGGCCAAAGAGTGGAAAATAGGACATGATTAATTTAAAGTATCTGGTCGGCATGAACAAATTTTACCGAAAGGCATGTTTCCATGTTGGAAACATGGAAATTTTACCGAAAGGCATGTTTCTATGGCTCTATTTCTACCTCCTGACTTGGAATGAGCTGAAAGATAAGAGATACTTCTTTCTGTGTGCACGAAATCTGATCGAAATGGAACACTCTCGTGCAGAATGCCAATCGGAATGAACAGCAATAAAAAGGAGACAAATACTTCTCTTAACTGTTAAAGTAGGGTGGAACAGGAATGAATTGGAGAGGTGTGGGCGAACCTGAAATCGGTGCCACACCATATCTCCGAGCAGAAGGGTCAGTCCACAATCTAAAGTCACTCCAGTGTCACCATTTTCAATAATGCTGATTGTCCAAGAATATTAAATTTGTCATTATATAATCACTTTGGAGATGGTCATTTTTACAAATCATAAAATTATCATCATAATGACTCTTTACTGGAAGAGTTTAGGAGACAATGAGAAAAATGTTGAAAATGTGCACTAATAAAGTGACAATTGAGGGACACTCAAAGTCAATCTTACAATCTGAACTGAGTGATTCAGCAAAGTGTTCATCCAGTCTAATCATTTTCGTTTCCCATACCTCCGAGTATTCTTTTAAAAGGACAGATTATGGTTACTAACCAATAGTAAATCCATGGAATTATCTTTTCAATTAGAAGACATATTTTACCTCGTGGTAAATAGACGGAGTACGTTTTGAGGATAGGTCTTACAGTTTGCACGGGGGTCGCAGATGCTTGTCGTAATTAAAGATTGGGCCTCAGTGGCAATGCCAATGAAGCAGTGGGAGAGCGGAGAAGAGTACGTGATTGGTGCACATTCTACCTGGATGTGGCCGATTTTTTAGTAGATAACGTAATGATAGTTCTAGTCATGAGGTTGAAGTTAAAGCAAGAACATCAGCAATAGCATGCGAATGGTCATACATCATGTTAAGCAATGTGAAGGAAAATCCAACACTTTGCATTAGTTAAGATATTTGTGAACAGCTGGTGATCTTCGTAGGATCAGGGCAAAAACATGCAATGTATTAGAACTCAGATTCTAAAAAGCAGGAGATTTGTGGTTAGGGGTATCGGGCAGAACACAGTAGGTAAACAGGAAAAATAAAGACATGAGCACTTTTGTGATTCGTTTCAGTTTAACTATCAAACAAAAATGAAAACTTTGCCTTGGCAGCATTGTCACCACAAACAGAAAATCGACAGGAAACATCAGGAAAACTAATCTGCTCATTTGTGACAAACAGAACATCAGTTAACGACTGAAATACAGAGAACGTTATTCTTGTACTTAACGCCGAAGCCATCACAAGTTGAGATGATTGTTCACTTGTTAAGTAACATGTTTGATTGGAAAATAATTAAGTGAAGCATATTAAAAATGAAAATCTAAAACTACAAAGTGAATAATGCATATACAGCATGTGCTTCAGAAGCATGATCAAACTTGTTCAAATTTATGCAGACATTGGTATAGTTATTAGAAATTGAAGACGAGCTAACTAAAATTGTTGCAAAATCCTGTGATTGTGTCAATTATTTGTAAAAGATTCTACATTCTTAGCAAGTCTTACTCGAACCACAGAGGTCAGAGCAAATGTGACAGAATGGGCATGGACTTCTCAGCATTTTAAAAGGAACAATGACTGTAAAGTGTAGCAGCAATTTCAGAATGATTTATCGAATGATTGCTGTAACGTGTGAATTGTTTTTCTGCAAGGATTAGTTATAACTCAGCGTCTTTTTAAAAAGGTTTCAGTGAACACACCGAGGCCAAGTAATTGTATTCGTTTCCAAATTGTTAGCAGCTCCGATGTTGTAGTAAACTCAGTCAGATAAAGAATGCCACAAAATAACTGAAAACATTCGAATAAATTAACGCTGGCTCAAAATTGAGAAGAATTGATGTCATTAGTGAAATTTTGCTAATTTAATTATTTGCTATGTTCATACTGATTTTTATGTTACAAATAATTAATTTTCAGCTTTATATATACTTACATTTATTGAACACAATTTTCATGATATGTGTTTTTATTTCCCTGGGGCATAC
This sequence comes from Hemiscyllium ocellatum, assembly GCF_020745735.1. Classification (NCBI taxonomy): domain Eukaryota; kingdom Metazoa; phylum Chordata; class Chondrichthyes; order Orectolobiformes; family Hemiscylliidae; genus Hemiscyllium; species Hemiscyllium ocellatum. The sequence goes on from NC_083427.1 coordinate 13,206,931, forward strand.
TTCACACTGCTGAGGACAGATCGAGACAAGGAAATATCCATTAAAACAAAAACCGTGAAACATTGTTGCAAGCTGCTATTTAATTAAAAATCAAGTCACAGAAGTCTTCAATGAAGTACCCACAGCCACACATTCGCACTGCATAATCGAAGTAAAAATTCCTGACCAATACATTCTCACTGTTGACTTGAGGTAATAATCAATGGGACAGCAACACTATCCCTTTGCAAGAATTTATATGTAGCAGCTTTCTAAATGCATGAATTTGTTTTAGATTTTCTTGGAGATAATGCCACTCCTTCCGTAGTTATTGCCAAGAGAAAGCAAGCAGATGCGTTTCAAAAACTTTTCGTTTTCACTGATCAGAATACTTCGTAAGAAAGATCAAATCAAAAAGAAACAGCGTGTGTAATGCATGAAAATAAAGGGCTGATGTGTTACAAGTCGACATTGATGGTCGAGACAATGTCATTGAGAACTCAGCAGTCAGTAATGACCATGAAATAACGCATTGTTCAAATTTTAAACTGGACTGATCGGTAAAGATTTTCGTGAAATTAAATATACAAAGAATAAGTGTCAAGAATTTTCTGGTTTTGTAAACGTTGCATTTTTGGATTGTGCCTTTCTGCATCAAGCATATCCATGACTGTACACATAATTGACCAGCAGTGCATACTAGAGCGGCTTCATTCAAGCACTTTCAAAGGTAAGCTGCTTAGGAGTGTAAATCTTCACACATTCAGTCCGTTGTTTAACCTGATCAAGTGAATGAAGATACTTTTCTTCCAAATTTTCCCAACTAAGGGATATAAGCTTACATGGCTAGTCATAAACTGGCCATGGTAGTCATATGTCAGATAATTGATCAGCAGAAAATCTCTTTGGATTGATCACCACATTTGCTTATATGGAACAGTTGTATCTTTAAAAATAAAGGTTCACAAATTATCAATCATTTTGGGATATTTAAAACTCCCAATGGAATTTTATGTAACTTTCCAAAGCAGTTGTGCCATGCAGTATACGATTGACCTTATCATCAAACTTCTAATTAAAGCTCGAAACATATATGCACTCAACAAATGTGATGCTGAGTTATGGTGCATCGAAAACATCCTGTATGATCAGACGATGTGTGTCATCATATGGCAGTGAGATTTCAGACAATTATTCTTGACCCGCAAGCGTGTTCAATCTGTCCAAAGTTTGACTAAAATTGTAAGATCTCTCAAAACATTTCAACTTGTCATGAAACTAGTTGTCTCACATTGCTGCTGCGCTGTAAGAAGGAGAGTGTCAATACCAGAATACAATCATCAGGCCAAATTGATGCAGGTATGACACAATGTATCTGGCGTCACAGCTGTGTTCAAACCATCACAAGTTCTTTCTCTCTAACGCGGGGATACCTTTACATTTGAATTTATGGCGACTTCAGGTCCTTTGAATGGAAACTATGATTTGTTTTTTTTTTCTGTTCCAGTTTATCAATTCGACAGAAAACAGAAAAATATAAAGATTTTTCAGTTTGCACATTCTTTGTAAAAAGAACGACCAAACAAACAATGCTTTCCCCTTTTACAATTTCTTTTACATTGTTAATACTCAGGGACAAACGCATGGACTAAAGAGAAAAAAAAATCACGCAAAAATTACAATTAGTTCAAATTAATTATTTGCATTTCGCGAGATGTACTCAGTAAAATTTCACAGTGATACACCTTCCAAAAAATGTATGTTCACTGCACACTGACCATGCTCAGTAGAATGCTACAATTAAGGTTTCTCCTGTCATTCTATCAGGATTACTTCAGCAATCCGGATTGTTATTGAGATAATTTCATGTAAACTTTGTCCACCAAGTATTAATCCATGTTGATATGGTCACGTAGTTCAGAATGTCAACACGTTTATAATGGCCTGCGCTCTAACTTATGCCGTACCGTTAAACTCTACTTAAATTTCCACTCATCAGTAAATTCTGGAATGGCTCTCTGCTCAGTAAGCTCCATCCAATGAGAGCGTACTCAAACTCTGATGAACTCTCCCTTCTGACGGCTGATCCAAAATCACATATTTTTTGACAACTGAAATCATTTTATACTTCAGAGAGCCTGTGCCTGCCAGGCAATATGTTGCGGTGTGATACACGCTTTTAAACAACATCAATAGTTAACACTTACCTGGAACCCCAATGATGGCAAGGACGGTATAAAATATTTTATCAATATTGAGAAATGAATCAATCATTATTAGTACTCATTGGCTATCACTTCACGCTGCAAGCAATCTCATTCTGCTGTAAACTATACTTCCTAACAGCCTCTAATATATGCATTGTGAAATCTCTACGGGATACATCATTCGATTCTGTTTTCCAAAAATAAATTGAGCAAACAGATTACGACATTTGATGTAGACAGGATTGTGACAGAATATATTCACATCCGACTTTGAATTTGAAATTTTCAGTAACTAAACAATTCTACTCATATTGGTCAAGTATCAATAAAAAAAATCCAATACACATTATATCAGCAATTATCACCTCACTCAAGACCATTCGTCCCATCTGTCGTTTTAGTATTTATTTTCTCTCTCAACAATGACAACTCAGCAACGAAATCAAAATTAGAGAATGTCGACCTCATTGCTGTTCTGCTACACATTGTAATGTGGCTGCCTTCTTTACAAATTAAATGACCACTTGAACGATTGAAGACGTTTTTCTTTTGCCATTGTCTATTCTACTATACAATAGATAAATAGTTCGATTAAGTTCACAAGACAAGTAGTTGCAATATCTCTAATTGCTGTACCTAAAATTCGTGACGACACAAGCGAATGAAGTCTGGCAAAATCTAATCAATGCTGCGGCTGATGTGCAGATGGCGCCTTTAACTGACGTAATAGACCCGCTATAGTATAGAAGCAGGTCATTCAGCCCACCGAGTCTACACCAACATTCTGAAGAGTATCTCATCCAGACCCACGTAATTCCTGTAAACTTGTGTTACCTATTGCCACCCCACCTAACCTGCACAATATAGGCCAAGTTAGCATTTTCGATCTACTTCACCTGTATATCTTTGAAGTGTGGGAGGAAATCTGTACACCAGGAGAAAACCCTGGTCGACACAAGGAGAATGTGCAAAATCCAAACAGGCAGTTTCCCAAAGCTGGAATTGAGGCGATAGTGCCAACAAGTGTGCCACTTTCATCGAAGTTCTTTATAAAAGTCGCAACAACAAGTCAACAATCACATTTTTTCAACTTGCCACCTGTGTAACTTTCAAATTGAATGCATTCAACAATAAATTCCCTTAAGCAGCGTGGATTTTTTTTTCATGAAACATCTCCAAAAAAGCTTTAATGCGTTATACTCAGTATATACAATAGTCTCAGACGCAATACCGTCAGTATAAACGTAAAAATATCATAGCACCAGCACAAATATTAAGGTTTCCTTCACACTCTTGGAATACTTCTGTTGATGAGTATCCAATTTTCTGGAAAATTAGACACTAAGTCTTTCTATCTTTCTATTGTCATCTTAGAAGAGTGCAGTGCAGGCACCACATCACACAGATTGAAAGACACTTTGAATAGACTAGCATAATGAATAGTGGCTTACACTGGGCTAATAAATAACACATCTTCCAGGTTGTCAAATGACAGACCATTGCCCACTGAAATTTTCTGAACTTCTCAAATAAGTCTGTTAGTGGAAAAACTACAGAGATAATGTTAAGTGGGCATTTCGATAAGATGACCCAATTCCAAAGAATTGAAGTGCTGCTGTCTGCTTCATAGTCTTTGTGTGCACATCCTTTGTGACCATCTGTTCAGGTCCAATGATTTGGCTACAGAATGTGGCTTGGGCTTTTATTAGTTTACACGATGCAAGCTAGCCACATAGCCTCCGTCCTGATGTCAATCAAAAACTGCAAACATGTAGCAACTATTCCTTCCATGTCTGACTGAAAGTCACCAGAAACTTATAATTCCTAATAAGTGAAATTAAGCTGTTTCATTTTTTCGTGTTTTTCAAATGGTGTCGTACATTGGTGTAACGATAACCCAAGTTGTTTTCTCTCTTTTAAACAAAGCATTCTGTCAGTATACACAGAGTAAGCCCAATCAGAAATATAAGTTACTTGTCCGAACTTGTCAATAAAGTTTTTCATATGAGTAATAATGCCTTAAAACCTCGTCAGAGTTTTTCGATGAAGTGACCAGGAAGCTTGACGAAGGAAGGGCAGTAAATGTAGTCTATATGAATTTCAGTCAGGTCTTTGGCAAGATTCCACATGTTAAGCTGCTCCAGAAGCTAAGATTGCATGGCATCCGGGAGTGTTGGCAAATTGTGTACACAGTTGGTTTATTGGTAGGAAGCAGTGCGTTATACTGAAGAATGTTTGTCAGACTGAAGGCTTTCAACTAGTGGGGAACCTCATGGATCGGTGCTGGGCATATTGCTGTTTATTATGCACTTCAATGATTTCGATGATAATATCTGAAGCGTGATCAGTTTGGCTGCAGCTGGCACCAAAATAGATGGTATCGTGAACAGTGTGTAAGTTCGCCAGTAATTTAAGCAGAGCCTTGTTCAACTGGGGAAGTGGACCAAGAAATGACAAATGGAGTTTAGTATAGATAAATGGGAGGTCTTGCATTTTGGAAAGTCAAATTCAGGTAGGAATTTCGTGGTGAATGGTAGGGACATACGGAATGTAGGGGAGCATATGGACCCCGGACTTCAGGTGCATAGTCCTCGGAAAGTGGAGTCACTGGTAAACATGGCAGTGAAGGAGGCTTTGGCAAACTAGCCTTCCTCAGTCAGGGCACTGAGTGCAGAAATTGCGAAGTCATGTTTCAGTTCTACAGGATGGTGGTGAGGCCACACTTGCAGTACTTGCTATAGGGGGAAATGATTTTAGACTGGAAAGAGTGCAGAAGACATTTACAAGAACGTAGCCATGTCTCAATGTCTGTCTTATAGAGACAGTTTGAATAAAGCTATGACTTCAGCTTTGGAGCATAAGAGAGAGAGCAGTATACCTTATAGACGTCTATATTATCATCTGAGGTATGGCTAGGTTGAATGCACACAGTCTTTTTTTTTCTCCAGGATTGGAGGAACATTGAATAGAGGACATCAGTGTTAGGTTAGTGGGAAAAAAAAAGACATTTTTATAGACGGTAGTGCATATATGGAATTAACTGCCAGCAAAAATATTTGAGGTGGAAACATTAACGACATTTAAACGACATTTTGACAAATACATGGTTAGGAATGGTTCAGAAGAATATTGGCCAAGTGCAGGAAAATTGAGTTAGCATTGGAGGACCTTTTGTTTGGCATGGACCTGTTCGTGCCTTTGGGTCAGTGGCCATTCTGTAGGATATACTGTATCTCAGAATCTAAAATAGACCTTGCGATAGAGTGAATCTGCAATAGTGCATATCTAATCATTGGATTTTAATTATTTTCGCATTGTTCTTCAGGGTGAACTCCAGGTGTTGTAACAGAGTTCGATTGTTGGGGTTTTGTGTATTCATTCGATCTCTTTTTGAACCTGTGTCAAATGTCGAAGGTTGAATGCATAAGAAAACTGCATAAGTGAAACTATTTCCCATATCAAATTCATGAATAATTAGTTGTTTTTTTTTAACGTGCTTATTCTTATATACCTGTCCATCTGATTGCAACTACTCTTTCATGTCGTTTCGCTTTTCCTTTGGAAGGTGAGTCAGTAATTTTGAGTCAGTAATTTCTCAATTTTGAGAACTTCCTCGTTGTCCAATGCAACCTGAGAACTGTCCAATTTAGAATTATTCAAATATGGTTCTTCTATTTTGCAACAAACATTATATTCACCTTTTACTTTCCTTCCTTGGTAAAACAATTTATGAGCACATTCACATGACACATCTGTGCGTTTTCTGTCTATCTGAGGTTCTTATTAAATAATTCAACTCTTCTCATCTCGTTCCGAGTCGAATCCCCACTCCTCTGAGTAACACACGTGGAGAAGCCCGCCTCACCTTGTAATCTGTTAAAGATGCTAGAGAATGAAAGAAAACTCCTTCTTCCCACTGTTTAAAGAAAATAATCCTAACTCTAAAAAGAATTGTTAACCAATCCTTTCCTATTATCCAATTGCTATCTCATCCTTAGTCGATGAAAATACTGCTCAGATAAAGCAATTTACAAGTGTTAAATTTGCGCAGTTTCTAAAGTCCAATGAGTCCCTTATTCTGTCTTCTTTTCCATTTTCCAAATCTGCTGCTTCGTTCAGTTCATCTGATTCTCCTGTTTCTGCCTGGGTTTTCTTTTCAAATTTCTAGTATCTTTGTATGAAAGTCCTAGGTATGTTAAATGGAGCGTGCTTTCTGAAATTTCTTTCAGAGCTGTTCAAGGCTGTTGGGTCTCTTTCGCTCGCATTTGTTCTCCTCTGATTTTCAAAAACACTCTTTTTTATATCCTGGATAACAGCTGAAGTTCGTATCGGAGGACAGTTTTCAGTCAATTCCTGCATCATCAGACTTTGAAGGCCTGGGAGTTTGACTTAAATTAATTGGACAGATTTGAACTATTGTCAAAGCAACAACTAAAACTCAGGCATCCATTTATATCTAATTGTTACATGCATCCATTTTGGAAAAGACTTTCGCCCATCTGCTCCCTATGCTGCCAAAGTTTGCTGCACCTTAAGCTCAGAAGAGCACTTCTTCTCCTAAACTGAACGAGACATTATTTTCGACCCACTATTTTTTTTAACCAGCTTCGCAATAAAGAGTGCCAGCAAACCTTGTTTTTAAAGATTGACGTATTGATGGAATTAATACCAATACTTTATTTCCATTAGCAGAACTGCGAATTTTTACTTTTTGTCTGTTTTCTGTTTCATCCCATTCTGTCATTTTTTTTAATGTAGCCAAGCCAACTCAACTGCTTTATTTAATCTTTCCAAAAAACATGAATCAAAACCAAATACGTGAGTTCCCAATTTCTCGATCATTCATGTCAGTGACATTTTTCATCTCACGCCCATAAATTAATTCAATCGAAGTGAATGTGAGGGATTCATTTAGTGCATCTCTCCATACAAATAGTGCAAATTGTGATTTTGCTTCCCTTTTAACAAGTCCTTGTCTTTTTACAAGAAGTGTCACAAAGGAAGAGATGCTCATATGTCTGAAAATGGCTACTCTAATCAATGGCAGGGACATGGTCAGTTGTCCCAGTTCAGGATTTCTTTAGGATTTTTTTGTTTCAGCAAGCAGTCAGAAACTTTTGCAAAGCTGAGAGAAGTGGCAGTCAAGTTGGAGAAGGAGTTGCCTTCAACTGTGAGAAATGGAAAGTTAATGCTGGGCATTTGAATTTTCTGGAGACACCATCAGGATTTTTGGAAATGTCAAAAATCCAACTAAAAATGAAACAGTTAGACGCAAAAGGAAATGCAATGGTAAAATGAACTTAAAAATTTGCAGCACAACTAAAAGTGGAGGAAAAAAACAAAAATAACGTAGCAGAACAAGGAAGTGAAGCATAGAATCGTTGAGCAGAAAAAAAAGAAAATGAGGGAGAAGGAATAAAAAAAAGTGAGAAAGAGGAACAAAAGGGGGAAGGAAAGAGTTTGAATTCCATAAAGTGGCACTCGGAGAAGAAGCTGAAAATGAGTTGCTGGAAAAGCACAGCATCTGCAGCATATGCAGTCCTCACATTCTCCTCCCGGAGATGAAGGTCGGCTTAAAAGGATGGAGGTGAAGATAGAAGCGAGGCTTTGTGAGGGAAAGCAGCGTAGCCAAACGCCCGGTGATGATCTGTTTCAATACATCCAAAGATTATCTAAGTTTGATGAGAACGTTTAGAAAAAGTTTTCATCTCATCTGAGAAGACAATGATACAAATAAAGTGTCAAAAGACCATGTTTATTTGTGGATTCAGGCATGCCTGTTAGGTGGAGCTCGTGAGGTACGTCCATCTCTATCAGAGGAGGTACAGACAATGGTTCAGCAATCTCAGGACTGAGAGCGGTCAATTTCAATTAAGATTGAATGGATCAAACAATTTAATTTGAGAGGTGGATAAGCGCATTCAAAAGAGCAAAAGTGTGGCTCTCTCAGAGAGGCGATTGTTTTGGAAGAATTAAACAATTCACCTCCGAAAGTAGTGACACATCATGTGGAAGAGCACAAAGGTAAAACGGCAAGATTAATGGCTGAAATGACTGATGATGGTGATTTGGTCATGAATCAAAGGTTGGCTTCTAATATCAAATTGCATCTGTGATGGATAGAAATTGGGGAAAAGAGAAATCTTCATGTGATAGCAAAAAATGGGTCTCAGTGGACATAATGTGGATAACTGATCACAAAATAAAAAGGAAATCCAGGAAGGGGAATAAGAATTTAAAGTTTCTCGTGCCATTTCTGCAATAACACAGGCCACATGAAATCACAGTGTTGGTGGGTTTTAAAAAATCACTGGGAAGCAGGATGTCGGAAATAGAACAGCCAGTGAATTTTGTTTGCTTTTTTTTTGGAAATCTCAGTGGAGGTTACAAAGCTGCAGGAGAACGAGCAATCTTGTTGGAGGTTAGTTGAAGATGAAGTGCCAGATCTTCTTGAACCATATTTGAGAAGTTAAGGTGTACTTAAGAGGCCGGAGAAGCAGGTGAAAAGGTTACATTATAAAGGTATACAGGAACAGATCAATCTTTCGTGTTGAGAGGTGAAGAAATATTTAGCTCTTATGTTTATCAGTATTATTGTCAGATAAAAATAAGCAGGGCACTGAATTTTTGGTGAACAAAACAAGTGCTCAGTTGCTTAGAGTGAGGTTAAAGTGTCCAGTCAAAAGTGGAGAAGTTGTGGTCAGAATACTGGAAGAATTCTTGGCTCCAGGAATATAATTTCTCCTTGCTAACTTTATATCTGGGTCACAGGTAGGAATGCTGCCGACTGTGTTTGAAAAGGCAATGGAAACGCTGGCAACTTGCGTATTACAGGAAGCATGACTTCCGAATTTTCCTGGCTGGGTGGTAACAAAGTCAAAAATCGAGGAGAAATCAGAGAATACAGATAGGAAAGGTGAAGTAGAATATCAAAAAACAAATTTTATGAAACGGTTGAGAGGAAACAGGAATAATTGGATGACGACAATTACAGCTTTACTTCAGAGAAATTAACTGAGAAACAAGACAAAGAAGAAAACCTGAAGCAATTGTATCAAAAAGCGTAGATGGAAGGAAATTATGAGTATATCTCCGGCTGTTGCCAGGTTAAGAATGATGGCATCGTGAGGAAATGTAGAACACGTCATATTCAGGCAGATGTGAACTGGGTAAAAATTCATCAAGTCATCTTCCAGTCGGTTATTGAAAGGAGTTGTTGTATATAGCGCATAAACTCTCAAACGGAGATCACATATAGAAACGCCGGGCATGCAAGAAACGTTAAGTCGGACACAAAACACCACGTTGAGGGCTTATACTTAAGATTATACAGTCAATTGAGATAATGGAATTCCTCTTGTTCCTTTTGCTTTGCAGATTCAACAAATTAATTTAAAAGCGTCCAGTGAGCGTCACGGTGCCAGAGGTGTTAGCACTGCTGCCCCACAGCACCAGAGAGCTGGGTTCAATTCCCATCTCAGGCAACTGTCTGTGTGGAGTTTGCACATTCTCCCCATGTCAGCTTGGGTTCCCTCCGGGTGCTCCGGTTTCCTTCCACAGTCCAAACAATACGCAGATTTTGTGAATTGGCCATGCTAAATTAGACATATCAGGTAATTGGAAAACAACAAGAAATAATAACACCTAATCTTGTATTTATGGAATCTTTTACAAGAGTCTTAGTTGGTTGCTAGGACGTCTCCTTCAAATAAAAAAAGTGAAAATTAGCATTTGTTATCCATAATTCATGTGTCTATTAAATTTTCAGACTCCGTGCCATTACACTTTATCACCGCTGAAAGGGTTGCAGATGGGTTACTCACATGTTTCACGAGCTATGGACTACCCTCAGAGATTAAATCAGATCAAGCTAAAACTTTACATTAAAATTATTGAAGGGCGTTATTGATAGCTTTGGAATAAAACGATTCAAGTCTATTGCTTCTCATCCAGATTCGCAGGGAGAGCCAGAAAGGTGTCGCCAGTTATTACTGATCATCTTGAGGCGTTATAGTTAAAATAATTTAGATGATTTGTATGACAAAATTCCGTATGTCCCTTTGCATTCAGTGATTCACTGAAAATATCGAAAAAAAATGAGTTCTTTCGAATTTGATTTTGAACACAAACAAATAGGACTGATAAATTGATTAAGGAAAAAATGATAAATCAGATTTCAGAGACTAAATATTTGGCCTTTATGCTAAAAGTTCGGAAACAATGAAATCAAGGGAGGAGAGGGGAGGGAGTTGCCGAGACAATATTCACAAGTGTCAGAGAAAACAATGAAATGGGAATGCGAGAAGAAAGCACAAAATTGCAATTTTCCGATCGGAGATAAGGTGTTAGTGTTAATTCTAGTGATCAGTGAACCTTTAAAAGCAAGTTTTAGTGCATTTATAAAATTGAAAGAAGATTGAGTAAGGTGAACGGGTGGGGATTATTCTGTACCCACTTAAACCACTGTTCCTGCTGTGTAGCATTTGGTAATCTGATTGGGACAGTTGCAGGCATAATGCCCACCTTTATTACCACACGGAAAACACTTCGTTTTGGTGAGCCGCATCTTTCTTTTTATGTGTGTTCCTTGTCAGAATTGCTTCTAGCTTCTTAATGTTACCTTACTTATTTTCTGTGATCGTCGCCGACTTGAGCCATTCTTTAATCTGTGTGTTTTTTTTTAAATCCAGCAGCTCCATTTGCACAGATTGTTTCATACAGTTGCAATAAAATAACATCTTACACAGGCTCAAAATTTCAAAGAAACGACCTATTCTTTCAAGCAGAAAAGGTTACTTCGCATTCTCATATGGAAAAAGCAAGGAGAAGGTCATACAACATGTCTGGAATTACGCCATCGGTCGCTCCTCCTCCAGCTAAATAAAGTTGCACTTGAGAAAAAATGCTTATCTCCATTCTTAAGTTTGCCTTCCCTAATTCCTTTATCAGTGTTCTCAGCATTTCGAACATAGAATCAGAATTTTGTTTAAAGAGAATTCTATTTCCAACATTCAAAATTTCCCAAATTTTACCGAAGTCCAAATACGGCATGGAGCCAATTCTATTTTTTTAATCCAGCTTTTTGAAACTTTTTTTACAGACTTCTTCTACAGACAACTGCTGATTGTTTCTGAAAGGGATATTGCATTAACCATATATGTTTCCTAATAGCTCGCACACGAAACAAGCAGCATTTTAACTCACCAATCATTCCCAAAATGCAATCAGGCTTCAATACGTCCCCAGATTTCAGGGCTCCAGGGCACAAAAATACGAATTGCATAGAATGGCATTGAGCAGAGAACAACGTCCATTCAAACGAGACCACAAAGATTTAACCAATCTAAAAGGCTCAATGAGCTAGCATTGCACACAAATTCAGTCGTTCTCTATGTCCCCTTCACACATAAACACCTCAAGGTATTTCGCCTCTTTCTGTCCCATTTTTGGCGCTCTTCCTAACCTGAGCCACATTGATGATTAACACTTTGTTCCGGTTTTCTCTCTTTGATACAACCACCAAGCTTTCTCTTCAATGCAGTTGCCTCACTATTCAAATAGACCTCTACCATATCTTTAATGAAGGTTTCCTTTTATCTCAAATACAGTCTGTAGAATGAAGTTGTTTGGACAACTTATTTCCACTTCTTTCCTGCCATTGTCACAGACTCGATTCTGGCTGTAGGTACTGTTTCCACCCTAGTTTGTTTGTGTTTTTTTTTATTTCTCGAGTTTATTCAATCATTCATTCGTCTACTAATCCACATATTACCATCCCATTAACACAACCCTTCTCAAAAGAAGGTAAGTTTGAACACATGCATTTCTCCGATCGCAGAGGCAAAAAGCATCACGGGGAATCGATGAGATTATATTAGTAAGGAGCCATTCATTGAAACTTCCAACTCTGTTTAGACACCAATAACATCTTATTCGTTTGAAACCCAAAATCAAGGAATTATAATCTGTGAAAGGTGACCACATCCATTCCGGTTGTTACAAAAACGTCCCACTTCGCCAAAAATATTTACTCAAATGCTCTTAATTACCCATGTATTCTACCTCTCATTCCATCACTCACGGAAAAGAAACCGAGACAAAATCTCTTCTTAAATTTACAGCATCGTCACAACTTGTCCAGGATAAATAAGGTAAAGCCAAAACATCCCTGGGGACATCAAACCCTTGTTGAAATGGGAAGGCAAACAGTCAGTGACATTAAAGCTAGAATTTGAGATAGAACAGTCAAACCACAAAAGTGCTGGGAAACAGTGGAGTTGTCTTGAAGCTCAACATTGGCTGTGACTGAAGACTGGTCAAAAGGAGTGAGAAGTCGTAGCCTATCATAGTGTCAGCCAAGTTCAGGGACGCCTTTGCTTTTAACAACAGCTTTTCAACACTATGCTGGGGCATACACGTGATTTCAGTGTTATAAGTATTGACCTCAATTAATGGTGAGTGATTTGAGACATGATGAAATGTTCATGGAAGTTCGCAAGGAAACAGGTTTTGCAGAAGGGAGATTAATCTGCGCAGACGATGTCATCAAGGTTTATTGAAAGGATGATGACGCAAGAATTGAAAAACAAGTAGGGAATCATCGAAGTAAAAGCTTCGTGGTTAACACTGTTTCCTCACAACACCACAGTCTTGGATTCTAGTGCAGCTCTGACCAACCGTCTGTGTGGAAGTTGCATGCTCTCCTGGTTCCTGCTTGTTTTTCCTCCGACGATTCCAATTTTTGTCCCAAAGGTCAAAGATGTGTAGATTTGTTCGATTCGCAATTGTAAATGCATGGATAGAGTTGGGGGCTGATCCTGAGTAGGATTCTCTTCAAAGGATTGAAGTGAAGGTCGTGGACCAGGAATCAGCTTCCACACTGTAGTGATGTTACTACTTCATACAATAGCATAATTTTATTTAACTCTGCTACTTTTCTTTTTCCTCCTTATTTCTCGAGCATGTGAATGTTCCCAATAGATTCAGCATTACAAATAGATGGGCAGCTTCTATGTTCAGAACAGAAAATCAATTAATCACTGGGTCAATACCCAGAAGTAAAATAATTAAATATGCCACAAGAGGGCCAGGACGCATATTCAAATTTCCCATCAGTCAAGTACATGCAAATTGGATTCTGAATTTTGTATGGACGCCCAGAGAGCTATGCAGTTTTGAGAAACATTGCTTCTCCCCTCACTCCACTCGTTTCAAATATAAATTAAATGAGCAGACTAATCAACTATCAATGCGCTTACCGAATTGCTACCATGTGAAAGTAAGCTATTCAGACCATCGAATCCATGCTATCCCTTTAGATAACATCCAACTACACACACCCCGCTATCGCTGTCCCATAACCATGGATAAACACAACTAATCCACTTGTGCTGCATATCCCTGGAGCTATTGGCAACTTAGCATGGGAAATCCACCAACCCTGCACATCGTTGGATGTTGGAGAAAACTGAAGAAGCCGGAGGAAGCCCATTTTGACGCTGGAAGAATGTGAAAACTCCGCCCAGGCCATCAGCTGAGGCTGGACTTCATTGAGGCTCCTGCTCTGTCTGGCGGCTGTATTAAACATTGAGCTGCAGCGCAGCCACAAATTTCCCCCAGTATTCTGAATGAAAATAAATGAGTGTGCCTCAGGATGGACATGTTCACGTTCAATGGACATGTGCATCATTCCAGTAACAGCAGATTGGTCTCTGCATTTTGTATGGACGTCCAGAGAGCTATTCAGCTTCAGGAATCATTACTTCTTCGCTATCTCTCCCGGTTTCAGAGATGCTTTACAACATGAGATGGTTTCGCATAAGAAGGTCATTCGACCTATCATTTAGATCATATAATCCCTTCACTATCGAAACAGACCATTCAAACCATCGAGAACACATCACCCTTCCACGGAACATTCATCTAGAAACACACCTAAACAATCCCTGCAACGGCATACATGGTTAAACAAGACCACCCCAGCTTGCCCACATAACCCTGGACGTTATTGGAAATTCAGCATGACCAATAAATCAAGCCTGAATATTTTTGGATGTGGGTGGAAACTGGAGCAGCCATTGGAAAGCCATGCTTATGCCAAGAGAAAATGCAATCGCCACAAAGACAATGGCCCAGTCTAGAATGGAATCTTGGTCAGTGGCGCAGTGTGGCAGCATTACTAAACATTCAGCCACAGCGCCACCACAAGTTTCCCCCAGTATCCTGATTGCAAATAAATCAGTGTCATTCAGGACGGTCCTGGTTCAAATCCAAACTCTAAATCACCCTATTTGCAACAAATTGAGCATGCAGTTTGTATGAAGTTTTGTGAAAATGATTCCCCCACACCCACCCCCCTTCTCCCTGGCTCAGACATAGATTGAGACATGAAACGTAGTTGTAGAAGTAAACCTGTCGACCCATCAATGAGATCACAGAATCCCAATGGTGTGGAATCAGACCATTCTGATTGGAGTCGACACGGACCCTTCAGAGATCAATTGGCCAGACACACAGTACACTACCCCTGCAATTGTTGTCAAAGGTAACCGTGGCTAACCCGACAAACCTTCACATTTCTCATCGTTATTGGCAATTTACCATGGCCAATCTACCAAATCTTCATATCTATGGACCTGGGAGGAAACTGGAGCAGCCAGAGGAAAGTAATGCTGACACAGTGAGACTGTACAACCTAGACACAGGCAATTATCCAGACTGGTATCGAATGTGGGCACCGGAGATGTGCAGCAACCCTACTAACTACTGAACTACAGTGCCGCCAAAAATTGGTCCCAATATCCTGAAGGACAATAATTCATTATTGCTCAGCATGCAGAGGGACAAATTTCAGTCTCCACACCATTTCACTGTCACAAACCTGGTCTCTTCATTTTTACTAAAAGCTGTTTCTTTTCTAAAGGGTACTGTGCCTTTGGTTATTTTCAGAGAAGCCGTAAACAGCTTCTGTTTCCAATTAGACTGGTTTGGTAAAGGGATTCAAGGGTATTAAAAGGACTTTTTATATAAGTAAACCAATGAAACGTCAGACCACAATGGTCATGTTTCAGAAGTGACCTGTATAATGCAATGCGAGTGGTCATCTCTGGAAGCAAAAGTTCAGTTACAACAGTTCAGTCTAGAACTGATTAAGAATTCAAAAGTGAACAGTGTGGAAACACATTGCGACACTCTGCCTCTTGTGCCTTCATAATTTCAACCTGTGTGCATTTGTTGCATTTTTACTGTTTAAGGGAGTTTACTTATTGGAACTGCTGTGTATATTCGGAAGAGCATACTTAAGTCTAGTTTGAATAGCCTGCGTTCCATAGGCGTATTTCATTCTGTTCTTCATGTTTCCATGCGTAATTGCCTTATTGTTTTTTGTTTGTTTCAAAAACTGGCGATGAACCTAACGAACTCTGGGTAATTTTCACTGGACACTTACCGAAACAAATTGCAAAGTTAGGTTTCTCGGATGTCTGCTTAAGAATGTTTTGAGCGGTCCAGTGTAGTCCACAACAGACTGTGAGCTCTTCACAGGATTTAAAAGAGTGAGTCGTAGATCCTGGCGTTTTATCCTGGGTGTTGGTTTGGTTTGGCAGAATAAAAAAACCTTGTGATAGTCATTGCCCTTTCCATCACCAAAATTCTTATGGAAGAGAATGCGGTGACTTCGGAAATTTTGCAAAAGATTAATACGACCAATCTGCAAGACGGAGCAGACCAGCTGCAATTGGACCTGCCTGCTCCTGTGAAGAAAGGATGGATAATTACAAAAAAAGCTCATCATTTAAACTTGGTGGAGAAACCATCAGATTCCGTCGAGATGACAATAATTCAATTGCAAATGAAACAGATTGAGTCAGAGGCGAGAGATAAGGAAAGGGCAGCAGTGAACCAGTTTGGGTTGCTATTAAGATCTGAAGAGAGGGAAAAAAGGGAGAGCAGCTCAAGAGAGGGGAAAAAAAGAGAGCAGCAGAAGAGAAAGAAAAAGACAGAGTAGCAAGCAGAGGGAAAAGAGATAGCGTTTGAACTTCAGAAACTGATACTTAAAAAGGAAGGTCAGCTTAAATAACGTGATAAAAGCAGAAGGTAACATTAGCGAGGCAGTAGTGCGAACTCAGTGGAAACAATAGAGTGAAAATGACATGATTGACAGCTGAAGTGGCTGATGATTATGAGTTGGTCCATAAAACTACGTTTGGTTTCCAGAATGAATTTTAATCTATGATGGATAGAAAGAGGGGAGACGAGAAATCCTCACGTGTAAGGGGAAAGTTAGATCTCAGTGAAGATCATAAAGATAACTTACCACAAAGTAAAAAAAAAGAATCCCGTGAGGGGGAGAAAGAAGTTGTAAAGCTCCAGTGATTTATTGTAATAACGTGGGTCACAAGAAGTCACAGTGTTGGTGGGCTAGGAGAAAGCCATGCATAGGAAAACCGGACAAGTATGGGATTTTTGTTGGCGAGTAACAAAACAGCATAAAAAGGAAGTTAGACTCAAACCTCTGTGTGCACAAGATGATTAGAGTTTTATTAAGGAGGATGGGTTAGATATGCTTAAAATATACATGGAAGGATAAAGTTTACTCACTTAGGCCAGGAGTAGCAGGTAAAGAGATTACAATGTTAAGGGACACAGGATCCAGTCTGTGATGGTAAAGAATGAGGAAATTTGTATCCCACGGGTTTATTGCCAGAACATATACAGGTAACAGGAACTCATGGTCAGGTAAAGAGTGCTCAATTATGTAAAGTGAGATTAGAGAGTACCCAGAAGAGTGGAGAAATTGAGGCAAGAGTACTGGTCAAACTCGCAGCTCCAGGAATAAAACTTGCCCGTGCAAATGACACAGCTCATTCACCAGTAGGCGTGACGCCTACTCTAGCTAAAAAGCCAGTGGAGACAGAGGCAACTGAAGAAATGAAGGTTGTTTATCGAGGAATTTTCCCAGATTGTGAGATCACAAAACCACAGTGGCAAAAGTTGAAGCAATAGTGATCCATAGGCACAAATAAGGAAGCTGGCATAGCTTTATCAGGGACATTTCGATGATCAGATAAGCAGGGACAAAGCAGGAGCAACTCGGTAAACATGTAAGTATCTTTAGGTCTGCTAAATATGTTGAATTACAACAGTAAGGTGAGAAGTTCAAACAGTTGCATCAAAAGGAGAATGAACGCATTTCTCTGCATTATTAATTAACAAGTTACAGTATAATGAGGAAATGGAGACCATCACACAATCAAGCAGATGAAAAATGGGTAGAATTACATCAGATTGCTTTGTCAGGAGAACATAGAAAGGCGATGCTTCGAGTGGTGCATGAGCTAACACTTCGAGGTCAATCAAAGATAAGGAAACACATGCTGAAATACAAGTATATTTTACTGGCTTGGCCAACACAAGGATGGAGGTGAAATTTGCTGGAAATGCTATTCATGTCAGTTAATTGAACAAACGCAGGCATTAACGTAAGTTGTGCCTTTAATACCTATTTCAGCATTTCAGGAACCTTTCACAAGAGTCTTAACTGAACACATAGTTCACCTAACTCAAGTACAAAGTGGGAATCAGTATTTTTTCACAACAATGGGTTTTGAACTAAGTTGAATTGAATTGAATTTATTGTCACATGTACCGAGGCACGGTGGAAAGCTTTGTCTCTCGAGCAATACAGGCAGACCAAAGAGCCAAGTAGCATAGATAAGTTAATATTAGTTAAATAGCGGAAAAAAAACAAAACCGGTACAGGCGAATGTTAAGAGTTTACGAGTCCTTTCACGATTGGAAGAACAGTAGTGTAGAAACCGTTATGAAACCGGTGGATGCATGTGTTCAGGCTGCTGTACCTTATTCCCGATGGTTGGGGTTGTATAAAAGCATTACCAGTGTGGGATGCATATTTGAGAATATGGCGGGCTTTCCTTGACAGCGGGCCTCTTTGATGGATTCTGGAGATGGGAGATTGACCTTAGTGATGGTCCGGGCAGAGCTCAGCACGCTCTGTAACCGTCTCGGATCTTGAATGATACAGTTGACGTACCAGGCAGTGATACATGCAGACAGAATGCTCTCTATGGCGCAAATTTGGCAAGGGTATTCGCCGTCATTCCAATTTTCCTCAGCTACCTGAGAAAGAAGAGACATTGTTGGGCCTTTGCAACCACCGCATCCACATGAAGAGTCCAAGAAAGCTTGTTGTGGATGGCCACTGGCAGGAGCTTGATACTTTAACATGCCGCCGAAAGTCCTCCGTTTTACCAGCATTGAGAGCTCTGCTGATCTCAGTACACGATTTTTACCAGGTCTTCCACCTCCCATCAGTCGTCGATTTCACCGCCATCTAAGACTCGACGGACTTTGGTGGTATCATTGGAGAACTTGCAACTGGCATTACTCTGGTGTTTAGTAAGTACATTAGGGGACTGAGTACGCACTACTGGCATCTCCAGTCTTGAGAGCGTTCGTGACAATGAAATATTGCCCCCAGTCTTCACTAATTTGGCCTGTGGATCAGGAAACTGAGGATCCAGTTGTAGAGAGTGCGACGTAGTCCGAGATCACTAAGTGTAGTAATCACACTCGACGGGATAAAAGTGCTTAACGCTGTGTCGACTAGATTTCCAGAGGCAATCCTATTACACAAAAACATGGCTCAAAGGGTTGTAGGAAGATTAAATATTTTTTTAATCAGATACGGACTATCAATAGAGATCCAGTCAGATCATGGATCAAACTTCACAATAAATGTTTCAAGGAGGTTATGGATAACTTGGGAATAAAGCAATCCAAGTCTACTGCGTACCATGTAGAATCATAGGAAGCGCTCGAGAGATTACGTCAAACCCTAAAGACCATGTTGAGGGCTTATGTTCAGGATTAGGGATATGATTGGGCTAAGGGAATTTCGTTTGTACATTTAACGATCAGCGATGTACCGAATGAATCGCCCAAATTCTGTCCATTTTAATTAGCTTTTGGGCATGAAGTAAGAGGACAGTTAAAATTGTTTAAGGCCGAAATTACTAAGGCAGAATTCAGTGACTACTTATTTGGACTACGTATCGAATTTTAGAGAACGAGTAAATAGAGTTGTATAGACAACATTTAAAATTATCACAACATACAATGAAACATGAAGCTAATAAAAATTCATAATTTGCAATTTTGCAATTTGGGATAAGTTATTGGTATTATTTCCAGTAACAGGTGGGTACTTAACAAATGGAGAAAGGTTTTGATTGAAGTGAGCTACTTGATAATGACTTCAGACAAGAACGAAGCTCCGAGTGTGTCATGTGAATATGCTCCAAAGGTATATTTACAGGGAAGGAAACCAAGAGGAAAAGAAAACGATTGCAATACAGAAAGAAGAACCAAGTTCATAGGACTCTGAATTGGACTTTCTTCAAATCAGATTGAAAAATGAGGAGGTTTTCAAATACTGGGATAAATTATTAAGTTACATTCCCCAAGAAAATTGAAATGACTCCAAATATTTATTACGAACACATGGGGAGATGTGTGGAAATAAACTGAGAAGTATTTACCTTAACGCGCATGCTGTACACATTGGAGACGCTGTTCCGAGTAAGCAATATCCTTATAGACATAACGCTGTGAAGTTGGCACAGGTTCAGCAGGAGATAGAGCGCATGCTCCAAGATGGCATAATCGAAGTGAGTTACAGTGACTGAAGCTCACTCATAGTCATGCTGCCAAAGCCAGAACGGAACAAATGGTTATGTGTGGATGATCACAAAGTCAATGCTGTTGCAAAGACTGATGAATATCCAATTCCACGGTTAGAGGGCTGTCTTGAAAAAGCGGGACAAGAAACTCACAGTTCTTTGTTGAACTTGCTCCGAGGCGACCGTCCAGTACCTCTGTCAGAGAGATCGAAGACAATTTAGACGCTTGTAACGCCAAATAGACTGTATCAATTCAGAGATATGCCATTTTGAACGAAAAACAGCTTCAGCCACTATTCAGACTGACTAATAAGGTCATTGCCGGGTTAGCCAATTGTGTTGTTTACCTGGATGGCCTGATGATTTTTAGGCAGTCATGGAAGGAACATTTACTACATTTATCGGACTTGTTCGATCGACATTTGAAGGCAGGCTTGGTGGTAAGCCATGCTAAATGTGAATTTGCCAAAATCCAAGTCATCATCCTGGGCCATGTTTTTGGACATGGATAAATGCATCCTGGGGATGTGAAAACGAAAATAATTGGGGAATTTCCCACACGTCGACAAAAAAAGCAGTAAGAGGGTTTTTGGAATTGAGAAGATTTTACCGAAAGTTTCTACCGAACTTTAGCAGTCTGTCTTCTTCACAGACTGAATTGCCATAAAATGGTAAGACGTTTCAGTGGACAACGGACTGTTTGATAAAGCATTTGACAGTCTTAAAACTTTGTTAACCACTGCCACATATTATCCACACCTTGTTACAGGAAGCCTTTCCAGGTGGCTATCGATGCCAGTGATGTGGGTATCCTTGCAGTGCTCCTGCGGGAGGATTACGAGGTGATAGAAATATCGTTCGGATACTTTTTCCAGGAAATTGAATATCAACAGAAATTCTCAACGGTGGACAAGGAGACTTTGAGCTTGATCTTTAAATTACCAGCAATTCATCTGGGACAATCGTATATATTCATCATTACTCATTTTGAACAACCGGCTTGGATGTGGCAGAATTGTCCAAATTCATCCAAGACAGTTTCTTGTAATATTGTTGGATTGGCTAGTGATCCTGATCATGTGACTGACCTTCAATGGGAGAACATTTTTGAAACAGTGCACACAACTCCTTCAATTTTAAGATATCTACAAATATATATAGCTCAGGACCTCGCGAGGAAGTATTAAAATCGAAGAGAACAAATTATGTTAGCATTACACAGAAGGTTGTGGTTCTGCTAATTGTCAGGAGCTGTTATCGGACAAGTCCACATTTGACACTTGCGAGTTGGTAAAGGATCTGCTGATCAGAATTCAGGACCTGCATGTTGTGGTAAGAGAGCAACTTAAGGGGCGCTTGGCTAATCGGGGAGGTTGAGAATTTATTCAAAAGGGAAAAACGAACTAAATGCACGATTTAAAAAGTCAAAATCGGATAGGGCTAGTGAAGAATGAAGAGGGAACAAAGGGAAAAATCTCTCAAGGAGCGAATTAAAAGAGCATGAAGGAGACAAAATGATTAGCAGGTAGCATTAATGAGAATCTTAAGGCATTCTACACATACATTATAAATGGGAGGAAAGCTGCGAAGAAGGTATGATCACGCAATAATTGAGGAGGAACTCGTGTTTGGAGAGAGACGACTTGGGAGAGATCCTAAATGAGCACATTGCTTCGATATTCACCCAGGAGAAAGGCGATGGAGAACCATGAATCTTCTGCAGAGTATACACATATGCTGGGGCATTTTGTGATTATGAAAGAAATGGTGTTGTGTCCCTTGAAGAAAATTAAGGTGGATAAGTTCCCTGGGCCGGAAGGTGTCTCCTCAATTTTATTGAGAGAAGCAAGAGAAGCGATTGATGCTTATTTTGTTAAAAATATCTTTATCGCCTCCCTATCCTCAGAAGATGTCGTGGAATACTGGCAAGTGGCAAATGTTGATCCTCTTTGAAGAAGCATAATAGGTATAATTCAACAAACTATAGAACGTTGAGTCTTACATCGGTCGTTGGGAAGCCATTCCACAGAATTCTTAGGGATCAGATTTGCTCTCGTCTGGACAAGCAGGACCTAATTAGGGAGAGTCAGCCTTTCTTTGCACTGGGCACGTCATGATGTTCTAACTTTGTTGACCTTCTCGCAGAGGTGACAAGTTAATGGATAAGCACAGAGCACTAAGTCTTGTCCACATCGAGTTTATGGCCTTCTATGTGGTCCTTCACCGAATGTTCACCCACAACACGGAAATGCACGGTGTGTTCACCACATGGATTCAGAATTGGCTTGCCCACAGAAATCACAGGGGAGTTGTGGAAGGGTTTGTTCTGTTTTCTGGCCAGTGATGCGTGTCTGTGGTGTTACATTGGAATCTGTACTAAGACCTCTACTTTTTGTGATCTTTATCAAGGACCTGAATGAAAACGTAGAAGGGTGGATTAGTAAGTCTCCTGATTTTACAAAGACTGGTACAGTTGTCGAACCCATAGATTATTCTCATAATGTATATAATCTAGGTTAGAGTGGTACTGGAAAAGCACAGCCGATTAGACAGCATCCGAGGAGCAGGAGAACAGACATTTCGAGTAAAAGTCCTTCACCAAGGCAGAAGGCCGTGAGCCTCCAGAGTGGAGAGATAAATGGGAGGGAGGTAGGGCTGGGGGGAAGGTACCATAGAGTACCGTAGGTGGATGGGAGTGGGGATGAAAGTGATAGTCAGAATGGAGGGTGAAGCGGCTAGGTGGGAATGACCATTGGCAGGCAGGCTTGTCATGAGGATGGTGCTGAGCTGGAAGTTTGGAACTGCAATAAGGTGGGGGGAGGGGAAAGGAGGAAACTGATGACGTCCACATTGATGTCCTTACTCAGGCGTCGGGTGGTGAGGGACAGACGGTGGAGGAGTCCCAGGATCTGCATGTACTTGGTAGAGTGGGAGGGGGAATTGAAATATTGGGCCAAGGTGCAGTGGGGTTGATTGGTGCGGGAATCACTGAGATGTATCTTAAAGCATTCTGTGAGAATGCGTCCAATATCCAAGATGTAGAGGAGATCACATCGGGAGCAACGGATGCAATAAATGGAATTGATGGATGTAGAATTTTCGTTTGGGGCTTTGGATGGAGGTGGGGGGGAAGGTATGGGCGCAGGTTTTTCAATTCCAGCGGTGGCAGGGGAAGGTATCAGGAGGAGAGTATGAGTTGTTGGGGGCGTGGAAATGACTAGGTAGTTGTGGAGGGAACGATATTTGCAGAATGAGGAAAGGGGTGGGGAGGGAAATTTATCCCTTGTAGTAGGGTCCGTTTGCAGGTGGCAGAAATGTCGCTGTTTGTCGTTTGGAAAGTGAGGACTAGGGCCTTCCTGTCCTTGTTCCTGTTGGAGGGTTGGTGTTTGAGGACAGAGGTGCGGGATTTTGGTGAGGAGCTTTGGAGGGCATCTTCAACCACGTTGGAACATATATAGATCGGTTACAAGCATGGTCACGTAAATGGCAGACGATGTTTCATCCAGATAAGTGTGAGGTGCTTAACTTTGGGGAAATAATTGCAAAGGAAAAAAATATGCACGTAAACAAGAGCCTGAAAGGCATTAATGTGCAGAATGATCTTGGAGTTCAAGTCCATAGCTCTCTGAAAGTAGTTAGGGTGATAAAAACAATGAATGACATGATTGACTTCTATCTTTGGGGAATTCATTACAACGGCGAGGATGTCACATTGCAGCGTGATCAGCTTTGGTTATGTAATACTATGAGTATTATGGTCATTGATGGAAGCCACACCACGGAAATGACGTGAAGGCTTCTGAAATATTGCAGAAGTGGCTTACCAGTATGTCGCCTGGATGAGAGATTATGAGCTAATAAAAAATAGTTACTAAATCCATGGTTGTTTTCTCTCAATTGCCGGAGGCTGAAGGAATCTTAAAACATAGAACATTACAAGCCCTTCTGCCCTCGATGTTGCAACGATCGGTAAAATCAATCTGAGGCTCATCTGACCTGCACTATTCTATTCACGTCCATATGTCTATCCAAAAGCTGGCGAGTCTACTACTGTTGCAGGTTGTGATTTCCACGCCCCGACTACTCTCTGTGTAAAGAAACTACCTCTGACATATGTCCTATGTCTACCAACATTTCATTTAAAATTGTGCTCCTTCGTGCTAGCCATAACCATTTGAGGAAAATAGGCTCTTGCTGTCAACCCATTATAACCCTCTGATTATCTTATATGTTTCAAGTAAGTCACCCACAAAAAAACTTCTATTCTCTAACGTAAACAGGCTCAAGTCCCTCAGAATTTCCTTGTAAAGCCTTCCCTCCATACCAGGCAACATCCTCATCAATCTCCACAAAACCCTTTCCAAAGCTTACACATCCTTCCTTTAATGTGGTGACCTGAACTGTACACAATACTCCAAGTGCAGCCACAGCAGAGTTTTGTCGAGTGGCAGCATTACCTCATGGTTCCGAAACTCAATACCAACAAAAGGTAATACACAGTTTGCCTTCTTAATAACCCTATACACCTGGCACGACTTTCAAGGTTCAATGGACCTGGACACCAAGATCCCTCTGCTCGTCTACATGGCAAGAATGTTACCATCAGCCCAATAACCTGCATTCATGTTACTCCTCCCAAAGTTAATCACCTCACACGTTTCCACATTTGCCATTTCTCAACCAGGCTCTGCAGCTTATCTGTGTCCCTTTGTAACTTGCAACATCATTCGTCAATACGCACAACTCCACTGACATTAGTGTTATCCGCAAATTTACTAAACGATCCTTCTTTGCCCTCATCCAGGTCATTTATAAAAATTACAAACAGCAGTTGACCTAAAACTGATCTTTGCATTTCACCAATATGAACTGAACTCCAGGATGAATATTTCCCAACAACCACCATCCCCTACCTTTTTTTTAGCTCAGCAATTCATCATTCAAACCGCGAAATTACCCGCAATCCCATGCCTCCATTTTTTTGTAGTAGTTTACGTGGGGAATCTCATAACCACCACATCAACTGCTTTACATTTATCCAGCGTTTATTCACCTTCTCAAAAACTCAATAATGTTTGTGAGGCACAACATATCCTTCACAAAACCGTACTGACTTTACCACAAGTGAAGTAAGCTCACTGCTCTACAATTATCAACGTTGTCTCTTCTCCCCTTCTTGAAAAAAGGAAAAATATTTTCTGTCGTTCAGTTTTATGGCCCTATTCTCGTAGACAATGGCGACATTAAGATCAGAGGCAAAGGCTCTGCAATCTCCTCCCTGGCTTCCCAGAGAATCCTAGAATTACTCCTATAGAGCCCAGGGGACGTAGCTATTTTCTACATTTTCCAGAATTGATTGCACCTACTCCTTGTGAACCTCAATCCCATCTCGTAGAGTAAACTGTATCTGAATATTCTCCACGAAAACGTTCTATTTTTCCTGTGTGAATACCGATAAAATGCATTCATTTAACGCTTTGCCCCATTTCCTTCGACTCCACACATAACTTTGCACTCAATGCTTGACCGACCCTACTCTAACTGTAATCATACTTTTATTCCTGATATACCTATTGAAAGCCTTAGACTTTTTCTTGATCCTATCCGCCAGATTCTGATGGCCCCTCCTGGCTATTCTTAGCTCTCTATTACAGTCTTTCCTGGCTAACTTATAGCTATCAAGCGCCCTCACCCGAGCCATCACATCTCATCCCAACAGAAATTTTCCTCTTGACAAAAGATTCAACTTCCCGAGTAAACCATGGCTCCCGCGCTCAATAACTTCCTCCCTGCCTGACAGGTGCATACTTATCAAGGATCCGCTGTAGCTGTTCCATGAATAAGTTCCACATAACGATTTCTAACTATCTCCTACATTTCTCTTCCCCATCCCATGCACCCTAATCTTGTCTAATCACATCGTAGTTGCCTTTTCCGCACTATAATTCGTGTCCTGCAGTATTTACCTGTCCCTTTCTACGACTAAAGTAAACAAAAGCAAATTGTGGTCACTATTATCAAAGTGCTCACCAACTTCCAAACTAATACATGGCTGGGTCGATGACCCAGTAGCAAATGTAATTTGGCCTTGTCCCTTGTTGCACTGACTATATACTGTGTAAGGCAAGGGTCCTGAACACATTGGACAAGAACTGAACCACTTCAACTACTTGAACTATAGCATTCCCCGTCAACATGTGGAAAGTTGAAATCCTTCAAAACAACTACCCTGTCATTCTCGGTCCTATTATGGATAAGCCTTGTCATCCTTTTCTCTTTGTCTTGAGCCCTATTGGGAGGCCTATTGAAAATTCCCAAATTTCTTTTCCCATTTCCGACCTCACCACATACTACCTCAGTGGACGAATCCTCAAACGTCCTTTTTGCAACTGTAATACTGTCCTTGACTAACAGTGTCACTCCACCCTCCTTCCCCTCCCCCCCACCCCCCACCCGCATTTTTTTAACCATTTTATGGCATGATCAAAAAAACTCAGAGATAACAACTCTGTTTGACCTAGCTCTAAGCTTTCACCCTAGCTCCCTGAATTTCAGCCTTAAATACCCATCTCTCTTCCTACCGATGTCCTTGATACATATGTGGATCAAATCTTGGAGCTGCTGCCGCTCCACCTCAATGAACCTGAAGACAGGATCAGAGACATGAGAAGCCCTGGCAACTGGGAGGCAAGACACTAATCGTGAGACTTTTCTGTTCCCGCAGAACCTGCTCTCTGCCCCAATAACTATAGAGTCGCCAATAAGAAATGCTCTGCTCATGTTGCCACTTCTGAGCAGGGAGAGACTCTGTTCTAGAGACCTATGCCCCATTGCTTACCCCTGCCAAGTTGTTCCCCCGCAACCTTATCCAAAACTTAAACTTGTTGTTGAGTGGAAAGGCCACAAGGTCTGTATACACTGCCTGTCTTTTCCGTTTCTGTACCCCATTGGAACCCCTGTAACTTATTCATTTCCCTGAAGTATGACGACCTCGCTGTTACTCCTCTCCATAACCCCCTCTGCCTCCCGAATGGTCAGAAGGTCATCCAGCTCCAGCTTCAGCTTCAGATCCCTGACAAAGTTTTCAAGGAACTTGAGTTTGGTGTACTTACCACAGATGCAGTCAGCAGGGACACTACTGGTGACTCTTACGTTCACATTCTGCAGGATGAACATTCAACTTCCGTAACCTCCATTCATAGTGTTCTAAATTCCCAACGAGACGACAGAAAAACGAACAAAAAATTTAAAAAGTCGTCCCCTTACCAATACGGCGCACATAAACGTTTTTTGTTTAGAGGAAGAGGAGGACGGACGGAGACACTACCCGTGTAGTATCCCGGGTAAAGCAACCGCATAAATATGAAGCCGCATTTACCCACCAGTCGCGTGTCTGTTCGAGTTCAATGTTCACTCCAACAATACAAGAGGCAGGTTTTTATATTTTAAATTTACCTTCTCGACGGGTTTCTGAACCTTGCTGTCGCTACTCCCACTTGATCTGCCAGAAAAGAAATGAATCTTGGTAGATGTCTTTAAAATTACGAGACGCAAAGATAGGAGTCAGAATCAGAATCTATTTCCGAGATTTGAAATGTTTAATATCAAGCGGGACATGCAATTTAAGTGATGGTGTGGTTGTACTCTAAAACGCACTGCCAAGGTTTATCATAGTTGTAGACATCTTAGTGGCGTTCAGACTACTTGTAGATAATGGCATCAATATCAAAGGAATGCAGGGTTATTGGCGATAAGTACACGTTAGGAATTAGTTTAAATTAGTGTCATGTCAGGATCACTGTCATGGGCCAAACGGACTGTTCTTTTGTGGATGAAAGTGCCTGACAGCTTGCTGTTCCACCTCCATGTTGTTGCAGTCCCAAGCAACTGTTGCCCCGGAGGCATTCATGCCTCCAGACTTCAGACTCACGGTTTTCCCATAGCAGTGGCCTTACGCTGTACAACTACTAGAATTCCCTAGAAACAGCCTGTGAACTCACCCACACTCGGGTTGCCTAGCAACATACTGTATTCCCAGAAAATATATTGTTCACTTAGCTGCGATCAGTGACCCTTGTTTATCTTGTAACAGTCTGTATTCCCAATTCAACAGTTTTCCCTCAGTAACGACAGTGTCCAGCAATAACTCAAACAAACTACGGACACCACCCCCACAGTCTTCCCCAAGCTCAAGGAGCTGCAGCACTGTTAAACTGTTGCCTGAACAACAGGCTTTAACTCGACCAATATTCCATTCACCATGAATGTACGTTGCCTTATTGATCACTGTGTTCCAATTGCAATTGACTGTAGTGCCACAACTAATCATTTCCCTTAGCATCAGGGTGCGGTATCGCTCGCACCCGGCTTCAAAAGCAATGTGTTGTCTTCGTAACTCACACTGTTCGTTCAGGAATGGCCTGTTTCTGTATCAACCGTCTGCAGTCCTACCCATACTCTATTTTGCAAAATACAGGCTGCTGCTGCAAAACACACTGTATCCCTAATAACAGACTGTTAGTCCTCCACTTGTCACGCTCTTCGCCCATACCTCGTGGTATTATCTCGTGGACATGACCAGTTGTCCGACGCACAACCTGTACCCCGACAATGATCTATGGTCCCATCAAAACTCTATTCCTCAAGCATGGTCCTGTGTCCATAAACTCTCGGTCCTCATAGCAAAGGCCTGTGAACGTGAACTCAATCATTTGTCCAAGCAATCAAGTGCAACTCCCCACTCTGTTCCTGTAACAATTGACAGTGGTCCCACATCTAATCTCTTCTTTCAGCAATCCTGTGTGTAACAACAAAGGTAACGTTCTCGAACACCGACCTGCAAAAGCACTTTCACTCGGTTCTTGTTACAACGGTTTGTGGTGCAAATCACCAGTTGTTCACCTAGACATTGGCACACTGCCAGTTCCACTAATGTCCCATAGCAAAGGCTTGCTGTTCCATCTGCACACATTTCTACTCGAAATGATCAGTGGGTTCCACACATACTATTTCTGATAATTGGTCTGTTTCGATACCCATGCTCTGATCCCCTAACAAGTGCTCTGTCACTGAAAAGTCATGTGGGTGAACTGGTTACAAAGACCCAACAACGTCTCTTCCTCCTCAGGCAGCTGACAAATTTGGCATGATGGCAAATATCCATGCCAACTTTTATCGGTGCGCTGTCGAAAGCATTCTGCCTGCATGTAACACTACCTGGTGTGTTACTGTACCATTGAAATTTGGAGACAATTACAGAGCGTGCTGAACTCTGCCTTGACAAACAGAAAGCCAACCTCTCATCTATAGAATCTATCTACCAGGTCTGCTGTCAAGGAAAGCCATCAACATTCTTAAGGATCCATCGCATCCTGGCAATGTTATTCTACGTCCCCTACTATCGAGGAGAAGGTTCTGAAGCCTGAGCACATACACCGGTTTCACAACAATTTCTATCCTAATGTTGTTAGAATACTGAATGGATTCACAAACTCTTAACATTCGAATGCACCTGTGTTTTTATTTTTTGCTGCTGTGTACCTATTAGTTGCAATTATTATATAAATGCTACTTAACTATGTGATGTGCCTGTATTGTTTGCAAGCCAAAGCTTTTCACTGTGACTCGGAACACGTGACAATAAATTGAAATTAAATTCAAAATCTGGGCCACTCTCCACAATCCATTTACCAATCAGCACTCTGTTGTTAAACAACAGACAATGATTGCACTCAAAGTTGTTCCTTAGCATTTGTCTTTGTACCATTCCAATTCTGTTGCAAACGAACGTCCAGTGATCGTACCCCCTCACTTTTACCTATTAACATCAAGTGCCACAAAACCAATTCATCGATGGGCTGTGACCTCATTCCCAAACTGTTCACGTAACGGTAGACTGTGTTCACATAATACACACTTTTCCCCAAAGGATAGCCCACGGTTCCACCTACACTTTGTTGTCCTCGGGACATGTGCCTGTACCCAGTGCAATGGACGGCTTGGACACACCCAATCTTTTCCCTGAGCTACGTGCTGTGTCCCCAACTATGCACACTTCCCAAACAACGGCGAATGATCCTACACTCACTCTGCTCTTTAGGTATGGCAAATAGCCCCATCCACATTCTGACTATGCTTAAAGCGGTCAGTTTTCACGCACCTGTTCTGTTCCCCTCGCAGCATCCTTCAGCCCGATCCACGTCATATTCTCTTTATAAAAGCTTGCTGTACCATTTCCACACTACTCGCCGAGCAAGCGACAGCAGCACAACATAAAATTTGTACTCTTTGTAAAAGCCCATCACACTACTCCGATCTACTTTCCTTGTAACAACCTGTTGCAAAACGCCATTATCTTTCCTGAGCAATGGCCTGTGGTTCCATCTCAATTCTTTTCTGCAAGCAAAGGCCTGTTGTCACACCCCTGTCTGTTAATTAGCAAAATATCTGTGCACTCATATCGAACGTGTTGCTCTCTCAGTGGTGCAATGTTTGTGAAGGTTTGTAGCTCAGGTTGAGATTTAGTGTTTAGGTTTGCTCGCTGAGCTGGAGGTTTGATAGCCAAACATTTCGTTACCTGGCTAGGTAACATCATCAGTGGTGACCTCCAAGTGAAGCGAGGCTGTTGTCTCCTGCTTTCTATTTATATCTTTCTCCTGGATGGGATTCCTGGGGTTTGTGGTGATGTCATTTCCTGGTCGTTTTCTGAGGGATTGATACATTGCAGCAAGATCTGTGTGTTTGATTATGGCGTTATGGTTGGAGTGCCAGGCCTCTAGGAATTCTTTGGCATGCCTTTGCTTAGCCTGTCCCAGAATCGATGTGCTGTCCCAGCCGAAATGGTGGCATTTTTCGTCCGTGTGTAGGACTACGAGGGAGAGAGGGTCGTGTCTTTTTGTGGCTAGCTGGTGCTCGTGATACAGTTCGTTATACGTCTTGTGAAAAATATGGTTTTCATTGTGTACTGATGACCAAGAAGCCATGAACGATGTCAAGAAAAACCCATACATCTCAAGAATGTCCCTTAGTGAAGATCATCCGCCATCTCACCTCGTCTGTCCTACATGTGACTCCAAACTCACATCAAAACTTTTGACTCTCGACTGCCCTCTGAAATAGCGTAACAAGCCACTCCGTTGAGGGCAGCTAGGGATGGGCATGGGCAATAAATGCTCGTCAGCCAGAAACACCACAAACCACAAGTGAATATTAAATAATCGATTCGAATGAACTCCATTGGAACCGTGCTGTGACTAGGGCCTGTCCTGCCTCTAGATTTATGCACTGTGCTTTACATCAACGGACAGAGGCAATGACATCGATTGGGTGAAGGTAATTTCAAGACCAAAGAGAAAAAGTGCAGTTTGGTGATGTGGCCGAAGAAAAGCAGCGAAGAAGAGGAAAGGAAAGAGTTGAAATAAAATTGTAGCATAGTTAATACGATTGTGGCAGGAATGTTGACTAACAAGTAAATTAAACACTTTTGCTACTGTATAGGTGGCACTTCTGCAATATGATATATGTATTTGTGAAACAGAGCTGAATATGACAAATGTTATCACCTAGAAGATGTGGTTACAAGGTGAACAGAAGGTGGAAATACGTATTCAAAGGTACACAACATCGCAGAGGGACAAGCAGAATGGAAAGCAGGTCGGTAAAACCCGACCATAATGATAATAAGGTTATTTCAGAGGAAGCTCTTAGCCACAGATTAGGAAGTTGAATAGGTATGAATGTGAATTAGTGGTAATACTCTGAATTAAAACAAGTGAATGAAAAAATGAGATCACCTAATAAATATTCATTCGTAATCACCGGTTTAAGAGTTTTTTTTTGTTGGCGTTGTTAACAAAAGAAACGGATATTGTTGAGAGGCTCCAATGTTCATTTAACATCGGACGATCACATTCGCAAATTCATTGTTTCTGTTAGTGTTTCGTAAAGCAACACACTATGCAAGTGACCCGGGGTGTGTTTATCTAACATCGATCATTGTGCTTGGAAACTGAAAGGATAAGCAATACCATGGAAACGCATGCTCCTGAAAAGTATGATAAACTAGAATTCAAATCGATTACGAAGTTTAAGGTGACAATAGGACGAATAACAATCGGTATCAGAAGTAATGCCTTTTCCATGAGTTTTAGAAGAGAACTGCTGAAGGTAAACAATGCAAACAGAATGCCATGCATGACTGTACTTGAAAAGTGGAATAAATATGAAAGAACAATTTAAAACATTGAACATTCCATTGAACCATTCAAGAATGCAAACAAAAAGAAGTTCTGATCTGGCCATTAACCCCAATAATGGTCTGGCAATATGGGCTTCAATCCCACCATTATAAACGGTGGAATATAAAAACGATAAAAACAATCTGGAACAAAATGTCCAATGATGAACCATAAAAGCGTTGATGATTCCCGAAAAAAAAGTCATCTCATTCACAAATTACCTCTTTGGGAAGGGCAACTGACTTTCTTATCATGTCTAGTGCATGTGACTCCACAGTAATATTTTTATTCCTTTACTGTGTATCACTCAGGACGTAACAGATTATATTCCATTAAGAGAAGATTAGAAAATCACCAAAACCCCTAAAATTGTTGGCAGAGACAATGTCTTAGAAACTGACAAGAGGCCTGCAAAAGGTAAAGGTAGGTGCTCAAAGAATCACAAATGCTTTCATCGAGAAAGAGTGCAGATGGAAAAGCCATAATATCACGAGGACATCATCACCTCAGTAATAGAACATTGACAATGTGAAGTACACAGCATAAATAGAAGCTCCCTTGAGACCATTCACTATTTGTAATTCATAAGTTAAAGACAAACATTTCATTCAGAAATAGTTGTGTACAGTTAACAGGTTAGATGCAAGCTATAAAATAAAACCAAGAACTTTTAATGCTGAAGGTTTAAAACAAAACCAGCAACAGTTTTTGAAGAATTTGAGTAGGTCTGGCGTTGTCCCTGAAGAAAATTATGTTTTGCAGAAAGGAAAGACACGGAAATACGAAGCATAGAGACACACCTATCCGTTTACAAAGTCAGTTCCCCACAACAAAATTGAAATTATCTCTGCAAACAGTAATGAAAATTTCGAGTCCAGCTGGTAAAATGCAGCTACTGAGACAGAAATGGCTATGCTGCACAGAAGACAAAACAACTCTCTACATAGAACTGACCATTCACAATCTGTAGGATTAACCAGGTACTCAGTTGACACTACATATTCACAGTTCACAAGATAATATAAAGCTGCCCACTTTGTGTCGACCATTCTCAGGTTATCAATGGAGAACCAACTTCACTGACTTAACCAACGATTCAATTCCAAAGTTTGCATCCAAACACCATGCGTAATTTTACATGCAGTATTCACCACATGAAATCAACTCTCCAGACAAAGCTGACCTTTCGCAGTTCACAGGGCAAAGCTCAGAGACACACCGACAAAAACGGTAGCAACACTCAACTGACCATTTGCAATACGCAAGCTAACACTCAGCTCACGACAACATACTGAGTGTACTTTACCACAAGATAAGAACGATCTTCGTGCAGTGCACAAGATGAAACTCAGCTTTCCACTAATGGCTGACAGTTGTCATCCCCTGGAAGACGTAGAAGCTCCACACAAACTGAACAAAGCACACAACATATAAAATCAGTGTGCTGCAGATCACAAAACTAAACTTATCAGGTATCCATAGCGTAGACGTAACATCCCCACATAGAACTCACCATTTGAACTCACAGTTTCAAAACAGCTCCCGCACGGGACTGGTCATCTGCAGCTCCCAGGTTGAAAACTACTCCCCACAGAAGTCTGACCATCTGCATTCTATATGCTAACAACTGTGAAGAGTGAGCGATCGCATCAGTGAATTCACAGAACAAAAAGAAAGTGCCTCATTCTGCATACAAAACTGAATATTCGTTCTCCTATTCCTTCTCAGAAATATTGCAAAAAAGGCTTCCCACACTTAGCTAATAGTTTTGCAATCGCACAATAAAAGTTTTCTCACAATACAACACCCAAACTAAACTGTTCACTCACAATCCTAAGATAAAAGGAACACGACTCCATATACAGAACTGGCATTTAAATTTGCACAGAATGAAATCAATCTTCCAAAACACAGAACTGACACTTTGCAAACAAATGGACTTTAAAATGCAATAGCAATTCACATAATGCATGCCCACGGTCTACAAGACACGAGTTGGGACCACGATAGAATTGTCTTCAATTGTCTAGAAGGTAATCTCTCCAGCAATATCAACAAACTTGACACCATCCAAAACAAAGTAGAATACAATTTATCAACTTCAATATTGATACAGTTCATCACTAACACAGTGACGTCAGTGTCTCCTATCTACAAAAAGCAGTGATTCAACAATGCTCTTTCAATAGCACTTTAGAAAGCTAGAACCACAACCCAACAGAGAGAGGGTAAAGGTGAAAGGCATCATCAGTATCCAAGCCATGCTTCAACCTACCAACATTTTAGCTGTTCATGCACCCAAATTATTGCAGTGTGTAAGGATGGCAATTCTCCACGACCGTTTCCTGGCATTTGGAAATTGGTAATACACGTTGGCGCCGACAGTAATGTCCGCATGCTGTGAAAGAACACAAATTAAGAGTGTTTATGCCGCCTCTCACACTCTGTGTAACTTTGTTCACCTACTCCACTAAACTCGTGGTCTCGTGGGTTTTCTGCCATAAACAAACGTAGAAACATGCATTTAATTCACCAACATAATCAAAGAGCCCTCCCACCCAGTTCTAATCTCTTCGAAAGGCTTCGATCGAGGAGAAAACAAACATCCTAAACACAAACCAACAGACTCAAGTTCGGTTTCTTCACTGCTGTCATATTCTAAAATTTTAAGTGTAATACTCATTTCATTGTTAGTGCACCATCTCTGCAGTCGCAAAATTGCATTCCTCGCTCTGTTCTGTTCCCCTAACTTGCTTTGTATGGTATGATCTGCCTGTACTGCACCCAACACAAATGCATTCGATATACTAAAGACATGTGAAAATAATAAATTAAGTTTTTTTTTAAAAAATCGTCGAATTAGCTTGTGAATAGCTGGAGCCAAACTAGTAATGCTTCCTATCACCCACCACATACCGACTGCCAACTAATAAATCATCAATCATGTTATCACTTCGATCGTAGTTTGTCTGCTCAGCCTGGCAGCACAGCTCCTTTAAGACCTCGTAATTCAATTTCACTTTTTTGACGTTGAGATTAGGAAGTTATCAAAAGACTTCTGAAAATCGAATTAAACCATTTCTGGATTTCTACCACTCCCTCTCCATCCCAATCAACCCGTCCACAACAGCTGCACAAAAAATACAACATGATTCATCCAAAAAAAAATCCCCTTTCAATAAAAAAATATTTCTCCTATTGGTCTCTACGTGTTTGGTTGCTTTTCTTTGTTGTATCCTTTAACAATACCTTATATTATTTCCTGACAATTAATATGAGGCTTTTATGTAAATTGAATTGCAACTGCCATTCTTCAGGCCATTGGCCCAGTTAATCAAGGTTTTGATGTACTTTTAGATTAGATTCCATAAAGTGTGGAAACAGTCCCTTCAGGCCAACAAGTCCACACTGGCCCTTTGAAGATCAACCCGCTCCGACCCGTTTCCATCTGACTAATGCAACTAACAACATGGGCAATTTGGCATGACAAATTCGCCTGGCCTTCACTATAGACAATATTCTTCACTGTGTGCAGTAAAACAAATTCTGGTAGCATTCGCAGACTTATCAACAGTGCTTCGTATGTTCTCATCCAAGTCATTTGCAAAAATGACAATGAACATCGGATGTAGCACTGAATCTCATTTCGTCCTGCTGGTGACAGTCCTCCAGTCTGAAAGACAGGTCTGTACTGCCTGACTCTGTTTAGTGCCATCAGCTAATATTGTATTCAGTTGCCAACTCTAGCTGGATCCGATGCGAACTAAACTTAGTAACCAGTCGAATATGCGAAATGTTTTTGAAAGCTTGGCTAAAATCCATGTAGGGTAGAGGCGATTTATCTTATTAGATGCGCATTTAGGCCTCCATAACTCCTCTTCTGTAGTGCTTTGTCTTTGAAACACGTCAGTATTGAGTTCCCCGATTTCCTAACCTTCCAGGTCTTCCTCCAGTCCGATGGCTGTGATGATACTATGTCTTTCTATGGCCTGTTTTGTCCTTTCTTTTCAATTAGGAAGATTTTTTCTACAAAAAAAACCGAAGTGAAGAGCTGTCTGTTCGAGTAAAAAAACAGAAACAATAGAGGCAGCCTGAAGGCGTGGAACTAGTCTCCCACAGAACGATTTTTTTTTCATCTCAGCTTTCAATATCATTTGGTGGCGCCTTCCAGCATGACGTGGTGACTATTATTCCTCTTTCACTTAAAAGATAACATTCTCCTCCTGCTGCTGCAATTACATGTGGGATCAACTATTAGTGAATTTGCCTTTGTGAAGGGCTGTTATAGAATGTTACTTCCTTAAAGTACGTAATTCTTTGTAATTATTATCTCTATCTCAATTATCGTGTACATACGTTGTGTTTTTACTCCTCGAAGTTTTTACAATCGAAGTGTATTCATAACAGACCAACATACACTTACTGTCAAAACAGTAATAGTTGTTACGGTCTAGTCTGTCTTATTAGCATTTTTTTAGGAGGTTCGATCTGTTGCATAACATTCTTCTTTCTATTTTCAAGGCAGCAAATTTTGTATCTCCAGTCAGTCCCTGTTTGATACTCCAGCCAACTGTGCCCTTCACACTAATTGGAACTTGCTGGCCCTGAACTATCATCCTCGCAGGCTAAAATCCCAAACTGAATTGGTAAAATTGTCCAGTTCTCTATTGTCACTCTGCTTTCGGAGAGACTGTCATTGGAACCACCAAGTCATGAAGAATAAGTAGTTATGACCAAGACATGGCAGCACAGTCAGAAATCCAAATGAAACATCTTGATCCCATAAGCCTTATCCATTGTGGAACTGGTTACGATTCACTTTGTCAAATGTTTCTGTCAGGATAGTTAAACCCCCCAATTCCGGTTGTCAAGGCACATAAAAACGCCTATGTAACCAATCAAATTACTTTATGTGTTTCAAAAATGCTTCAAATGATTTAGCAAAATACATTTTTCGCCGCAGAGAATGCACTTGTGATTAGGCAAAGATCCTCATCCAGTCTCTCAAAGGCTCCTATTCAGAACAAAATCCCCGTTCCCGTCACTCCAAGTCCACCTTAGTCTTTCAAGAAATTGAACAAGCGACGTAAGTTCCTGAGGGGTCTCAACAAGGACGCAATATGACAAGAAAAAATGCACCAACCTGTTCGGTGATAGGCTCTCATCCAATGTGACAAAGGCCACTCTTCACTCATGTAGACATCCCAATTTTAACTGTCAAACTTCTCTGTCAATTCTATAAAAGACAATTGTCTAATCTGACCAAAGACTCTGTGCAGTCTTTCGAAGAGCACTGTTCAGTCATCAAATATCCAGATTCAGCAACAAGCACAGTATTCAGACTGTCAAATGTGCATATCTGGACATAATGTAACATACCTAATGCGCCTGTCTGCTCTTACTAAGGCCGCTATTGGGTTCATTCAAATAAAACGACATAACCAGCCCGTGAAAGGTGCCAATCCAGCCCGATCAAGGCGCTATCAGGTCAATCGAAAGTACCCAAGTACTCCAGAAAAAAAAAAGATTTGAAGCCTTATTTCCAGACCTAAGGTATGGACACTACCACTGCGCTACAAGAGGAACAGCTAATGTGAGCGAATAAAAGCCCTTTGTTAACCTGTCAAAGCAGGTATCCGTTCTGCAAATGTACCAATACGTCATTCAAAGACGTTTCACTGGTCCAAGACTTCCACATGTGCATAGAATAAGAAACATTTCCAGTTTTTCTGAGGCAGTGATATCATCAGTCACAGTCACCCTTTTCACGACCAAGGAGCTGAATGAAAAGGTCCTGCTGATTCCTGTCAGATAGTTAAAGGGCTGAATGCGTCTCTTGTGTCTCTCCATAGTGGACTTAAGTGGTGTCATGGCATCCTGTGTTGTACAAGGTCACAAATGAAAACGGACCAAGTTATAGTCCAACAGCCTATTCAAAAGGTATTTCGGAGCCTTGCTGTGGCGAAGAGCGAGGTTTCGAAAGGAATTTTCTTTTCAAATAAGCCTGTTGCATTATAAACTAATGTTTTGTGATTTTCGACCTTGACTATCCCAGTCTGATAGAGGCAATCCCACATTCTGTGTTGTGTGTTTGCAATAGGTTTCACTGCTGAATGACCTTTTTGATAGTAAGAAAGCTTCCAGCAATAGATAATTTACCTCATTCTGCTTTGACAGACCAAATAGGGACCTTTGCCATCAAATGTGAAGCTTTAAACGACTTGGCATGAACATTTGCCAAAGCTGTTACAGTTCTTTTTAAGAGTCACAAAGAGCAGAATTGCTTCTTCCCATTTCCCTAAAGCCATTACATAGCTGAATAGGTTGTTGTTGCAGAATAACAGTATCACGCATGTAGTTGGAGCAAGAATAGAGCAATAACACCATCGATCTTGTTCTAATAATCAAAACTGTCATGTTTGGTTTGTGTGTGATCACAACTCAATTCTTCTAGCTTCCTCAGAAACCTTGAATTCATCAGCGAATAAAATCAACCAGAGCTGAAATACCAGATCCTGAATAGTATCTGAGGGACGACATTCTTTCTCAACATTTCCCGAAATCGTAAGGAACTCATTTGTGAACAGAGTTCTCAAATTATATGACCCTTTCCTTCAAACTTGTAAACATCGTCAAAAGGATACTCCCTGTCAAAATTCAGTCGGTTTCATGTATGCTTCATGAAGGTCAGTCCCTGTTTTTTTTGAACTGCGTCAGTTGGGTGAATCCTGTCCAACCTTTTCTGATAATATATACACTTATTCATTCAATTTTTTTAAAAGAACCTTCACTAAGTTGCATTCAATGGAGGCTGATTTCTTCTCAAATATAGATACCAAAGTTATGCATTAGAAACTAGACGTGCTGTATTTGATACTCTAAAACTACAGTGATAATTCCCTGCGCTGATACAAAAAAAATCCTTTGCAAAGTAGAACATAGAACATAAAACGGTAGAGCAGAAAACGGGCCCTCTGGCCCACGATTTTGGGCTGAAGATTGCGACAAGTTAAACTAATCCCTTCTGCCTGTCCTTCGTCCATATCTCTGGATTTCAAACATATCCATGTCCAGATCAAAAACTTCCTCAAATGCCAAAATGGTTTCTGCCAAGCTTCCAACAAACATGATAGTGCGTTAGATAGCCCTACCACTCTGTGTAAAAAAGAACCTCTGAGTCTTTTACTCCATACCCCGAACAATAAAGGTAGCGTGGCAGCCAACTCACTTACCAACCATTCCACGTGCTTGTAACCTTCAGGGAGTAATGGACTTGAACACGAAGATCTCTTTTTACATTAATGCTGTTTAGGATTCTGCCACTAAATGTGGACATTTCCTTAACATTTGATCTACCAAAGGACATCACGTTATACTTATCCTGATGAAACACCATCTGCCATTTCCTGGCTCTATCTCTAACTGACTTACATCCTGACGTAACCTTTGATCACCTTCGACGCAATCCGCGAGTCTACCGATTTTTGTATCGTTTGAAAACCTAATAATCACCCATCTGCGTTTTCATTCAAGTCATTCACATATACCATGAACAACAGAGGTAACAATCCGTGTGTCTCTGGAACATCTCTCGTCTCGGATCTCCAGCACATGGGGACAGAATGGTGTCTTCCTGTTCCTGAATAAGTCTCAATACGCTGAATGGTGTTCCACGGTTATGAAAGGATTGGAAAAAACGACAATGAGACGTTCAGAATTACTATGTAAATCCAATGAACAAGGAACATTTTTGCCTTGGATTCTGGCCGATGTAAACTTTCTGAAGATAACTTCATGCACTGGCTTGTATTTCCTGGTTTTATCTTTTCATCTTTCTATATGCGGGGCGGGATATATACAATCCTGCAGTCCCCCAGAACTAACCCCAGATCAAACGTGAATTGGACATTAAGAGCTGGTTTCTCAGTCATTTACACCATTCCTCCCTTAACAAACGCCCCTCATAAATCTCATCAAAATAGAATAATTATTCACATTTATTGTGTTGTGAAAATTGCTGTTTCGAAAGGGGTTAAATGAACCTGTTTGTTCATTGCCTGTGATTGATGTCAATCTCCATGGGATTCAGATTGTCTCAAGATAGGGTTTCGTTCTTCTTTACAAAATGTCTCATTTGCCATTGTTATCCCACAGTATCAGTGGGAGCATCATCTTCAACACTAACAAGAAGCAAGAGTTCCAGAAAGAGGAGAGCGGAGAGTTCGAAATCTGGGATAAATTGAGTAAAATATTCCGTCAATGGTCCCGAATCTCTGAACAGTAGACGGGAATGTTTCGACAATTGTGGAATTTATCTGAGCTTGTATGGATCCTTTCTACGTATTATGATTGGATGTCACCATCAGTGCGGATACAATATGCCCTTGGTGTAATTCAATATTTTTATTATCCCATCCTGGCTATTGTTGGTGTCCCTGGTAAGTCTTTCTATAGAATTACTTCTATAAAGCATGATCACTCAGTTCTTTTACCATTACTGTATATATTTATATTTATTGTATATATGTATATTTATTGTATCCCACTAACCACCCCGCCAATCCTGTTATTCAGCTGAGAATCTACAACCTGTTCTGTATTTTATAAATCATTAATAATCGTGAAGCTGTCATTTTCTCTCCCTGTTTTTGCTTTGGGCAATGCCTAAGTGGGTCTCAAAATTCAGTAGTTTGGTTTCTGCTGTAAGTCACTATTTATAGTATTTCGGTCCTGTTATGTTCATAAATTGTATTCCCGTCCTCATAATACATGCAAATCCTGGCCAACAAATGACGCTGGAAGAGTGTGCTCCTTTTTGACCCTGAGGTGATTTCTCTTCCGATGTACTCATTTTTCTGATCAACACTAATTTTCAGAATATCATGCATTTGATGAGCCCATTCTACATTTAAACGCGGAACTATGAAATGTAGATGCATTAATCTGTACAATCTACTGGCTATAGGCCCACGGTCAAAACTGCAGAACAAAATTTCCAACAAAACTCACTGCCTAGTTTGACAGCTCATACTATACTTCATTAGAACATAGAAAATAGAAAAAAACAGCGCAGTACAGGCCCTTTGGCCCTCCATGTTGCGCCGATCCAAGCCCACCTAACCTACACTAGTCCACTATCCTCCATATGTCTATCCAATGCCCGTTTAAATGCCCATAAAGAGGGAGAGTCCACCACTGCTACTGGCAGGGCATTCAACGAACTCACAACTCGCTGAGTAAAGATTTTAAAAAAGTTAAATCATTTCACCGGTGACTCCTATGATCAATGAACTCTACTGCTGTTAGCTCTGGCATTGCCTTCACTTTAAGTTTTCAAACACGTGGGCACATCCAAGATTCATCCCTCGATCTCTGTCCGTCTTTTACTCAAAACCTGTAAATTTATGAAATATTGCAGCGCATTACAGGCATTTCGGTCCTCGATATTGCGCCGACCTGTGGAAACCATCTGAAATACATTTAACCTACATTATTCTGCTTTTTAACCTATGTTTATCCAATGATCATTTATATGTCTATTAAGTTGACGATTCTACGACTGTTGCAGGCAATGTGGTCTACACCCCAACTACGCCCTGAGTAAGAAAAATCCTCTGTCCTCTGTCGCACATCTATCAGCCATCAATTTAAAGCTGGGTCCCATCGAGCAAGTCATCACCATCCGAGGAAAGAAGACTACCGCTGGTCAACCTATGTCAACCCCTCATTGTCTAATATGACTCAATTAAGTCACCTCCCAAACTTATTATCTCGAACGAAAACAGTCTCTAGCCCCTCAGCCTTTAGTCATAAGACATCCCCTCTAAAACATCCCAGTTAATCTCCTCTCAACCCTTGGAAACCTTTCACATTCTTCCTGCAGTATGGTGTTCAAATTGTATGCAAATATGCAAGTGCAGCGCAACAGAGTTGTGTACAGCTGCAGTATGGCCTCAAGGTTCCGAAACTCAACTCATCTACCAAGAAAAGCCTTCTTGACAACCCTTTCAGCCTGGCTGACAACTTTCAGGCATCTATGTACATGGACACCGAGATGTCTCTGCACATCTGCACTATCAAGAAACTTTGTACCATGGTGCAATGGTGCACTACCATAAGCCCAGTCCTCCTTATTCCTGTTGCTCCTTACAGAGTGAATCACCTCAAAGATTTCCACATTAAACTCATTTTGTCACCTCTCAAGCCAGCACTACCTCTTGGCTATGTCCCTCTGTAACCTACAACATCTTTCAGCACTATCCAAAACTCCATCGACCTTCGTTACACTGACAAACTTACGAACCCATGCTTCTACGCCCTTATGTAGGTCATGTGTGAAAAAAGATAGACAACAGAGGCTCCAAAATACACCCTTATGGTACACCACAAGTAACTGAACTCCATGATGAACGTTTCCCATTAACAAGAACCCTCTGTCTTCTAACACAAAGCCAATTTCTGATCAAAACTTCGAAATCACCATCAATTCCATCCCTTAGAATGTTTTTGCAATAGCCTACCTTGGGAAAATCCTTACTTAAATCCATTTACATCATGTCAACAAATTTACTCCGTTCCAGCTGTTTGGTCACCTACTCAAAGAACTCAAAAGGATTTTGATGCAAGACATCCTCTTCACAAAGCAGTGTTGACCATAACAAAACAAATTATCCCTTTCTAGGTGATTATGGGCGCATTGACAGCACAGTGGCATAGTGGTTAGCGCTCCTGTCTCACTGCTGCGCCAGACACCCTGGTTCAATTCCCGCCTCAGGCAACTGTCTGTGTAGAGTTTGCAAATTCTACCCGTGTCTGCGTGGGTTTCCAGTGTGTGCTCCTAATTCCTCCCAGAGTCCAAAAATGTGCAGGTTAGGTGAATTAGCCAGACTAAATTTTCCGTAGTGTTACGTAAAAGGATAAATATAGAGGAATGGGTCTGGGTGGGCTGTACTTCAGAGAGTCAGTGTGGTCTTGTGGGGCTGAAGGTCCTGTTTCCACACTGTAAGTAATCCACTAATAATTCTGTTCTGTTTTGACATTTTCCAGCGTTTTCCCAAAACTGAAGTAAGGCTCACTGGTGTGCAATTACTAGGGATGCTCCTTGTCTTCATCTTGAGCAAGGACACAACATTTGCTATCCTCCAGTCATCCGCCATTTTGCCTGTAGACAATGGCGACATAAAGATCAACGACAAAGATTCTATAATCAACGCCCCAGCTTCCCAGTGAATCTGAGGATAAACCCCATTCGGCCCAGTGGACTTATTTTTTCTGTATTTTCCGGAAATGCTAACGCATCCTCCTTGTTAATTCAATCGATTTGGTATAATGACCTGATTCTCACTATTTTTCTCAGCAACATTGTACTTTCCAGTGTGAATTCTGGCGAGAGATGTTCATTTCTCACTTCTCCTATTTCCTCGGACTCCACGGTCAACTTTCCACGACTATCTTGATTGGCCATAATATTTCACTTGTCACTCCTTTATTTCCCCACATACTAATAAAAAGCCTTATCTCCTCCTTGATCTTATCGGTCAACAACTTCCCATCTACCCTCCTTACTCTTCTTACCTTTCTCTTTAGACCTTTCCTGGCCACCCTATAACTCTCAAGCACCCGAACTGAACCGTCATATTTCACTTTTACACAAGCCTTCTTCTTC
The DNA here is from genome assembly GCF_020745735.1 of Hemiscyllium ocellatum. NCBI lineage: Eukaryota > Metazoa > Chordata > Chondrichthyes > Orectolobiformes > Hemiscylliidae > Hemiscyllium > Hemiscyllium ocellatum. The sequence continues at coordinate 13,250,717 of NC_083427.1, forward strand.
CTCTTGATAAGAGATTCGACGTGCTGGGTAAACCATGGCTCACTCGCAGGTAAATACATATCAAGGACACACAGTAGTTATTCCTTGAATAAGATCCACATTTCGATTGTGTCCATCCCCTGCAGTTTCCTTGCCCATCCTATCTAACATAAAATTTCACAAACGGATCCTAATTGCCTTTCCCCCCGTTCTAACTCTTGCCATGAGATTAATGCCAATCCTTTCCATCGCTAAAACAAACATACCCGGATTGTGGTCTCTATCAACCAAGTGCTCAACGACGTCCAAATCTTACACTTGGCAGGGTTCATTAACCAATACCGACTTCAATGTGGCAGCGCCCATTGTTGGCCTGTCTACATACGGTATCAGGAAACGCCCATGCATGCATTGGACTAAAATGACTCATCTAAATAACGCGAAATAAAGCATTTCCAGTCAATATTGAAAAGTTCAAGTCTTCCCACCTATTACCCTGTTCGTCTCGCTCCTATTCAGAATCATCTTTGCTATCCTTTCGTCTACATCTGTTTAACTATTCGAAGGTTTATGGAAAACGCCCAACAGGGTGACCTCTTCCTTCCTCTTTCAAACCTTAGCCCATAATATCTCAGGAGATAAGCCCTGAAAGGTCCTGTCTGCCGCTGTGACACTGTCCTTGACTAAAAATGACACTCCACTCCCTCATTTTCCATCGTCTCTATTCTTAATAAAACATCTAAACCCCGGAACCTGCAGCAAACATTCCTGTCCCTGCTCATTTATGTCTCCACAACTTCGACGATATTGAAGTCCCAGCTAACAAATCAAGCTGCAAGTTGATTCAAATTATTCTGGATACACCTGTATTGACGTAGATACACTTTCTTCCTTGCTGGTGCACCCTTGTAACCTTGATACCTTATTTATGGCCTCACTGGCCTCAACAATCTGGGCACTGGAGCTACATTTTAGTTTCCTACGTCTCTTGTGAATTAGTTTCACCCTCACGAATATAATTAGTTCCTTAAGCCTCCAGGTATTCGTGCCCTTCTAATTCAGGTGTATAACATCCTGTTTGCAGAGGTACCTCCTAGTCCAGAATGAGCCCCATTTATCCAAAAATCCGAAATGCTCCCAACTGCACCATTCCTGTAGCCACATGTTCAAATCGAAACTCTCCCTATTCCGCACCTCGCTAGCACGGGACACGGGTACCAAATCAAAGAAAACAATTGAGTTTGTTCCAGCTCCAGGCTTTCACCCGAATTCCCTAAATTTCTGCCTTATATTCACATCCTCTTTCCTACCTATGCTGTTAGGACCTAAGTGGACCACGACTTAGGGCTGATCTCTCTCCCCCTCAATGAACCCGAAAACACAGTTCATGATATGATGGATCCTGGCACCAGGGAGGCAACACATAACTGTGAGTCTTCCTCCTTTCCGCAGATACTCATAATTGTTCCCATAACTATGGCGTCGCCGATGACTAATTCTCTGCCTCTCTCTCCCGATTCCCTTCTGAGCCACAGTGACAGTCTCGGTGACAAAGATCTCTACCCCTGGCTTATTCATGTTATGTCGTTATCCCTGCCCCACCCCCACCCCTACAGCAGTATCCAAAATGTCATGATCTCTGCATTGCCTGTTCCATTTCCGGCCCTTTGACTGCAACCCATCCTCCTTTTCCTTGTACCTCAGGTGTGACTACCTCTCGTAAAACCTCTCAATAACCCCCTCCGTTCCCTGAGAATTCCGAAGTTAATGTAGCACACACTTCAGTTCCTGAACCAAGCTTTCGAGAAAGTGAGTTTGAGTGCATTTTCAGCAGATGAAGTCAGCAGAGATATATATACACCTGTACAATGTATTCTCCAAAAACGGGTGCCCCCACAATTTCATCAACAGATGCCTTAGAGAAAGACAAAGGAATGAAGACATGCCACAAACCAAAGGACTAGCCGCACTACCATACATCAAAAACATTTCTGAACTGACAGTCGGACTACTGCGACCACTAGGACCCATAACAGCACACAGACCAAAAGCCACTTTCAGACAACAACACACAAGGATGAAGGATCCGATACCCAGCATGAGCAAAACCAATGTAGTGTACCAAATCCCATGCAAGGACTGCATAAAACACTACATTTACAAACAGGAAGACAGCTAACAATCCACATCCATGAACACCAACTAGCCACGAAACGACATGACCAGCTTTCCTTCGTAGCCAAACACTCAGTTGACAAATAACATGAGTTTGACTGGGACAATAGTACTATTATAGCACAAGCCAAACAGAGAATAGTCAGTGAAATCCTCGAGGCATGGCATTCATCCACAGATTCAATCAATCAGCACATCGATCCGGACCCAACATATTGGCCACTGCAGCAGACAGCTAGAACTGACAACCGGAAGCGGCAGATAGAAATCAATATAAATGTCGGAGGAAAGATCACAGAAGCTTTTCACAGGAGGCTCCCAAGCACTGAGGGTGTCAACTAGACAGGGGACGAAACGACTGCAACACAAAATCCCAGCTTGGCGAACAGAACCACAACAGCGAGCACCCGAGCTGCAAATCTTCTCCCAAACTTTGAACACCAGAGACACTGTTGGTTAAAGTTATGTTTTTCCAGAGGAATATTCAACTGCGCTAACCTCCACTCCCATTATTTTAAATTTCCAAAGACACTATCAGAATATAACAAAAAGATCTAGTTAACTTTCCAATCCAGAACACAGGACATTTTTGTCTGGTTAGTTTTGATTTAACTGATCCACCTCCACTTTGTTCTATGTCTAAAAGTGATTTTCACATTTCCAACACTGTCCCCTCCACACTCCCTGTTGTTTGCAGCATGGCTACTACTCGTTTAATGAAGACTTGGAGATGGAAAATGTTGGAAGATATATACACACACACACACACACACAAAAACACACACACACACACACACACATTTATGCATTTTCACCGCGTCCAGCAGTTCTTCCAACATAACTTAGAATTTCAACTGTTCAGAGCATGTCTCAATTTAATGTTCCTATTCTTGTGAGTAACTCCATTGTCTCAATTCTTCAGTTAATGTCATTCACCTCTATTCTCCATACTTTTCCAGCTTCTCACTTATGAACTAATTGTCCACTTCTATTTCAGGCTGCATTTACTTCCCTCTGTATTTTACATTGTCATGTTTGGCTCCCTCGAGTATCAAGTGTTGGCATTATGGAACGCAGAGACAATTGATTGCATTGAATTAGCTTCAGTATCACATACACTCTCGTGAGCACAAAGACAGATAAAGAAGTCGTCACATACAGCAACTTTTCAGGTAACAGATACCTCGGTTCGTAATATTAAACTTTTTTAAATGTTAGATAAAGCAATTAAGAAATAAGAAGTTCAGGGGAGGACATAAATCGTCCAATTCCGCTTCAGATATTCAGGGAGAAATGAGGATTTGATCACCCAACATAGATGAAGCATGGGTTTGTCGTTACAGAGCTTTTGGTTCTGCAACCTGAACAACTCATGGAGTGAATGCTGCAGAGTGAGGAAACTCTGCACACATGGAGTGAATGCACGTGAGAAAGATTTCTGCCGTATCCATCCGGATTTTTCCAAAGTAGCAACGAACAAAATAAATGTAACGTGAGATGACGGTGATTCAACAAGGAGCGAATCACAGTGCGATGTCACCTCATAAAACATGACCTGTGGCTTGCCAACAACGTGAGCACAGTGCTGGCAGTGGCTGTTTCGCTTGCAGCTCTATTGATCTTCTATTATCTGGAACATGCCAAGCAGGAACAGTTTACATATATATCATGTATAAGACATCAGTGAATCCATTCGCTAGTGGAGGGCGAGGTGAATAAAATATTCCTCCAATCATCGTGCTGCTGCCAGTTATATCTTTTTTTTTCGCAGCATAGCGGGATTTCGCAAAGTATCCATTTTTCTGTAGGTTCCCTGAAACAATAGGGAGAGGTAGAGGAACTGATGGAACGCACAATCTATTAATATTGGAGTGTGATCGTGAACAGCCCGTTATTCTGCTGAATGCCTATTGACCTGGCAGCAACCATACTCCCGTCATTCAGAAGCAGTACTGAGGTTTTTCCTCTTCACTTATCCAATCAATAGAAAAATTGATATTTTGCAAAAGACCAATGCAAAGCAGAAAACATACTCTCCCTCTTCTTTCATACCAGCAAACAATCAAATCAAAATATCATCTGTGACTGAGAACAATGGAGCCAACGGAAACAAGGGAGCAGACTTCCAATGTCTGAAACAGTCGGAGTCGATCATCCAGTTCACGTTACCTTGTACAATGAAGTCCTAAAATCTCCCTTCACTAAAGTAAAATGCTGCCTTCCATTTTTCTCGGGAAAGGAAAATTACCGATTCACAATTATTCACGTTATATTCCACCTTTGGAATTACTACTCATTGACTTAACCTGTCTTCATTCATTTGCAGCATGTTCCTTTCTCTTGATAATATGATTTTCTTTGCCTTATGAAAGTATCAGTTAAATACGTTTGTTGCACTCCTCAAAATCATTGAAGAAGTTTGCAAATTGTTGAGGACACAACACTTATTAATGTGTTACGCTACTAGATACGTTCTGGAAATCTGATAAGACTGGCTTCTGTTAAATGCCTCTTTTAGGTTTGAGAAACAGTGTTCTCTCTTTCCTTGGGACCACATTCAAATAGTTGAATGTTGCATAGGAACAATAAGCATCAGTAGGCAATTAGGAATCTCCAGCTTGCTCCACCATTGTCATTACTGATATCATCTTGGACTCAGTCCAACTTTCCTTGGGGCATCCATATCATTCATTCACTCAATGTTCCAACACCACGCCAATGTGCGATTGCGAATTGCATCGATTCAGAAACATTTGAGGGAAGTAAGTTCTCCACATCGTGTGTTTTAAATTTGCTCTACATTACCCTAAAAATAAGATCAATTTTCTACATTACTCTACATGATGACATATCAACTCCAATCATACATCGTTAATTCATTCTACTATCTTAAATTCCTCAATGAAATTTTCTCTTTCTCTGCTAAATTACAGACAGCATAAACCTGAACCACCCATGCATTCTTCAAAAAGCAAATTCCACATCTCTGAATCAAACTATTCAACTTCTTCTGAACTGCTTCTGATGCTTCTGCAGGCCTGCGAAAGAAGGCGCACCACACTGTGCACAGTGCTCCAATTGCAGTCTCAATGATGCCTTGTTTATTTACAGCAATACTTCCTTACGTTTGTACTCAATTCTTTTAGAAGTAAACCCCGTAATGTAATTTGCCTTCCTTGTTACCTGCTGTCGCTGCATACGAGGTTTTTTTTGTGATTTGAACAAGTACCCTCTGCATCAAAGCGCTCTGACGTTTCTCTCCATTTAGATAATAAGTTGCCTTTATATTTTTCAGAGCAAAATTTATAACCTCACACTTATCGAAGTGAAATTTCATGGGTCAGATGTTGGCCCATTTTAGTCCAACTGTTTTAATTGGAAGTGAAATTATACCTTGAAAAACAACTTGATTGTTTGTTGAGTCTTTCATCGTTTGGTCTATGAATTGAACGCGGGGGGGGGGGGGGGGGGGGAATAATTGAAAGTTCCAATAACATAGGACTCAGACACATACAGGTAAATCTCGGTAATGTTGAATGCTAAAGCAGTTTTGAAGGGCTGAATGGCATCACGCTTCTTCTGAATCGTTTGTTCCTGCGCTTTTGCATAAAACAACAACTCTACACCTCCTCGAGTGCCACCAACTGGGGCATACTGGCCTCGTTCTGATCGTGGGAATTATCGGGAACATTATGTTTAACCTTCCACAGCTGACATTCTCTGCAACATTTCATCTTTGACATTGTACAGAATATTCTATAACAGCCATTTTCTGCATCATTTTCTAAGTAAGATTACTTTTGAACAGCCGGATGCCTCGTTGTTGAACAAATGACCACGTTACGATGAAGAATATTCTGTTCCAGGGAGAAGGGAGCATTTTTTCGAACTTCCCTCAGGCAGTTAAAGGGTTGATTTTCTTTACAACAGAGTATCAATGACAATCAGAATAAAGGAAATTTTCGGTCTCTATTTGTCTTCAACGAACGGGAGAGTCTATTTTAGGGTGGCAATGCTTTCACCATCCGGAGCAGAAATTTTAAAAACTTGACCTAAATCTGCTCTTACGTTACAGATTGCATGCATATCTTCATTTGTTATTCAGAATGTGTTTCTGTGTCCTTGAGCAGGTGTTAGTTTTACTGATATATCACGCATTTTCTTGATTTAATTAAAATGTTCCCATTTGTCATTTCCGATCCAATTATATAAGTGAGTCTCTAAGTAAATTGACACATTTTATAATCTCACTGGGTCTTCACTCAGACTGTTAACTTTGACTCCAGACTATTGTAAAATTGTTTCTTTACCTTCCTCGCAGTTAACGTAATGACGATCTACATCCTGATTTATAAAGACTGTGGATTGTCTCGATGTGTCAGACGTTATATGGTGGCCATGGCAGTGGCGGATTTGCTGGTCGTTATCCTCGACCTGATATTAAGACACATTCCGATTGTTTATGAGGAACTGTTCTATTTCCTGGAGTCCATCCCCGTGTGTAATATCCACGCCGTCATGCTTTATGCAGCCATTGATTGTTCAGTCTGGTTTACGGTCACTTTCACCTTTGATCGATTTGTTGCCATTTGCTGCCAGAAGCTGAAAAGTAAATATTGCAGTGAGAAAACAGCGATAGTGGTTTTGGGAACAGTGACTGTGCTGAGCTGCTTAAAGAACATGTTCTGGTTTTTTATGTTCTCAAGTCAGTATTGGCTGAAGAACGAGCCCTGGTTTTGTTTTTCCCCAATCAATGTTTTTGACTCTCCTGCTTGGGTCACAATCGAGTTCCTCCATCACATTCTAACTCCGACTCTCCCATTTCTCCTGATTCTGCTGTTCAATGTTTTCACCGTCAAACATATTTTCGCGACCAGCAGAGCCCGCAGGAGACTCCTAGATCGAAACAATGGGAACGTTCAGTGTGACACAGAAATGCAAAATCGAAAAAAATCTATTACTTTACTATTTGTAATCTCAGCCAATTTCATACTGCTCTGGTCACCGTTGATGGTGTTTTCTGTATGGAGACGGATGTTTATGTTTGGGTATTTCTCTTTTTATCTCGATCGCTTTGTGCAAGAATTGGGCTTCATGATGCAGCTCCTCAGTTCCTGTACAAACACTGCAATTTATGCCGGGACCCAATCTAAGTTCAGACAGCAACTGAACAATTTGCTGAATTATCCCTGTTCTAAATTTAACCGATCAATAAAATTCACAAATTAAACAGTCCATTCAGGTGTTTCACATTTCAGTTAAGATTTTCAGTAATAAAGCAACCTGTCGCCAAGGTAACAAAATCAGCAGCCATATGACACTATGTTATCGTTCAACAGGCTTATATGAAATCACAAGCTATTGAAGCGTTGTGCATTTGTCAGGAGAAGTCAGTTCACTTGATGAAGGAGCAGTTCTCTGAAAGCTTGTGAGTTCAAATAAACCTTTTGGACTAACACCTGGCGTCTTGTGATTTCTGATTTTGTCCATTCCAGTCCAGTGCCTGCACCTCCACATCATGTCAATGGTAACATTCTGAGTATACTGCTGGGTCAATCAACCTTATCACAGGTATAATGTTGGCATATATCAATGCTCCTCTTGTCTCAGGGACCAGAGTAAAAAGACACCATTCCATTTACTCTATGTACAGCTTCAACTTGTAAGGAACATATCATGTTCTTTTCAAAAGTGACGAACAGCAGAGCCAACTTTCTTTTGCTTGTATTTTGTTTGGAGGTCTGAGCTGAATATAGACAGTCACAGTCTATAGTCCTGATATTAAAGGAAGGGGCGGGGCCGAGATTAAAGATTGGGTTCGGGTTCACAGCTCGTTTCCTCGTGAAAAGAGAGATCAGGGATCGAGGCCACTGCTCGGGAATTAGAGTGATTGACGGGCCACAGACTATTTCTAGGTGAACAGAGCGTATGTGGGACAAGCAGCAGTTGCTACGAGAAATGAGGGAACACAAGACACCTTTGGGAGAAACGCAGTAAAAATGCAGTATAAGTTGTGGGAACAAGTTGTTGCTCGGAGTACAAAGTGGAGGTGGAGCTTTAGGCTGATGCGAGAGAAACGCACAGGTGTGGGACAACTATGGGTTGCTATTTGAACATTACTGGCGTAGGTATACAGAACACTGTGAAGGGAAAGGGGTGGGAATGAGAACATAGTGCGAAGCCATGTGGACACGTTGTAGAAGGACTGCTTGCCGGTGTTAAGTGAAACTTTTGGCTGCAGCCAATAATCTTTTGCGGGGGGGACCAAAGTAGAGGAGAAACTCGGGCATTAGAATTGTTGGGATCAGCTGTTGTTTTAAGAGAAAAGGGTGCTGCGTGCTGTCACAAACCATTGATAGAGGGTATCAACATTGATGAAAAGAGTTTCTCGTGCAGAACAGTGTGGTGTGTGGTCACAGGCCAATGATGAGAGATAGAGGGTGTGTGGGGTCAACGTCTGTAATAATGCGAATATGCTGGGTATTGTAGCAGACCATTACATGGGGAGCTGAGTGGGACATGACCGCATAATGAAGAAAAGAAGCAAAGTGAGAGTGCGTCCACTGGACGTTGTTTGGGGAATCGTGTTGGGGTGTAGTCAATGGTTCTTGATGAAGGTAGTAATTGTGGAAGGACTACAGGCCGTTTCGACGTGAAACATTTTTGAATGATTCACAGGACCTGGCTAGGGGGACAGCATAACAGTAAGACCATAACATTCTTTCAGGTGATCAGAGTTGGTGGGACCTCTGGCTTTGCTGAAAGAACGAAATTGTGCTGGAACAGCATAATTTCGCTGTGACAGCCGTGAAGCTTGGAACTCAACCGTAAATAGGGACCAAGTTGGAGCAGAGATGATACCATTGTTGAGGAGATGCATATTTTTTTGATTGAAGAGAAGTTGGGTTAAAGGTTCAGAGCCATCTGTTCCAGGTCAATAGAGTAAACAGCTTATCAGGCAATTTCATTTAATTTTCTAATGGTTGATGCAGCATGAATGATCGGATAAAGAACCGACAGAACCAGGATAATCAATGTTCTTTCTGTAAGCTTTCATTCACCGCTCCCTGCTACAAGAAAACTCTTCTGCTTTATGTCTCTTTTTGTCTCCCTGCCTCTCAGAGTTTTCGACGTTTTTTCCTCTGATACACAAACTTGCACTTGAGACAACCTACTTGACTAATATTGCGTTGCCAATGATGTGTTTTTTTTCTCGTTTGTTTCTATATTGGAGCAGTTGCTGTTTTGGCTTCAAATAATCAATTATTTGATGATAAGTTAAGATATCCTAATTCCTCTTAATTTTGCTGTTAACAATACTGAAATAATAACGCATCTTTTGTTTAAAGCCTGTTAGTTTAACCCAACAAATTGCATTCACAACACATCAACTTACATTTGATTCTAAAATAATCGTATTTGGGGGTGAATATGCCTTCTTATGTTTTAAGGAGGGTGAGTCCAGTGCATAGCTGGGTTGAGAACAAAGCCCGTTACTAGTGAAACAGAGTTGGTATGGGACGATTGACTGTTGATAAGTAAACACACTCGTGGTTAAGACAATAGACTAGTAGGAGAACAGAGATGTGTTGTGAAAACAGAATATTGCAGTGATAACAGAATGGACATTGTCATTGCGAGGGGAAGAGACGGGTTATTGGTACGGTACAGAATAGTGTGGTGCACAGGTCATAGTCCCACTATCTGTCCTGACAAAAATGTGGGAAAAGGCTCCTCAGGACGTTCTTGGGAGAGCAGAGTGGGACTGGGAGAGCAGGCCATTGCTAAGGGAATACATGAGATATGATGTCACAGGCTAATGCTAATGAACAGAGCTTGTATTGTCTCAAAATTTCTTGTTAAGACAATCTACATGGGCAGTAGAACAGGTCGTTGCGAGATTAATAGAGTGGGGTATGACCATAAAGCATTATGAAACGAAAAGAGTGTTTGTGAGTACATAGGCCGTTTCTCTGTGAACAGTGTCGGGATGAGTTACAGACCATTGCTCGGGGAACAGTGCGAGTAATCTTCCGGAGCGATTCGAATAAATTGTATCAGAATTTGATCTTATCCATATCCATAATTTGCATATCCCTTGCGTGTTCTTCATGATTGACATTCTGACCTCTCTTTGTTAGCGCAATGTTTAATTTGTTCAATTGATTTTCGGAGATCGACCTCATCTCATGATGATTGAACATACATATATGCTATTATTGTTCTCTGTTCCTTGTTCAAAGTGCATGTGTTAATCTCCCTGTTTCCCTCTCCTCTGTCTTGCCAGGATATCTGTAAATTGCCACATACAACCGTTAGTCTTTTTGTGTTAGTTCATGGTGTGCATAACTCCTGTACAATCACTTTCCTCTTTCCTCTTTACCTGACAACAATTAGTAATAAAATAAGTTGTAGTCCTAGTATTTGGTGACATAGTCACATTAGTACTCTGTTCTCTGTGTAAAACGTCGAGGGAAATTATGTTTAATACTCGGTACGAGAATGAAGCAGTATTTGCCCGAGTGACAGTGAACCCTGCTCTCTCACTTTCTCTCTCTCGCTCACACACACACACAGTAACAAAGGGGCACGGGATGAAAACATAATAATGTTTTTCCACTTATTAAAGCTTATTTAAAAATCACAACGTCAGATAAACACAGCATATGCGCATCTCTGTATAAGGTTAAAGACTCATCTCCAGCCGACACTGTGCCAAACATCATGTGGAATCAAATTCTGCGTTTGTAACCAAACCATGGAACATGAAATTATTACGACTGTTCACGGGAATGTTGAGAGACAAAATCCAGCAGATAACCGGAAAAATCAGAAACAACATTGTTGGGAATGTAGCATTGACTCCTTGGTCAGAACACTGCTGAAACTGTGCTGGGAATTAGTGTTTGATGTAGATTACTTCGAGGAACCTTCTAATGTTTGCCTGTTAGTTGCTACCCGTCTGTGTTTTTCTCTGGTCCGCTCTAATGTGAATCTGCTCACACCCTAAAAAAAAGGATTCAGATTATATACCCAGATTGAACAAAAATAACAGAGTTCAGTCATTCATGCAAAGTAGTCTCGAGTCTATTGACTCCATTAACATTTTCTGCAACGCGGTTAAATTATCTTACAAACTCTCCCTGTCGACAAAGTATACATTTTTAAAAATTGATTGCATGTAAAAATTAGATTCAAAAATAGTTTGTTTCTCTATGTTGTCAGACTTTTGCACAGACCTCTCAAATATTCATATTGATCGTTCTCTTTGCAACTTCTCTGCAGCAGTAACATGGTATTCTGTTGCATGTTCTCCAAACTGATGCGCTTTATATGATACAAGCTGCCTATATGCAACGCAAAACAATACTGCTTAACTGTATTTGGCCTGATATCGCCCATCTGAGCACCCTATCTGTATGGTCCTGTAGGTTAATACTTTGGTCCTCACTACTTACCAGGCCATGAGTGTTTCTGTAATCTGTGAATTGACTGATCACACCTCTGCAATCACGCCTGTTACGTTTTAAGGTGAGAGCAACAGTTTTTCTTTAATCAGAAAGAAAATCAAAGATTATGATAAAAGACAGGCAAGTGGAAATGCGGTGAATTAGATGAGACACAATCCCATCGTTGAGCCGTGTGGCTTACTTGTGCTTATACGTTTAATGACTGAATTCATCTCTTAAGGAGGGGTACACTGACGATTCCCAAAGTTAAATAGCTCTCCGGCGTGTCGCTAAAATGCAGATTCGAAACTACTTATCAATCCATGCTGAGATTAAATTTGAACGATCTTCCTCCTTCGGCACTCTGATGTAATCTCCGTCAGTACAATGGGGTCAATGTGTTCATGATTTTCGCTCTTAAACATTAGGATGTTCCATTCTTTTTATCACATTGTATTTATTAGGAATATCCATATTCTCACACAACAAGGGAGAGACTAAAGAAGTCACAATGGGAAAAAAACTGACAAACTCACAAATACAGACTTAGTGATGTCATAAGGATATAGAGTGACAAAAAAAATTGCTCAGACCACATTGTGTCTTGACTCAGTGTCTGATCCTGTGACGTAACTGCGCAAGAGTGATTGATGGGGAGAGTTTGAAGAGGGAGATCTACACAGTACAGCACACTCTGCGTATCTGAAATGTCTGATTTGGTCAGGTGAGAGGGAGATTTAGTTTGGATGCAATTTGCAGTGTACGATCGTGAGGGAATCAGATGAAGATAGTGCGGACATTTACTTTACATTTAACGCTGTGTTGTTCCTGTGATGGGATGCTTTCATTCGGATAGCAGGGGATAAATATTTAGAAAACCTGAATAATTCTATCCCCGTCTACTACTGCTATTAACAGAAAACTAACGCCACCAGAAATAGGTAACAGTTTATCAATTTTCTTTTCTTGCATTATGAAAACATTGTCTTGAATTTTAGAATGCTCCAGTCTGCAACATTCGGTAATAGTCAACACTTATCAGTAAAAGACTAAAATCTTTCTGGCAGAGGTATTTGTCTTCTTGTGCAGCTCGGGAAACTGCATGTAGAATGAATGCTCCGTTATTACAGAATTGATCAAGCCAAACCTTTGCATGAACCATTGCATTTCTCTCCTGACCACCTTGAGAAAGGCACAATCGAGAAATTGGTATGCAACAGACTCTTCACGCCCAAGCTCACTCTGCCCAAGTTACTTCGAGGACAGGTGGAAGTGGAGGCTCACAGAGACTGGGCATGAATGAAGCATCTCACATGTACTTTCCACCAGGATCCAACATCTGTCTTGGTGCCCTTTGGTAATTCTGGTGATGACTTTCTCCCAAATGACTTTGATAGTCTGCTCAGTGAACCAACTGACAAAATGATAATTTCCTGAATTACCTCGAGGACATTTTATGTTGATCACTGTGAGATGGATTTGTTGTCAAAGGTGTTTTTCATACACACTGCTTCTCTGGAAAGATCCTCTGCTCACCACTCCTCCTCGTAATGGTGATCATCGTTATTTTTATATATCTCACAGCTCGTGATTTTGAAACCCTCACTTAAAACCCATTTCAATTCTCTTTCTTAAAGCAGTCCGAAAGTTAGAAATCTGCATTCACCACTGAAGTAGCTCATTCTTGCAACCATTATTGTAAATCAGGTCTACTCTCTATCCAATGTGTTGACAATGTTATCTGATAATTTGGTCTCCCACTGTACGCAATATTCCAGTTGAGGTCGAATAAATGACTTGTACAAGTTTAATGTCAACTGCTTGTTCTTCTATTTGTAAACTGGCCAATAATATAAAGAGGGCAGTAAAAGCTTTTTCAGGTATGTGAAAGGCAAAAAAAAATGGTTAAGACTAAAATTGGCCCCTTGAAGCCAGAAACAGGGGAATACATTAACGGGAAGAAAGAAATGGCAGAAGAATTCAATTGGTACTTCAGATCTGTGTTCACTGGGGAAGACACAAGCAATCTCCCTGAGGTAAAATTGGCTGAATGACCTGAACTTAAAGGAATTTATATTTGCCAGGGATTGGTCTTGGAGAGACTGTTAGGTCTGAAGGTTGATAAGTCCCTGGGGCCTGATTGTTTACATCCCAGGGTACTGAAGGAGTTGGCTCGAGAAATCGTGGATGCATTGGCGATTATTTTCCAGAGTTCGATAGATTCGGGATCTGTTCTTGCGGATTGGAGGATGGCTAATGTTGTACCATTTTTTAAGAAAGGTGGGAGAGAGAAAGCAGGATATTATAGATCAGTTAGTCTGACGTCAGTGGTGGGAAAGATGCTGGAGTCTATTAGAAAGGATGAACTTATGGCACATCTGGATAGTAGTAAAAGGTTAGGTCAGAGTCAGCATGGATTAGTGAAGAGGAAAGCATGCTTGACTAATCTTCTGAAATTTTTTGAGGATATAACTCTGAAGATGGACGAGGGAGATCCAGTAGATGTAGTGTACCTGGACTTTCAGAAAGCATTTTATAAAGTCACATATCGGAGGTTGATGAGCAAAACTAGGGCGCATGGTAATGGGGGCAAAGTTCTAACTTGGATTGAAAATTGGTTGGCTGATAGTAAACAAACAGTAGTGATAAACGGCTCCAATTCGGAATGGCAGGAAGTAACCAGTGGTGTACAGCAGGGATCAGTACTAGGACTGCAGCTTTTTGCAATATATGTTAATGATATAGAAGATGGTATTAGCCATAGCATTAGCAAATTTGCTGATGATACTAAGCTGGGTTGCAGGGTGAAATGTGATGAAGATGTTAGGAGATTACAGGGTAACATGGACAAGTTAGTTAAGTGGTCAGATGCATGGCAGATGCAGTTTAATGTGGATAAATGTATGATTATCCACTTTGGTGGCAAGAATATGAAGGCAGATTACTACCTAAATGGAATCAATTCAGGTAAAGGGGAAGTACAGAGAGATCTGCGTGTTCTTGTACATCAGTCAATGAAGGTAAGCATGCAAGCACAGCAGGTAGTGAAGAAGGCTAATAGCATGCTGTCCTTCATAACAAGAAGGGTTGAGTATAGAAGCAAATAGGTTCTTCTGCAGCCGTACAGAGCCCTGGTGAGACCACACGTGGAGTACTGTGTGCAGTTCTGGTCTCCAAATTTGAGGAATGACAATCTGGCTATTGTGGGAGTGTAGTGTACGTTCACGAGGTCAATTTCTGGACAGGCAGGATTGCCTTACACTGAAAGACTGGAGCGGCTGGGCTTGTATACCCTTGAGTTTCGAAGACTGAGAGGGGATCTGATTGAGACATATAAGATTATTAAAGCATTGGACATTCTGGAGGCAGGAAACATGTTTCCACTGAGGGGTGAGTTCCGAACCAGAAGACACAGCTTAAAAATACAGAGTAGACTATTTAGGACAGTGATAAGGAGAAACTTCTTCACCCAGAGAGTGGTGGCTGTGTGGAATGCTCTGCCCCAGAGGGCATTGGAGGCCCAGTCTCTGGATTCATTGAAGAAATAGTTGGATAGAGCTCTCAAGGACAGTGGAGTCAAGGGTTATGGAGATAAGGCAGGAACAGGATACTGATTAAAGATGATCAGCCATGATCATACTGAATGGTGGTGCAGGCTCGAAAGGCAGAATGGCGTACTCCTGCACCTATTGTCTACTGTCTATATTGTCTATTCTTTGTCTGTAATGGCCAGGTAGAGATAGAAATTAGGATTTTTAATGAGAACAGTGTTTGAGAACAATTCTGTCGTATCCAAAGGCACGGTGGGTATCTGCTTATGAATGCCCAAGCACTGCCTAACTTTGAAGAGAAGGATTCCGAAGTCTCTTTCATTTCGGTTGAGAAAATCGTTAAACATGTGAAGTAGCTGGCGCGAATATAAGTAATGTTGATCCAAACAAAGCTGTAAGTAGATGTAGTGAACTATGTGCATCATTATCAGAGGACATACGTGGTGAATATGAGTTTGAGTATGAGGCTGTGAAGAAAGCTATCCTGAGCAGGTATCAACTATTGCCAGATGCTGGTAGGCAGTGTTTCAGCAATCCAAGGAGGAACCCTGATCGAAGGTACTTTGAGTTTAAAAGAATCGAACAAAGTAAACTTGTTGGGTGGATAAGGGCAGCGAAAGTAGGGCACACATATGACACCATTAGAGAAACGTTTATTTTGTAGGTGTTCATTAATTCACTTCCTGAAGTACTGAGCTCTCACGAGGAAGATCATAGTGTTTACACTGCAAGATTAGCGATGGAAATGAATGATTATTGTAAACTGTTTCATACATCAACGTTTGGCTTCCCACGTTTGTGAGGAATAGAAATCATGGTAAAGTGATATACTTCAGAGGTCAGGGGAAATTAAGTCTCATGTTAGACAGTAAAATAGTTCACCACTAAGTAAAAAGGATATCCGTGTGGATGAAGGAGAAAGAAGACAGCTCCAGTCTTTTCTGTGCAATAACGCATGCCAAATGCAGTCCCAGATTTGGTGGTTTAGAAAATGTCCTGGGAAGACGGATGTGAGAAAAAAAAACACAAGCTTTGTTGTTTTTGTTCACACGAAAAACTAAACATCTGCAACAGAATATACAATATGAATAGCGGCTGGTTGAGAAGGGGTCGCCAGGTGTCATTAAAAAATACTAGTAAGAATCTGGCTTACTCATATATGCGAGTTGAATCAGATAATAAAATTACATTTCTAAGAGATTTGGTAGCATGTCAGTCGTTGTTTTTTATGAGATGACTAGTTGAGAAGAAGCATTGCAAGAAAAAGTTGGAATAACTGTAGACAAATCAATGCCCAGTTATCTAAAGTGAGTTAGGAATCCCCAGTCAGGAGTGATGAAGTGATTGTAGGGCGAATAGAGAAATTTTCGTTAACGGGATTCCAATTTGTCTTGTGTAGGATTGACGCCTATCGTGCTTGAAAAGCTAGCTGACAATCAGGCAGTGGAGAAAATACAGGAAATATGTCTTGGGACTTTTCATAACTGTATGATAACAAGATCATAAATCCACAGATTAAAGTAGGAAGAGATATCAAAGAATGAAGTCAAGGCTTTTGTAGGACAATCAGCAGAGATGATGTTTGAACAAATAGTTATGAGAAAAAAAAAACAATAAAACAGGTGGAGAACAAAATGATATTTTTAGTTCCAAAAAATTTAATGAAATGCAACAGAAAGTCAAAAGTCTAAATCAATTGTATCAAAAAGTGTACATCAAAGAATAACCCGACAGTATCCAAAGCGTTACTATTGTAAAAATAACCTCTTGATGAGGAAATGGAGATGACCAAATATTCAAACGAATGAAAAATGGGACGAAGTTTGTCAAGTTGTGTAATCATGGGGCTACGGAATTGAAGTGTTGCAAATAGCATACGTATTACCAGTAGGAAGTCATTTAGAAGTAAGCAAAAATCAAGCCAAAATATGAACACATTTTCTTTTGCTCTGGACTGCCTAAGGATATGCCTGGAGTTACCAAATATTCTGTCGTTTTTGTTTGTGGAAGCTATTTATTTCAATTAGGAGGTTTCTGTTTTTTACTGTATCATTTTATTATTATTTGGGTCATTGAGCAAAGAAAACATTTCAATGACCACTAACTTCTACTTTAAGCAACTTGTTTGCAGTGTGAAACAGTTCTTGAACAGTACTATATGTGTAATGGTAACTGAAGCCTTTACATACCGAGCAGAATTCAGTTGTGATCTGACAGGGCCATAATATTGCAGTTTAGAGTATCAACTGTTAGTTTACACAGTAATTAAGACCCCGTAATTGGGCAAAATAGAGGACAGTTCATTACATGGGAAATAGCATCCTTTCTAATAGAGCGAGAGCTGAAGAGTCAGGAACAAAGAACTGCAACGTTCCATTCGGATCATGGACTCTTTATTCCTCATTGAATCCAGTGCTAGAAATGACTAATATTGATTGATGCACTCACAGAAAATATCCCACAGCGAGTGATTCACATGGAGTTTCTCTAAGTAGAAAGCTTGCTTCAAAGAGTCTCAGACTTTTGACCAAAAGTGTTTTTTTTTACTGCTTCTGCTTACAGTGAACTACGAATATCTTTGTTACTAAAACAAAGTTCCATTGATACAGATACAGTTAAGGTAGTAATATTACAACAATGTACCCATTTCTTCCATCATATCTCCAACTGAACTCCGTGATATTACACCGAATGTGTAGTAGAAGATGAGTACACTGTATTGCTACGTAAAATCATAGTCATCGAGTCTTGCAGAACAGAAATAAACGCTTCTGTCCAGTCTGTCCACACTGAAAATAATCCCCTTCTCACCTGCTGGGTACAGTGCAATAGTGGGTGGCACGGTGGCACAGTGGTTAGCACTGCTGCCGGTTTCCTCCCACAATCCAAAGATGTTCGGGTCAGGTGAATTGGCCATGCTAAATTGCCCGTTGTGTTAGGTAAGGGGTAAATATAGGGGCATGGGTGGGTTGCGCTTCGGCGGATCGGTGTGGACTTGTTGGGCCGAAGGGCCTGTTTCCACACTGTAAGTAATCTAATCTAATCTAATCCGACAAAAGCTTTCCTGTTCAAGTACTTCACGAAATGTCTTTTGAACGTTGTAATTGTACCTACATCTGCCACTTCCCAGGTATTTCATTCCACACGCGAAACACCCTCTGTGTAAAGTATTAAATCCTCATGTCTTTATTTAAACCTTTCTCCTCTCACAATAAAACTTATCCTCCTAGTTTTCAAATCCTTTCGCCCAGGTAAAAAACAACTGAAATCTATCCATCTCCCAAATTATTGCATAAACTTCTATGACGTCAACTGTCAACCTTGTACGCTCCAGTGTAAAAATAAAATCCCCGCCTATGTAGTGTCTCTTTGTGATTCTAGCATCTCATACCCGGCAACATTACTGTTAAATTTCTTCTGAACGCTGTCCAACTAAACACTTTCCAACCCCAAAACTGCATCAGATCACCTGCTGTGGAAACCTCTATCCGCGTCTTTGCACATGCTGAGCTTGTCTAAAGCAATTAGTCTGACCAGCTTTCACCGATATGTATCTCTGCTCATCTAAAATTCGGCTGCTTGGAACTTCATCCGAACGACGTCCAGTTCAAAAATCTGTGTCTTGTTATATTCACTGGCTCCTGACCCATAAATGGCTCACATGTATAATCCCTATCCTTAGCTTCAAATCCGTCATGACCTCGTCCTTCCGTTCACTTTAACTTCTTTCAGGCCAACAAACCCTCCAGCTGTGTGCTCACCTATCGCTTTGAGCATTCTGTATTTTCCTCACTGCAGTGTTAACAGCTGTGCTTTCAATTAAACTTGTTATCCCCATTCTGGACTCTCTTATGAACCTTTCCATTTATCAAGCTACCTCTTCTCTTTAAGACTCCACAAAACCTCGCACATTAGAAACAGTAGCCTGACATTACTTATCATGATTATGTTATCTTTCTTGTGAAGTAGTAACGCTCTTGGGAGAGTCTTCGGAGGGACTGCATGCTCCAAACACTTTCATAAACTAAAGTCGTGTCGAAGTGAGCATGGTTCAGTTAATCTGAGTTTGATATTTAGCCATCTGAATTTGCAGGCGTTAAACAGTCCATCGGTAAATTCAAATTCAAAACATATCCTTTTTTAGGTTTTGGGAAGGTTTTGTTTTGAAACTACAGTCAGCTTTCGTTCATAGAGACAGATTTACATTTTGGAATGGGAGCCAATCTTGATCCTAACCGCTGATAACACTTTTTTTTCTGAATTGCAGGGTGTAGTCAAGACAGAAGTATTCAAAGATTACAGGCTTAAGTTTTTCTTAGTTTATGCTATACATGTTGTCTAATTCTCAAGCGGCATTTGACAGTATGGTTTTCAGAGAGATTCAGGTGGATACACGTGGTTTTACCGATAAAGGGACCAAAGTAAAAGGCAATGGTGAACGCGAGTTTGGGCGATTGGATTCAGTTCCTGCTTTCCTTGTCAAATGTGCAACGTGACCTAAAGCAACTGGAAAATTGCACAGAAAAGTGAGACATGAAACTTAATCAGATAGGTGTGAAATAATCAGTTTTGGAAGTACTAATAAATGAAAGGAAGAGGCGATCGATTGTGGAATTCAGTAAAAGACCACTGGTTACAGATCTGCCGCTCTTACCTTGGGCGGGTCAACATGTTAGTTCCGCGAGAGCTCTTCCCTGTTCCCTGACTAGGTGCAGCAAAATGTCGAATGTTAGTAAATGACTCTGTTGAAAAGAGCATATCGGTAGGTGCGGGATTTTGACCCCAGAAATCAGAGATCTGAATGGGTTTTCTTTTCATTTTTGTAACAATCTGTTGCTAAAGCCATGATTCAGCTGATCAGACAGTTAAAGGGGACAGGCGAGCTCTCTTTTGAAATGCGGATAGCTCAGTTGTTGTGGATGGTGGATGCGTTATTGTGATTTCAGTGTCACCAGGTCAGCTTCGATGGCCTCCTACAGGGCGATAACAGCACAGATCTCTGGAGCTCAACCTTGTCTTCTGAGTAATTTCTCACAGCGGGCACTGGCAAGGCAATTTGGGAATGAGCAGCTCTGGGGATTACTGGTCGCAGTAGATCTCTCTCAGAGTCACATGCCGGTTCACAGCGATGAGGCACCTTAAATCCAGCAATGGCTGGAGAGCTGTTCGAAGCAACCTTGCTCACACGTTGTAGGGAGCTTTCCCGATACTTAGTTACTTCATCTGCACGCTCCTGGCACGTTTTGAACAAGTTAATGTTCATAAACACAAAATGTGTAAATGTAGATAAAAATATTGCATGCGACTATCTGGCTGCAGTAAGAACAATGATAGAAAATGAGGCCGTTTGTAATGAAAGCTGATGACATTGTGAGAATGCCCCTAAATGTGTAACCTGGAAAAGCGCAGCTGGTCAGGCAGCATCCAAGGAGCAAGAGAATCGATGTTTCGGGCATGAGCCCTTCTTCAGGACATTTCGGGCTCATGCCCGAAACGTCGATTCTCCTGCTCCTTGGATGCTGCCTGACCTGCTGCGCTTTTCCAGCAACACATTTTCAGCTCTGATCTCCAGCATCGGCAGTCCTCACTTTCTCCTGAATGTGAAGCACCTAGATCCGGGGGGGCGGGGGGAGGTTATGTGAAAAACCTCCATCCTCGCAGCTGGTGGAACTTGCAATAAATTAGTCAATGAATCGGACCACATTACATACGAATGGGAAGAGGGCATTCAGCTGTGCTTTTTCATTTAATGTAAACATATTGTTTTCTACAACAGGTCATTTTACCACATCATCCTAATGTACCCTCCGCTATAGACAACGAGAAGTACATATTTCAGTTAGAATGGAGCAGTTACTTTGCCTGAGGCCACTATATCGATGACTTGGATGTAAATGTACAAGGCATGCTTGGTAAGTTTGCAGATGACATTAAGATATATAGTCTAGTGGATAGTGAGAAGGTTTATCAAAAATTGCAGCAGGACGTTGATGAGCAAGATAAGTTGGTAGAAAAATGATGTTTAAGAGAATTAAATGTAAGCTTTGGCCTTTTGGAGAGTCACATCAAGTCAGCAGTTTCATGGTGCATGGAAGAACCTTAAGGAATGTAGTGGAACAGAGAGACCTTGACGTTTGGCTGCATGGTTCTCTGAAAATGGAGTTACAGTTAGACAGAGCAGTGACGAAGGCTTTTGGCACACTGGCCTTCATTGGTTTATACGCTGTGTATGGAATTTGTGAAGTTATGTTGCAGTTGTGCAGTACGTTGGTGAAGCTGCACTTGGACTATTAATTTCAAATTTAGTCATCTTGCTGAAGGAAATAAGTTACTAAACTAGAAAGAGTGCCGAGAAAAATACATGAATGTTACCAGGACTGAATGGTCAGACTTATAGGTAGAGGTCGTCGTACAAGCTTATTTGTTATTCGTGAGAACATAGAAGACTGAGTGCGGATTTTGGAGAAGTGTTGGAGATCATGACAGACAAGAATAGGGTGAGTCCAATCAGTCTTTGTCCGAGGGTTGGGGTTTCGAGGACCAGAGTGCATCAGTTTAAGTATAAAGAGGAAAGAATAAAAGGGAGGCTGAGGGGGTCTATTTTTATGCAAAAGGTAGTACGCATATGGAATGAGCTGCCAGCAGAGGTGGTTGAGACAGGTATGTGAAGAACATTACAAATACATTTGAACAAATACCTGGATAGGAAAGTTTAAAAGGATATAGGGCAAGAGCAGAGAAATGAGATTAGCATTGTTCGAAATTTTGTTCGACACGGACTAGTTTGGGCCAAACGTCCCAACTCCATGCTGAAGAACAAAAAGTGCATTTAAGTCGTCATTGGACAAGCATATGGACGTACATGGAATAGAGTAGGTTGAATGGGCTTGGGATTGGTATGACAAGTCGGCGCAACATCGAGGGCCGAATGGCCTGTACTGTGCTGTAATGTTCTATGTTCTATAACTGTATAACTCTATGATTCCTAAATCTTCTGGGATAAAGAACTCGAAAGGTACGGACTGTGCTGACTGAAGAATCGACTGCGATTTTAAAGTCGTTGCTCTTGTTCCGGACACGATCCATATTTTGAGAATACTGCAATAATCTGAAGTAAAACCACTCTCAGTAATGGAGAGCACGCAGTTACCATCGATTGAGTGAAAAATCTATTGGTTCACTAATCCCACTTGAATGTTTCAGAGCCTGGAGAATGTAGAACACTTAGAGATTAGTGCAGTTAATACTGAATGATACAAAATTAGTAAGTGGTCAGATCATTTTCAATTATTGTTCACAAGATTAGAAAAATCAAAGGCTTTGATCTGTGGTGTCACAGCATCATATAGTGTGAAAACAGAACCTTTGGTCCAACCAGCCGAAAACTTCCTCAAAATTCAAAATCTTTCTTATTAAACACTTACCTAAGTGTCTTTTAAACGTTGTATGTGTTCCTTGAAATAAGAAACAATCTTTGGATTCCATTGAAACTATTGGTCAGATTTACAATGGAAAGCATGTTCCACGCCGAGGATAATGCCACGTGGACGAAGAGTCGACAAGTCAGTGAGAAGGATAGAGAAACTACACTTCACGAAATTTAGGCAAAGAACTAATAAGTGTATAGGAAGACTGGCGTTGCCTTCATCACAGAAGAAATGATAGAATTTAGTTTATTTTCAAACTAAAAGTTTTCCTGGAAAGAAAGTGACTGGAGCACGGCTGGAATCTAAAACACAAACTGAGTGCATGCAAGTTAACACTCTGTCCATTTGTCCAAGTGGTCAATTTGACCTAAAGTTCGAATAATATGAATTAAGTTAATTTTATTGAAGAAAACTCAAACAGCTCAGAACTTCATTTAGTTATTCCGGTCATGGATGTATTCACGTGGCTCAATTTTCCATCGTTGGTAAAAATGTCAACCGCTTGACTTCCTCTTTTTTCAAATCCACGCACTAAATCAGGGTTCGTTCAAAACTCTTAACTCCTTCTGTAATTTTCCCTGCCATTTTGCCGAATTCCATTAATATTTTGAAATGGTCTGGGATCAGACGACGTCAGTCGAAGAGTTTGCTTCCACTGTTTCTGCATCTTCTACACTCGTGAGATCAACCAGCATTATCAAAAACTGCTCTCAGTCCAGTTCCACTCACTTTCTCCCTTTCCAGTCAGGCAGAAGGTTTAAACGTTTGAATGTCTGTGCAACACATTCACAAGCAGATTCTTCCCCACTGTTATCAGATGTTTCTATCGACCTCACAGCGTTAGTATTGATCTCGCTCTCACTCTCTCTGTTTCCACACCTTCCCTGTAGCTGAAACACTATATTCTGCACGCATTCTGCTATCCTGATGCACCTTCTATGATACGATTTACCGGCAATGCACAGAAAACAACACATTTCAGTTTATCTCGGTATATGTGATAATACTAAATCAAATCACATCAAAACATCGGTCCCTTGCTTTTGTCGGCATTGCACTTTTCTGGATTTGGATATGTGAGGTTGAATTTGCAGTCTGCAAAAATTCAGCTACATGGTTTGTCATGAGGAATAATATTGTTGCCTGCTGCGTAAATTGATGTATCAGGTTATTAGGTTAGAAATACTATCAGTTGTTATTCAATCGGGAGATTTCTCGGACTGAGAAAGAGTAATGATTAAGTATCTGTAATTCTAACCATAGAGTGCTCAGCTCATTTTCCTGTTCCTATTGCACAGTAAGTATTTGAGAATTTGACGAATTCTCGCATAGCCCTCCATGCCAACCAACACATGTCCCGACACTCATGAGCAATGACGTTCACAGAATAGAATATGAGGCATGCACATTCATTGTTGTTATAGAGGAAAGAACCATTTGGGAATGATGGCTATGAAGACGAGTTTTCAATACATGTGTTTAAATCAAGCATCAGTGAAATTGCTGCATTGTAATGTAATTCTGTGTGGTGTATTCCCGTTTTCGTAGAAATGAAATGTTTGATTGAGACATTAAATCAATGGTCGTTGGATGATCTTCATGCAGATTATTTTGTATATAACATGCAATCCAATGTGTTCCGTCTGTCAATCTCTGGCTTTTTAGAGAAAATGGAATTCATTTTGTATTTCACTGTGTTTGATATTGTATGCGACTAATGAAATATATCAACATTTCCCTGTCTCTCACTATCACAGTCAGTAATGACTGGGAATGCGTGATTCACTTTGTGGCCTGAAAGCGGGTGCTTGTGTATTTCATTGAGTCATTGAATCTTACTGACTGTAATTGTGAATTACCATGCTTCTTCCGCAGTCTCTAATCTTATACATGACAGCAACGTTTGTTTTGCACTCTCCTTTCTTCTTTTCTTTGCAAGCACAGTGTACACCAATAGGTTAGCTCCATTTGTAGGATGCTGTTTGTACTTACGTCTTGAATATTGTAGTATACAGATTGTTGTGTACAATGTTTTGTTTTATCATTAATTTATGTGTCTCCTAAGCAGGGAAATCTACATTATTTTAGAAGGAGAAAATTCTGCCTCCACTCAGCTGTTCCCACAGCTTTTATCGAAATAAGGTCATAATGAACTCTTTAGCTTAATAACATTTCAAAAGAACATTGACAGATTTTGTTTTCCAGAATTATGCATTTTTGTTTGCTGTTTCCAGTATCCCTTGCATCAGATTTTAAAATGATGCATGGATTTAATATTAATTACAATGTTTGCTGTTATTTCGTATTGATAGATTGAAACGCCATTTTTCTATCTGACATTTGATGCGATTGGAGACTGTGCCTTATGTACAGTTGTATTTATTGAACGATGGGAGAATTTATCTCTTTCTCTCGTGCTCTGCTTCAATACAGGAATAAAATATTTGGAATGTGAGATCAGAGTGGAACTGAACAATTCCAATTTCTGCGCCTGTGCGATTCGGGTCATTTCTATGTTTTAGTGATGATAAGTGTGCATACTATCTGAGATACGGAACTGCCTGCATTATTCCTTGTTTCTCAGTTGGACAGCGAAATGAAGAGCTTCAGGGAAAGTTTGTGATCGGCTGAAAGTCAGACAAGGATAAAATGAATAAAGTTACAATAATGACCAAAGTCAAGGTGAGGATCAGGGGAAACTGTAAATCTGAATAAACAAAATACTGAAATTAAAATCGCAGAAAAATTGCCGTCCGAATGCACATTCAAAAATTGAATTGTTCTTAGACGTTATAATATGAAACACTCTGTCATGTTAGTTCGTTAATTACATGATGTATAATCCCTGTCAGATTATGTGTGAATTATCTGTGATTTCTCATCATTAACTCGATTGTTGCAGGTTACTCACAGTTTTAAAATAATTTATAGCAGTGAAAGGACCTTATTTCAAACCAGACATGCATTCGTTTTACACACTATCTGATGTTTCTATCATAGGTGATAGTGTCATTTTTTTCTATTTACACACACAGGGAGTTGTTGTCTAGCTTTTGAAAGAAAGGGATCTTCCTCTTAACATATCCGATGATCTTTGAACGAAATAGTGGCTGTGTCCTTCATTGACCTGAAATCATGGTGTAAACGATGAGCCTTGCACGCAGATGTTTAACTCGATTCCCGACAACCAATGTCATGTTATTCATTGAAGGCCATCAATTCATTCACCGATCAGCCAATGCAACGTTAACATCCACAGAAGCAGTAGCGTTAATATTTACTATTGTCTCTCAGCGCATGCACTTAAACAGCAAAAATTAATCATTGTGCTGTTTATTTGAGGCAATGGCTCATTCATGTGTAAATTATGGGCCAGCCCAAGGCACTCAGGAATAAACGAGCATGGTGAAACTGGAAAAGGTGTAGATTGCATTCATTTAGCCAAGAAGGACATTGGAAGAGTAACAAGAAAACCTACTTGAGTGACCATATGGTGTGTCAATTGCAATCTGTAGAAAAATAACTTTATTTACTGACACAACGACAGGATTGTTGAATTACAGAAAACAAATTTCAACATGATAAGTGGAGTCACGTTTCTAGTCACTGAGCACATTGCTAGTCAGCAATGCTCAGATAGCAGGCTTCAGAAGTTAGCCCCCTAGAAGCTAGAAACCAGACTTTTAGCGGAAAGAAGACAGAAATGATGACCCTGACTGAATGACAGATTAGACCGAATGAATAATTAACAGGTTTTCAAGGTACCACATATTGACAAAGGAGAACAATTCTGAATGACAGTACGGAGGATATTTCCTAGAATAATCATAAATGTGTTGAGATGCTGTTATGTTGAAAGGCAGGAAACTGCAACGATCTCCTTACTCTGCAGGGGGTTCGGGTCAGTGTAATGATGACGTTGTATGGAACTCTTCGACGTGCTAGATAAATGATGGAGTGAATGGGAAAAGAAGCTGTATACGTTCTAAAAATAGATGGAACACAAAGGAGAGAGAATTGCAAAATAAATGAATTGCAATAATGCCTTTGCTGAAGTGGATTGTGTTAATCAGGAATTCGTTGCCTCAAAGCACAGTGGCGCAAAATGCAATTATAAGTTTCATTGTGAGTTTTCAATAAGTGCCTGATGTTGGGAGGTTACAGGGTAACAGGGAATGGTGAGTATCTTCCAAATAGTATTTCCTTGCATGGAGGGTCGCATAAAGTTTTTTTCGGATCTGCATCTTTCTCTCATTTTCAGATTTATTGCATGTTTTAAGCGTTGACATAACCAGAAAGTGCTCACTGAGAATGTGACTAGTGGCGTACTTCAGTGATCAGTATTGGTATACCTGTTATTTTCAATATATGTTGTTGTCGTAAATGACAGAACTAAACAGAACATTTCAAAGTGTTCAAATGACACAAACATGGATTCAATGGTGAGCTGTGAGGAGGATATAGATTCGTTGTTATTGATGTTGGACAATCAGGAGTTAGATATATATGCAAGTGCGCGCCAAATATTGTTTAATTGGGATAAATGTGACATTATCCAATTTGAAAGTAAGTTTGAAGATTTTCTATGAATTGGAGGTGCAGTAGATAGCAAAGAAGGTTACCTAAGAGTACTTCCTATAATGAGGCAATCAGAACTGGACACATTATACTACGTGTAGTCGAACCAGTGTTCCATTGAACTGCTGTATAGCATTGCAGCTCTTAAACTCAGTCCCCTTGCTCATGAAAGCCAAATTTCAATATGCCTTCTTAAAAATCCTATCAAGCCAGGTGATAACTTTGAAGTTATCATGATGCCCAAGATCCCGGTATTCGTCCACATTGCCTAGAATCCTGCCTTTAAACCTGTATTCTACTTATAAATTTGACCTTCCAAAATTAATTTTCCATGATCAACTCAATGTTCAAAGACCTTTCATACCTCCACGCAGGTTCATGTTAGACAAGAATGATGTTAATATATTGACGAACAACTATTTTCAGACAGTGCATGACTAAATTCAATTTCTCTAAGCGTCAATGCTCCTCTTGGAAGGGTGTGAATCTGAAAAAAATATTGTTCAGATTCTGATGACTGAAACACAAAAGATCCATTTCCGGATATGCTGTCAAAAACAGACAGATAGGCTAACAATGCTGATATTGAAAAAAACATTGTGGTAAGAGCATTCATTTTATGCTACTGTGTTCAATTAAACGGTCTAATATTAAAGACCGACTTTTTCTGATGAATATTCTTTAATGCCCCAAACTAAAAATCGCTGTTGCCTAACACCTCACCTATTGCTGAAACCTTCACCCATGCTTCAGCTTGTGCTTGACAACTGCAATTTCACTTGATTAGTCTACAATGTTGCAAGTATATCTGCCTGAGACTTTCGAAAACTTCAGTCAAACCAATCATGTTTCCCACCAGTGACGTCTTTCTTGATCTTCAAACGCCCCTGATCGGTCAATTTCGAAATCAACAGCTTAGTTTTGAATTCAGCATGTCATCAAACATTGCACCATTTTCTGTAACGTCTCTTCTGCTATATTATGACTTCGTCAAATTAATCGAAATATCATGAAAATCCTTGCTTTCAAATGAACGAGTGTGAAATTCTGAAACCCTCCGAATTTATCCAAAGCCTTCCTCTTTTTAAGATGTTCCTTGAAATCTTCCACATTGACAAAATGCCATTATAATGACAAAAGCTTCCATGACTGAACTTGAGGAGATTTTTTTTGTTAGCAGTCAATGGTTGAGTATACTTGTGAGTCATGATAACTTTCAAACAATTGACTCAATAAAATCAGTTGCCCCTGTTCATGCAGGTTGTGAGATCTAAATTGCTCATCAATACTTCCAAAATTGATCTCGTTACTCGTGGATAGATTCAGCGTTCACATAAAGAAAGGTCAGCATATTTCATTTATTAGCAAATCTCCCTTTAGCTTACATGGTTAAATCTCAGCATTTTTATATCCTCATCTCGATCAGTCTGCAGTACTGCGACACAAGCTGCTAAGCGAATCAGCTGGAGATTTCCAAATCCCCTTCATGCAATCATTGAAAATTCTCGATCCAAGCGATATACTCTGACAAAAAGAAAGTGATATCTGTCGGGATTCAGTCATGTAGTATGTTGTAAATCATGAACCTCTATTGTCAGGGCTGTCAAAAGATTGAACTTTTTTTTTGTAATGCTTGTAACAGTTCCAAAGAGTTCTTTCTTTTCGGACAGAGATGCTCTGAAACCAGACTGTGCTTTCCGTTATTCAGGAGATTGCTGTTTAATGCACATCAATCATCTCTACCTTAAAGTAAATAACTATGAACTCGTAACGGATAGCTCTACTACCTTATTCTCCATCCGACATAATCATTCCCCCACATTAACATTGACATAGATGCATGAATACAAAATGCGTTTTGTTAATGCAGAGAGAGAGGAAAGAAAGAAGGCAGCGTTACCGTTGACCACACAGTGCACTGAGGGGATGCTTTTTAATGAGCAGTACTTGGCAGCTGTTGATCATGTCTTTCCATGCTGCTTTCTGTTGGCTTGCAAGAGACACAGATTCATACAGTAATACAGCAAATAAAACCCTTCGATCTAACTAATCCATACCGCCCATAACTATAAACTAAACTCGTCTCACCTGTCTGAGATTGGCGCATATGGCTGCAACCATTCTTATTCATGTACTTATCCAAATGTCTTTTAAACATTGCAGTGGGACCGGCAACCATGACTTCCTCTGGCAATTCATTCTGTACGTGTACCTCACACTGTGCAAAATATATTCCCTCTCATGTCTTTACAAATCTCTCTTCTCACCTGAAAATTATATCCTCTCGCCTTGAAATACCCCGTTCAGTGTATTGATACATTTGCCTTGCTGATAAATCTCATGATTGTATACAGTTTTACAAATCACCTTTCAATCTCTTACGCTCCACTTCAATAAAGGAACAAACTTTTCAGCTTCTCTTTGTAACATAAACGTTACATTCCATTTGAAACCACTATAACAGTCTGCTGATCGTTCTTAAGCTGAGGAATAACGTTCCTACAATGGGTTGAACAGGAATAGGCAATAGTATTCCATGAGAGACCTGACTAACATTCTGTAAAACTTCGAAATGACAACCCCAAACATCTGAGCAATTAAATCAAACAGACAGAAGCATTCTTATTGTTCCTGTCTAAATGGGATGCAAACCTCAAATAATTATTTAGTTAAACTCTGAGGCCCTTCTTATTACAATATTATCCAAGGCACTATATTATCTTAATAATTCATGTCCTTGTTTTTTTGCAAAATAAAATACTTCATATTCATTCTTATTACACTCCATCCGGCATTGATTAGGCTTTCACCCATTCGATCAAGATGCCTATGTACTCTGAGAAATCCAAATGTCTTTTAAACAAATCCAACTTCACTGCCGACTAGGCCAGTAAATTTACTGTCGTCCACAGACTTACTACCGTTTTGATTCATAATGATTCTCATCCAAATCATTTATGTATATAACTGGTAAAACAGATCCCGCCTGAATCCCTCTGAATCACTGCTGGCAACCGGCCTCTCTTCTGAAAAACAACTCTCCACCATTAATCTCTGCCTCCTGCTGGCAAGAGTATTTTCTATCTGATTGGAAAACTAAGCCTGAATCCCATATGATCAAACTTTACTGATTAGACGAGATTGTAAAGCCTTGTGAACGGCTTTGCTGAAGTCCAAGAAAACAAGCTGTACTGGCTTACCTTATCAATCTTTTTGTATGCTTCCACAGAAAACTCAATCAAGTTTGTGAGATACGATTTCCCTCACACAAATCCATGTCGACGTTTTTTCCATCATTCCCTCCTTCAGGAAATGCAGATACATTTTATATTTTAGAATCACTGACAACACTTTCCTACATCTAATATGCAGGTAGTTATCGTGCAAATTGTGCTTTGGCACCGCGATTTGTCTACAATTTCACTGAAGAATTCGGGAACTTGATTTCTGAGAATTATTACAGCTGTTTACAAAAGCGCTATTCAAACGCTTCATATACATCACCCTACGCATGTGGTGATGTCAGCTGCCGTCAGAGCATATGAGAGATACAGTACTATGCATTTAGCATCTTCATGTCAAAAATGAGCAACTGGTGATCTCTCTCAGAGACAGGAAATTTTTTTTGTAATTCCTGTGTCAACGCAATACAATCCCTTCAGACTGCAGTTCTCTTATACATACTATTTGCCTTTCGAATTTCTTCTTGTAACTGGATATCACACAATCTGTACCAACCTCCGAGAAACAAACAGAGGACCATCAAACAAAGCTGTCCCCTCTACAGCCACAGCTACACTTGAAGGTGGCGGGAATGATGAACCCCTGTCCCTGCATTAATAACGTTTTCTCAATGTAATATTTCAAATTTAGATTTGCTTATATATACTGAAACCCTCATTCACGCAATCCCATTCTTTTTGTTAGACGTTGCGTGATGTTTGAGCGAACACGACTGATGCAGTTGAGCCACCAACCCCATAGACTCCATAACTTCAAATGAGGGTTACTTTTTATTAAGTGAGGCTTACCTGGAATGTTATAGGAGAAGTAGCTGCATGATTATTTCCTTCTTCTTTACTAGAAACACAACATGTTTATTCATTTATTGGTTGTCTCCTCGTCATATTACAGAAATTCATGATGCCTTCATGCTTCTGTAGTGGCACGGTCGTTCAGTGGTTACAGCTCACAGCACGAGGCAGCCAGGTTTAATTCCAACCTCGGGCGACTGTCAGTGTGGAGTTTGCACATTCTCGCTTTGCCTGCGTTGGTTTCCTCTCGATATTCCGCATCTAAAGGTGATTAGATTATGTGAAATTGCCCATTAGTGTTCACAGTTGTATAGGTTAGTTGCATTCGTTCGGAGACATGCACACTTCCGGGTAGGGGAATGCCTTCTTGTGGATTCGTCCGG